>NC_135306.1:148704213-149024713 GCF_048772815.1 Callospermophilus lateralis | reverse complement strand
GGATCTTAGGTCTGAATTTGTTTCTAAAAATCAGATGATGTTATCTGTAAGAGCATCTGATAGCAGGACAAAAGTCTAAAATTTGAGTCATCTGTATGAGCTCTCTACTGCTCTGTCCAGAGGACTGTCAATAATAACCACTAGGTGGCAATCTTTCCCTAAATCCCTTCAGGCCACAGGCAACGGAATCTGTGCCCCTGGATGGTGGGTAAAAGGAGTGATCTCTGCCTAGGTTTTCAAAACTGCCTGGAGGCATCATGTATTAACTCTATTATCCCCAAGGGGAAATTGGTGTCCCAAGAAGAACACTGGCTTTCCAGAGAAGTTCTGTGTGTGCGCATGAGCGTGGGATCTACTTTTGCTGCTCTCTGAGACTGGTGGGTCTGTTGAGCTTCGGATGGCCCAGAGCTGATTTTCCTGGCACAGTGTTCAATTTCCCCTCTGCCCACTCTGTTGCCAAGTCCCTGCTCAGAGTTGGGCAGCTGAGTTTTCATTTGATTCTGCCAGACACCCAAGGCCCAACCCCTCATTCAGGTAGTCACCCTTAGCTGGTCTGGGGCCACAGAAGAACCGCACTGATCCTTCCCCTCTTACCTATGGGCCTCTTTGTATAGAGGCATGGGATTTGCTGTGGTGTTCCATGCCTGCCTATGGCCAGGAAGAACTGGGAGGAGAGTCATCTAAATTCTTGGAATTCCTTACCTTGCTCCCTTTGATCACTGCTGGATGAAATGGAGCCACTCAGAGAATTCCTCTCATATCTCTTTACTAGAAACTTCTGTACAATCTCTGTTATGCCCCAGGGTGGCCTGTGAGTTCTAGGTTTAGCAAACTTTCTGCCTGGATATGGGGGCAAGGTCCCCCTTCTGGCAGGTATGCCCAATTTCTATGAGGAATGCTCCCAACTCTCCATCATGGCAATAACTTCACTGTTTGAACCAGCACTCCTCACAAGGCCACTGCTGACTTCTCCCATTCCCTCCTAAGTGTACTATGTGCACACATTGACACTCCTTCATGCCTCTCTACGGATGGGGTCTTAAGGCCTTTTTTTCTCAGCTTTGGGTCCTCACTGCAATTCCACAAATAGAAGACCTCCTGTCAGTCTTACTTGAAATCCTGTCAAGCAAACATCAGGACAGGTATCTTGCTTAAGCATGACAGGGTTTAATTCAGAAGGGAGAAGATGGGGCTCCTGGAGGTAGGCACTGCCATTGGAGCTCCTTGTCCCCAGCACCAAGCATGGGGCCTGCCTGTAACAAGCCTGGGGATAGTTACAAACAAAGGGCTCTGAGGTGACCCCAACCCTTGTGTTAAATCAGTGTGCCTGCTTTCAGCAGGAGGGCCCCTTCTGTCTGAAGGGACCCATATTCTCCTCTATCGCAAGTGGAGGAGGGTGGAGCATAGAACAAATATTCCTGAAGGCAAGCATTGTGTGGCCATTATTGCAGGGGTTCTCAAGCTTCTCTCATTCACATGCCTCCTCCATGATTTTTGTTAAATCTGTGAATCATTTTTTTTTTTTTTTGTACTGAGGATTGAAACCAGGGGTACTTAACCACTGAGCCATATCCCCATCCCTTTTTAATATTTTATTTGCAGACAGGATCTTGCTGAGTAGCTTACAGTCTTGCTAAGTTGCTGAGGCTGGCTTTCAACTCACCATCCTCGTGCCTCAGTCTCCTGAGCTGCTTAAATCAGGTGTACATCACCATACCTGGCTTCATTCTTTTTTTTTTTTTAATTTTTTTTGTATTTGTAGATGGACAGCCTGCCTTTATTTAATTTGTTTTATTTTTATGTGGTACTAAGGATCAAACCCAGTGCCTCACACATGTTAGGCAAGTGCTCCACCATTGAGGTATAGCTCCAGCCCCTGGCTTCATTATTATTTTTCTTTAGCATACTGTTTGTAAATATTTAATTTCATGGTCTCTTAAGCATTGATACAGGTTTGATATATTTTTTCTAAGACACTTTAAAATAAAATATATCGCTATATTTTTAAATATAGCAAAGACCACTCCCAAATATCCTAGATACTGCCAGTGAGATGTATACCACACCTGAGTTTAATTTTCACAAAAACTTATGAGGTCATTGATGTCATTTCTGCTTTACAGGGGTAGAAACTGAGGCTCTGAGAGGTGCATTGACTTGGCCAAGGTTACCAAGTCTTCTGATCCTGGCCCTGCAGTCTAAAGAAGGGCAAGGGGAAGGGAGGAACATGTGCTTAAGGGATGATGAGGTGGAGGGGGACAAGGACAGCTGCCAATGAGAAATGAAAGAAGGCAGGGAAGATGGGGTGGGGGATAAGACTCCATATCAGAAAGGCAAATGACCTGAGTTCCAATGTCCTATGCACAGTAATGGCCATGAAAATAGCTGCAGATTTGCCCGCATTTGGGTGACCAAGATTTATTGTGCCAGCAACTCCGGTAATTGGATGAAGAAAGCTGTGCAGCTGGGACTGTGGCTGGAGATTAATTATTAGGGAGAGGAGTGGAGTGGGGAGTGGCCTGCACGACACCTGGCATGGACAGACTGCAGTCTTCTGGAGAGCAGGAAGCAGGCCTGGGAAATCTAGTGGACCCCTCCCCACTCATCAGAGACCCAGAGAGGGAAGCAATTGGCTCAGTGCCACAGCCACTCAGCAGAGCTGGGTAAAGGCTATTTCCTTCCCGGGAAAGATACACAGCTATAGCAGCAGGAGGTGCCTAGACTTGGAATCTGAGACAAGAGAGGGAATCCTTGTTTCTTTCTCCCTTACTGTTATGTGGCCTTGGGAAGCTCGCTTTGTTCATCTCTTTTGAGTCTCAGTTTCCCCAGCTCTACAATGGGTTGTCAACTAGGCTCCGAGGAGATTATTTGATCCCATTTAGACCTGGGATCCACTCTGGGGAAGCCTTTATTCTCACCCTGTCTGCTCAGGTCTGGCCCTTGTCCCTTCTTCCAGAGTCCTGTGAACCCCTCAGCCCTTCTTCAGAGCCCTAAAACTGGATGCTTAGCTACCATGGGCCCTTTCTGTGTGAATGTCAAGACTCTTTAATAGGATGGGGAAACCTAAAGGAGTCTAGGGGTTGGGGAATCCCAGGAAGACCATCCCTCTCCCCAAAAGACTAGGAGAGCTTCTGGCTGGTGTTCAACTTGATGGGACACTTTCTCAGGGGCAACAGGGTCTGAGAGTAAGAGCTGGGAATGTAGAGAAGGAGCCTTGGCTTACTGGCTATGGAAAGAGCAGGAGTGGATTGGGGAGAAAGGAGTCTCTTGAATTCCAGTTCCACCTCTGCCACTTAGCCAGCTAACTGTATGACTTCACACACTATTTTCCCCTCTTAGCCATCTGCAAAATGGGGAGAGGCTTTGTTTGGATTTCTTTAGTTGCAAAGAACAGAAAATTGCTTGAGCTCATTTGGACAAAGTAGAGTTGAGTTAGGAGCCAGCTGTGGGAGCTAGAACATAAACATTGGGGGTTGGGGAAGCCACCTGGGGATCAGTTCTTCTTTCGATCTCCATCAATGGGTCTGTTGCCAGCTGCTCTCCTCTACTGTTCATAGAATGATTCCTCCCCTGCACTTTCCTCTCTGTCGTAGAGCTTCTCCCTGCTCGGAATCATGACTCTAGTGCTTATGAGGGACTCCTCATGGTGCCACTCCATGGTCCCTTACTTTGGGACCCTTGTGATTTCCCTTTCTTACTACCAGCTGCTCCCCATCCTTCCCAGTTCTATTGCATACAGAGGGAATCTGATTGGCCCTGCTCATTTTTCCCGTCCAACCTTGACAGACATTGTGGAACTATTTATGATTTGCACTTAATCAGGGGCCACAAAGTCTTCATTGATCTGTGGGAGGGACAGACCCCTGGATTGATATGCCTAGATGATATGGGGTTGAGTTGGAATAACTCACACTTATAAAGTGCCACACACAGCACCCAACACCAAAGTACTTAGGTTTGACTGGGCGAAACTCAGAAATTCTTCTACCATATGATTCTGGTCCCTTCTTCTTCCCTCCAGCCTGCTGCTTTTCTTGGCCTCCCTTCCTTCTCTGGTTGGCCTGGACTTGAGGTGGGATAGTCTTTTCATCCAGACTCTCCAGAGCACCCTGCACCTCAGCAAACCTTGTACTTAAAGCTCCCAACCTCAGTTCTGCTTTCCCTCATGGCAGACCTCCTGCCAAGGTCTGTGTCACTGGGAAGAATGTAGGTGAGGATTGTAAGTAGCTACCATTCACTGAGCACCTCAGGTGCCTGGCCGTGTGCTCAGTGTTCACCCTTTTATGTTATGAGCTACAATCCCCTCTTGAGAGGGAGATTTTCCAGATGGGAAAACAGATTTAACATGGTGAAGTGATGTGAACCCAGCTCTGTCTAACTCGAAATCTTTGGCTGGAGAGCAGAGCTGTTAGTATGGGCTCTCCCACATTCTCCCTTCCAAGTGTAATTTCCATACACTGTGCCAAAACTTTCCTCTTCTCTCTAGCTTTATAAGATAAATTAGCTAAGAGATAATTTTTATCAACTATTAACAGCTAACTTTTATCAAGTATTTAATACATTCCAGGCACTGGCCTTAGCACTGTGCACGTATCAACTCATTTAATCTTCATAACTGTATAGACGGGCACCTTTGGTGTCCCCATTTTGCAAACCTCTGCCTTAGGTTGATCAAAGTCACACTGTGCTGGTGGAGAAGGATTCAGGGCCAGCCCATCTGGCTGCACTCTGAGCTCTTACTGAAGGTCAGAGAGCTGCCCTCATTCCAGTTCAAGGCTCTGGAGCCCATTTTCTCTCTACTTCCTCCAGGAATGGCTTCCATCAATCACTCCCCCACCTCTACTCCCTCTCTTCCCACTGGTTCCTTAGCATTCAGTGTGATTACAACTTTCCCATCCCTAAAGAGTCCTCAATTCCATTTTACTCTATGGTCACGGCTCTTTCTTTGCTCACTCTTTCCTCACTATCACATCCCAATTTCTTGAGATTCTCTACTGACTGTCCATATGTCCTCACCCCTCTCCAAACTGACCTCCAATCCTGCCCCTCCACTTAAACTGCCCTAAGCATATAGAGATTGCACCTCACATTTCCAGAGGGAAAAAACTGATTCACTTCAACAGTCCTAAAATACAATCAAGCATGAAATAAACTTTGTAAATTGTAAAACATGATACAGCTCTAGTACTTCTGCAAGATCTTTCCAGATTAAAAGGATGAACAAAGATAAACAGTGCTTTTATAACTCAATTGGCAATGACAGTCGAGCCTTTTCCACCCAGCTGGAGTTGTGCTTGTCTGCTCATATGTACTATAATATCATACCCAGCCCAGGGGCCATTCAAGTGTAAATACATCTGCCAAAGTGTCCTTCAAGAAAACAGACTGATCCCTGCGCGTTCCATCTCACTTGGTACACACAGTTCTTACCCTTCCTTGCTCAGTTGACATTTAAGCTATGGTGGGTTGTAATTTTTTCTTGGTAATACCTGAAAAAGCATCAAAATGTCTCCTTTTCTTTTGTGGTTTTTCAGTTATCATTTCTGCTTAGCATTTCTCATCCTCTCTTTGCCTCCTATTAGTTTTCTTTCTCCTTCTTTACCCATCTCTTCTCTGTCTTCATTCTTAATGTGCTGCTTCTCTCACATAGCTCAGGAACTGGGGGAAAGGTTGGATGGGAGTCACTACTGTGTCAGGGCCAAAAGACTGCCCCAGACCTACTGCACAGAGAGGATTCAGGGCCATGAGTAGGGTATTTTAGGCCCCTCCAACTGTTTGGGAACACTGTGCCATGAAGACTACTTGTTACAGATCCCAGTGACTGCTGCACAGAACATTTCTGCTCCAGCACTGCCTGCTGTTCCCTAAACCTAGGCAAAGTCTTCAGCCTTCACTGTGCTGTCCCTTTGGCAGCACTGGGGACCATTACTCCTTGACCTGCCTGAAGCAATCCCATTCCTCCTGGGCTAACTTCAGATTGCACTGCTCTGGTTCTCAATGCGAGAACCCTTTGAGAATTCACCCTTTGAGAATTAAAGTTCTCCAGGGTTCTAGCCTTGACCTTCCATCTACTATACACACTCCCTCCAAAGACCACATCCAATCACACAACTGGGACTATCGTTTCTTGACAAATTTTAAATCTCTACCTCCACACCTAGGTATTCAACTGACCAAGACCAAACCCATGTGCTTCTCCCAAGCCCCTGCTCTTCCTGTGCTATCCCCATCCACCCACTCTCCCTGGCCAGAAGCCTACACATCATTCTTCTCTCCTGTCTTTTGCTTTCTGTGTCCAAACAATGACAAAAATCCCAAGTCACCTATATGCCCACATATTCTTGGGAAGCTGTTCCTTCCTTTTAGAAAGTAGAACATTAGATAGACCTGGGTTGGACAGGTACAGGCCTTAGGGAAATCCTGTGTTGAAATCCTGCCTCTACTTCTTGTTGACTATGTGACTTTGGACAGCTCTCTTAATTCACCTTATCTACAAAATGGAGATTATACTCTACTTTGAAGAATAATTGTGAAGATCAGAAATGATGAGAACATTTAGTACTTAATGATAGTATTCATTATAATGATAATAACAATGATTATTTCTGGATCTACTGTTACTGCTGTAGTCTAGGACAGTGTCTTCTCTTGGCTGGATCATGGCATCAGCTTCTGCACTGGACTCCCTAACTTCACTTCCCTTCCATACTGTCAAATCTACTTCTCAGAAAGTAGTCAGATATTTTTAAAAAATGCAGATCTCATCATGACACTTACCTACCTGAAACTCTCCCCACACATTGGTCACTTGCTCCCATGCTTTATTCAAGCAGTTCCCTCTGCCTCTGCCTGGATGTCCACTGTCCCTCTGCCCCCTCATAGCCTATCTGATAAATCTGTATCCTTCCCACCCAGTGACAGTGTCAGCCACCCTGCCATGTGGATGTCTGTTTATCTGGAGTCAAGTCAGCTCCTTAAGTCAGGAGCAGGTCTGATTGTGTGTAGCCCCTGCCTTGCTGTTCAGAGCTTGGCCTGGAGAAGAGCCTCCTGAAACATTTTCAGGCACTTGCCCAAGGTCACACAGTGGGTTTGCTGCAGGGTCCAGGCTCAAACCCAGGCTTGTTGTCTTCCAGCTCAAGACCCTTCCTCCACAGATGCCACTCTGCCCCAGAGCCAATGGCTGGTGGTCTGGGAGTGGAGGAGCTTCCCCAGGGCAGGGCAGTAGGCAACCTGAGGACATCATACCTCCCATCTGGTGGGCACCGGATAAGTGGAGGAGTATAAAATTATCCACTGCCCATGTCCTGTATCTCCCCATCCGACATGGACTAGAGATAAAAAATGAGCGACACAAAATCCAATCTTCTTGGTGCAGAGGCTGGCAGGGGTGGGGGTGGGGCTGGCTGTTCATCGCAGCACATTTCATATTTATTGCCTCATAATTGAAGGCAGCCTGGAGATGTCCCAGCACTAGTCCCGACAAGACAGATGGAGGCACAATGACTGCTGAGGGAAGGAGTCAGGACACAGGCTTTCTTATAGGACTATGGTGATGGAGGACAGGCAGCTACCTGACTGCTGTATTGGCCCCTGGGGTTTGACTTGGGTTTAAGACCCTGCTCTGCGCTTGAGATGAGCATGGGCCCAACCCTCTCCTCTCCAGGGCATGGGAAAACTGGTCTGGGTTCTGGGAAAATTTGGACTACTAACTTGCTGTGTGGCTTTAGATGAATCTCTATGTCTCTGGGCTCTTCTATTTAATGAAGATCAAGGAGATTGGTTTGAGATAGAAGCAGTTAGGTTGTATAGTTTAGCAATAGCACTGAAGAGCTTCCTGCTGGGGGAAGGCAAAAAAACCCAAGAAATGCTGCCAAATAATAAGAATGGGCCACAGCTCCCAATTGCTCATGGAAATGGTCCAAATTCCCAGGTTAGGCATTCAAGGTTTGGTGAAACCTGCATAGTCCTGTTTATACTATTCGTGCCATTGTGGGGAAAGGGCTTGTGTCTGAGAGCCAGGAAGCGGACCAATCTCTAAATACTGTGTGACCTTGGTCCTTGATAATCCCCAGGTCTCAGTTACCCTATCTGTAAGATCTGCATATGGAGTCTGTGAAGCAATTAAAATTCCTAACCCCAAGCCAGTCATTGCCAAGTTCTGACCCCTCTTCATCTAAGCATCTCCTAAATTCAATCCTTTTCCACTCTATTCCTACTATGGCCAGTGCCTCAACTCAACACTCCTTTCTCTCTTCCAGACCAGCATAGTGGCCTCTTCTGTTGTCTGCCAACCTCTGCCCACCTTTCTCCACATTCTGTTGGAGTGATTCAGGGTTAGCCTTGGGCTGTGTGAACACTTGTAGTCAGTAGTTTGGAGCCAGGCTGGACAGGGCCCTGAGTGCAAGACCAAGGAGTTCGGATTTTAAATCCCACAAAAGTTGGGGATGCAATGGTTTTCAGGCAGGGAATGGTATGGCACTTGTGTTCTGGAAACATCTCTGATGTAGAGCAAGGAAAGTGGATTATAGGGAACCACAGAAGACAGGAACCACAGAAGACAGGAACCACAGAAGACAGGAGAAGACTGGGGCCATGTCACCAGAGAAGGAAAATAAGGCTCCATGTGGACACTGATCATGAGAATGAATTTTAGAGATCTTCTGACAGTGGACCTTGTTTTCTGTGAGCTTCAGAGGACTGCTCAGGAGAATATAGGATTCTCTGTAGGGTATGTGCTCGGCCTACCATTACATCACAGAAATTGGGATAGATACAGTGTCCCCTGGCGTTGCTTTTCTCCAGGCCCAATGGATTATCAGGTGGTGTGGTTTCTGGCCCCTCCCAGTGTACAGGATTCCTTATCAGAACTTGGCGTCTACTGAATTCAGTCTTTAGAGAATGCAGATGGGAAGACTGAGGCCCAGGGAAGGATAACATATGCCCAGCTGCCCCAGTATGTTAGAAATTGGCCTGTGTCCAGAATCCAAGGCTATGGGTCCTAGCTGAGAGTCTTTCTCTCATGCTACATTCCCTCTCTGTAGCATGGGGCACTGAACGAGGCACTGGCAAGAGGTTTTAGAGAGAGAAGAGCAAATGCTCACAAGAGCTTGTCCTCCACGAAGAGAAGCCTGCCCTGCAGGAGCTCAGAATCCAGAAAGAAGACTTGGGCTAGGGAAGGCTTCCCAGGCCTTCCCTACAGAACAGCACATGCCCCTCCTGGGACACAATGCAAAGGCACCATCCAGCCCTCATTCTGCTCAGTCAGGGGTGCACATATGTGTGCATATGCACATGAGTGAATGTGCGCATGCCCACTCAGAAACACAAGCTCCTCTGCTAGGTCCCAGGAACTCTTGGCTCTTGCCCTCTCACAACTTTTAGACCTGGAGATGGGAGATAGGGACCCCTGTAGGGAGAGCCCATGAGGCTACATCATTGTAGCAGTTTGGATGGAGAGGAAGGGAAGAATATAGGAGAGGTAGAATTGGCAGGAATCAGTGGCCAACTAAATGTCCAAGGTCCTTGGTGACCAGGAGTGAGGGCAGCCAGGTGGAGCTTAGGATGCATCTGCCCTCACAGGTTGTTTCTCGGGTCCAGGCCACAGGGCCCTTCAAGAGGATGAATCCTGGTTAGAAAGACTGGCTCCTGCTGGGGGATGGCCTTGCTGAGATTTCCTAGGTCATGGGGTGGGGGATGAGGAATAAAGGGGTGACTTAAGTTTGGTCTGGTGGACTTCCCCGACCACCAACAGACCAACAGTGCAGGTGGAAATCACTGCTGTGAATTAAAGACCAGTTTATGCCTCAGCAGTGGGGAGCAGCCTAATGGGATGGTTGCATAAAGTGTCCCCTTTAGGGAGCTTTTCCAACCATGAAGTTACGCATTTCTTAGATGTAACTTCCTAGGAAGGTGGAGAGGAAGAGGAAGGAGGAACATGGACAAATGGAAGCTCATCAGCCTAACAGCAGAAGAAATGTATTTAAAAAGTAAAATTGAGAGCGGGTGCCATGTTATGGGCTTGGAATTCCAGCTTCTCAGGAGGCCGAAGCAGAAGGATCAAGAGTTTCAGGACAGTCTCAGCAACTTAGCGAGGCCCTGTCTCAAATTAAAAAAAAAGAAAGAAAGAAAAAAAAAAAAAAGAATGTTACCTTCATAGCATGTCTTTTAGTGATGTTACAAACCCTGTGTTCATTCCATGAATAAATATAGAATACTGTGGGCGAGATGAGGTCTGGCACCCGCTTGCGGGGAGGGGCCCAAAGGCATTGCCTGTATTTTCTTTTTGTTTAGTTTAGTGTTATAGTTTCATTTTCACATTTAATTATTTCACTCATCTTGGGCTCATTTAAGTATACGGTATGGGGTGAAGGTCTGAAATGATTTCCCTTCAGTTAGTCTGGGTACATATGAGTTGTCATTTAGGTCAAAATTTTCCAGAGTGATTCTGAAGAACACTGGTTCCATAAGATACTCGGGAGTAAAAAAGTTTCTATAGTTGAAAAAGTTTAGGAACAGTTGCATACCCACAACATTCTCAGAGATTCGTAGCGTGGGTTATAGTAAAGGACCTGAGGTGTCCTGCAGTAAGGAAAGAGTTATTTTTAAGTTACAGCTGCGAACACAGTGCTAAACACTCTGCTTTGGGGTAAAGAGGACTCCAGGGCAGAACTGAGATTGGGGCCTCCTCTGCCTCAGATCCAGCTTCATTCAGCACACTTATAGATCTGGGCCTGGCCTGGAAGCGCAACACACGCAAGGCCAGTTCTGCCCCTGGCCTGCAGGGCAAAGAGCTCTGCCAGGAGCCATAGCCGTGGGTGTCCCAGCTAGGGCAGGGTGGTTTCCCTGGCCTAAGACTTTATAAAAGAGCATTTGCCCTGGGCCTCTGAGTGTGAGCAGAGGTGTGTGAGGTGACACACAGGCAGGACCTCTGAGGGTGATACCATTCCAGGGGAGTGACCCAGACCAGGCCTAGAACAACAAGATGTAAAGAGCTGTATGAACAGAGATGCCCATGGAGAAGCCAGGCGAGAACACGAGCACCCAGCGTGTGCTGTGGAGGTGGGTGTGGGTTGCAACCCTTTGCAGGCTCTAGGGAAGGGCAATGGCATTAACTTCCAAGCGCTGGGTCTGACTTGATGAGGGAGGGTCTCCTGGGCCTTGTTACCACAGTCAGCACAGACCACATATGTGGCCCTCTCCCGAGGCCTCTCTTTCCCTGGGGAGCCTGCAAAGTTCTTTTCTTGTCTGGAACAAATAACTGGGGAGTCAGGCTGGGGTGAGAGGAGAATGTGGGGACCCAGATTCCTAGGGATTAATTAAGGCCCTGAAGTATGATCTGCTTCCCCTTTGGAGGTCAATTAAGGAGCTGGAAGCTTGGGAGGTGGGAAGGAGGTAGGTGAATGTGTGGTGTGCCTGAGACAGTCCCTTTGGGTCCTCCACTGAAAATGGGTAGACCTCAGGGACACCCTGTCCATTTACAGCAAAAGTAAAGATAATCACAGAATTGTTTGCATCACCTAAGAGCAGGACTCGAGTATTGCACCGTATGAAGCTCACTGTCATCATTTCAGAAATCACCCTCATCTCCATAGTAACTGTCTTGTACTGAATATTCATGGGGGGGCCAGGCCCCAGGCTGGGTTTTCTCAGTCATGATCTCATTTTTTACAAAAGTTATGTTGAAAGACAATTCATATGCCATATATTTAACCCATTTATCCATTTTAAGTGGTCTTTAGTATATTTCTAGAATTGTGCAACCATTGCCCACATTGCTTTTAGGATACCCTCATCAGTCCCCAAAAGACATCTTTAGCAGTCGCTTCCCTTTTCTCCCTAACCCACCCTGCCCCCCAGCCCTAGATAATCATTTAATGAGGAAAATATAGTCTCTTCAACAAAAGATGCTGGGGCAACTGGGTAACCAAATGCTAAAGAATGAATTTGGACCCTTGTACACCACACATAAAATTAAAAGTGTAGTGCATAATTTTATTTAAAATACAGTGTATAATTATTTAAAAAAATGGACCAAAGAATTTAAAACCATTGTGTGTGTGTGTGTGTGTGTGTGCGCTCGCGCGCACGCGGTGCACACCTGTGATCCCAGTGATTCATGAAGCTGAGGCAGGAGGATTGTAAGTTTGAGGCCAGACTCAGCAACTTAGTGAGGCCCTAAGCAATTTAGTGAAACCCTGTCTCAAAACAAAAATAAATAAATGAATAAATAAAAAGTGATAAAGCACCCCTAGGTCCCCTGGGTTAAAACCCTAGTACTAACAACAACAGCAACAACAATAAAAACTTTATATTTTTTCTAAGATTTTTATGGTTTTAATTATTCTCCTCCTCCTCCTCCCTCTTCCCCCCGCCTTCCTTCTTCTCCTTCTCCATCTTCTTTTTCTTTTTTTTTTTTTTTTTTTTGGTATTGGGGATTTAAGCCAGGGATGCTTTACCACCAAGCTATGTCCCCAGTCTTTTTTATTTTTTATTTTGAGACAGAATCTCACTAAGATGCAAGGGACCTTGCTATGTTTCTGAGGCTGGCCTCAAACTTTTGATCCTCCTGTCTTAGCCTCCTGAGATGCTAGAATTACAGGCCTATGGCATTATGCCCAGCCTTCCCTGTTCCTCTGTCTCTGCCTTGCTCTCTGCCCTGTCTCTCTTATTTTTCTCTCTGTCCCCTCTGTGTCTCTTTTCTCATTCCTCTCCTCTTTCTCTAGGGAGAAAAACATAAAAGAAACCAACAACCAACAACAACAACAAAAACACAGAGGTACATTTTCGTGATCTTGTATTTGGCGGTGCTCTCTTAGATAAGACACAAAAAGAACAAGCCAAATTTTATTTTTTGGAAAATTTAATATTATTAAGATGGTAATATTTTCATCAAAACTTTTTAAAGTTGTTCTTAAAAAGACACCAACTAGAAAGTGAAAGTTTGCTGATGTACAATTATTCATAGCATTATCTTTTAATATTTTTTATTTCTATATAGTTTGTAGTACAATTCCCAATTTAATTTCTGATTTTAGTAGTTTGAATCTTTGCTTTTTCTGTCTACATACATATAGGTTTTTAATATTGTTAATCTTTTCAAAGAATCAACTTTTGTTAAGTCACTATTGCTTTTCTACATTCTATTTTATTTCCAATATAAACTCTATTATTTCTTTCCATTCCCTCTAGATATATTTAGTTCTGTTTCTAGTTCCTTACAGTATAAACTTAGGTTATTGATTTGATATCTTTCTTCTTTTTAAGGGGGTAAGCACTTATAACTATAAATTTTTATCTGACCACTGCTTTCAGTGCATCCCAAGTTTCTAGTATGTATAAAGAATGCATATTCTGATGTTGTTTGAGGTTGCTACCTATGTTTATCAGGTCTGGCTTGTTTATACTGTTGTTCAAGTTCTGTTTCCTTAGTGATTTTCTGTCTAGTTATCCTATCATCAATAGTGAGACATTGATATCTTCAATTATTGTTGCTTGTTTCTCCCTTAAATTTCTCTCAATTTTTGCTTCTTATATTTTGAAGCTCTTTTGTTGTGTATATATTTAAAATTATTGTGTCTTCCTGTCAGACTTAACCTTTTATCTGTAAGTAATGCCCTTCTTTATCACCTGTAACAATTTTTGACAGAAGTCTCCTTTATCTGATACTACTATAGTCTTCACAGTCACTCTTGCTTACAATTTACATGGAATTTTTTGGAGATGCTAGGGATCGAACCTAAGGTTTCACTTTTAATGTGTTTGTGCCTTTGGCTCTCAGTCTTTTGTTCATAGTTTACAACTATAACTTATTTTAAAGTACATTCTTCTAATCTCTGCTTTTTATATTGGAGAGTACAATCCATTTGTATTTAATATAATCAATTACTGCTAAAGAAAGACTTATTTTTGTCATTATGCTATTTGTTTCCTTTTTATGTGATTTCCAATATTATACTTTATTTTCAAAATTATTTGTCTATTCTATTTCCTTTGATTTTCATATAACTTTAGAATTGGCTTGTGTGTGTGTGTGTGTGTGTGTGTGTGTGTGGATAAAATAGCTGTGATTTTGACCAGATGCAATTTGGGTTTTTTTTCTTTCCAAAATTGGATTTTTAATTTTAATTTTTTAGTCATACATGACAGCAGAATATATTTTGACATATAATACATACATGGAATGTACATACATCAATCATATTGTCTATTCTATTCTGCTGCCCTTCCTATCCTCCCTACTCCTCCCCTCCTCTCCCATCCTTTCTCTCTATCCAATCTAATGTGACACACTTTTTTTTCCTTTTTCTCATTACAACATCATATATGTATTCTGTATAACAATGAGGTTCTCCTTCCATTTTCCGTGTGCAATTTGTTTTCTATATGCCTTTATCTCTTTCTTTCCTCAGTTCCTTAATTTACTGCCTTCTTTTGTTTTTAGGGGTTTATTTGGTTTTTTTTTTATTTTTTATTTTTGTATTGTACTATTTTGATTCCCTCCTCATTTCCTTTTCTTTTTACTTTTTGGTACTGGGATTGAACCCAGGGTCCTTTACCATTGAGCCACATCCTCAGGACTTTTTACTTTTTATTTTAAAATAGGTCTCACTAAGTTATTTAGGGTCTTGCTAAGATAATGAGGCTGGCCTTGAACTTGTAATCCTCTTATCTAAGCCCCCCAAGTTGCTGGGATTACAGGTGTGTGTGTGTGTGTGTGTGTGTGTGTGTGTGTGTGCGCCACTGTGCCTGGCTCTCTCATTTCCTTTTGTGAATATTTTAGAGATATTTTCCTAGTGGTTACCCTGAGGGTTAAAATTAACATTCTAAATTTATAACAGTCTAGCTTGAATTGATACCAACTTCATTTCAATAGCTCCTGTACACTTTGTCCCCTCCTGCTTTATGTAATTGTCACAAATTTTATGTTTTAAAATTTTGTGCCCCTTAGTATAGATGAATAATTATCGACTCATTTATTTTTCTTTTAAAATGTAGGAAAAAGATAATTACAAATCAAGTAATTTGTACTCATATGGTAATTTGAGTACTTGGAAATATTGTGGGTTTGGTTCCAGACCACCATATTAAGCAAATATTGTGATAAAGTAAGTCTCATAAAAGTTTTGGTTTCCCAGTGCACATAAAAGTTATGTGTACACTTTACTATAGTTTGTTAAGTGTGCATAGCATTATGTTTCTAAAATACAGCTTAATTTAAAGTACTTTATTGCTTTTTAAGATAATTAAAATACTAATAATTATCTGAGCTTTTGGAAAAATGGTGCCATTAGACTTGCTTGATGAGGGGTTTACACAAACTTTCAATTTGTTAAAAAAATATGCAAAATGTCATAAAATGAGGCACAATAAAACAATGTATGTCTGTGCTAGATTTTATATTTATGTATGTAATTACCTTCACTAGAGATCTTACCTTTATTTTTACATGTGGCATTGACTTACTGCTTAGTGTCTTTTCATTTCATTCTAAAGGACCCTTTTCAGTATTTCTTATAGGGAAGGTTTGAGCTCAACTTTTGATTATCTTGGAATATCTTAATTTTTATTTATTTTTTGAGAAATTATTTTGCAAAATATAGAATTTGGTTGAGAGACTTTTGATTTCATCACTTTAAATATGTCATTCTATTGCCTACTGGTTTTCATGGTTTCTGATAAGAAGTCAGGTATAAGTCTTATTTAAGAGCCCTTGCACAGTGGCACACCTATAATATTAGTAATTGAGATAATCAGTTATACCTGCAATTACAGTTGTAATCCCAGGAACTGAGGTAGAATACTTGCAAGTTTGAGGTCAGCCTTCAGAACTTAGCAAGACTCAGTCTCAATTTTTTTTAAATATTTATTTTTTTTTAGTTTTAGGTGGACATGATATCTTTATTTTATTTTTATGGTGGTGCTAAGGATTGAAACCGGTGCCTCATGCATGCTAGGTGAGCACTGTACCACTGAGCCACAACCCCAGCCCCTCAATTTTTTTAAAAAAAATAAAGGCCTGAGGATAGAGTTCAATGGCAGAGCACCCTTAGGTTCAATCCCTAGCATCACACCCCCCCAAAAAAAATCCCTCTGATGTGACCACTTTTTTCTTGCTGCTTTCAAGATTATTTGTCTTTTGATAATTTTATTTTAGTGTGAATTTCTTTGAGTTGTTTAGTTTCTTGGGTGTATAGATTCATGTCTTTCATCAAATTTGGGAGATATTTGGCTATTGTTTCTTCAATTATTTATATTTTGTACTTTTTTTCCCTATTCTTCTAGTACTTTCATGGTGCATATGCTAGATGGTGTCCCACAGGTCTTTTAGACTTTGTTTATTTTTCTTCATTTCTTTCTCTTTCTGCTCCTCATATTGGTTTATCTCAATCAATCTATCTTCAAGTCATTGATTTATTCTGCCTGTTCAAATCTACTGTTGAACCCCTGTAGCATTTTTTTTCCATTAAATCTTTGGGCTTTTCAACTCCATAATTTCTAATTAGTTCCTTTTTATAATTTCATTCTCTTTAATGATATTCTCTATTTTGAAACATGTTTTTTTTCTGGTTTCCTTAATTTTTTTTTCTCAATGTTTCCTTTAGCTTTTTGGTCATATACGACAGGTAATTTAAACTCTTTCTCTAGAAATTCCAATATCTGGGATTCCTCAAGGATAGTTACTGTTAATTAGTTAATTTTTTTTCCTGTGAGTGGGTTACACAAAACTTTTTTTTTGCATGCCTCTTAAGTTCTCTTGGTCAATAATTGGACATTTTGAGTATTATAATGTGGTAACACCAGACACATCTGATTCTCCCTATTCTCCCTAGAGTTTGCTTTTTTGTTTGTTTGTTTATCATGAGCTACTGTTATTTATTTGTGAAGTGACTCTTCCAAACTATTTTTTTGCAAGGATTGTGTTTCTTGTCATATGTGTGCTATACCCTGAAGTGGAATTCCTGGAATCTATAATTCTATTTAGTTTTTTAGGAACTGAAATACTGTTTTCCACAGTGACTGCCTATTTTTTCCACAGTTACTGAACTATTTTACATTCCTGTGGCAATGCACAAGTTTCTCATTTCTCTATATCCTTGCCAATACTTCTGGTTTGGTTTTCATTTTCCTGATGATTGGTGATGTTGAGTGTTGTGTGTGCTTATTGGTTACTTGTATATCTTTGAAGAAATGGCTGCCGAAGTCCTTTTCCCATTTTTACTTGGTTGTTTGGTTTTGGCTCTTTTGTTGTTGAGTTTTAGAAACACACACACACACACACACACACACACGCAGGACATCAATTTTTTTATCAGTTCTATGATTTGCAAATATTTTCCTCATTATATGAATTATTTTTTTACTTTGTTGATAGTATTCTTTGATGCACTAAAATTTTAAATTTTGCTGAAGTCCAATTCATGTTTTTCTTTTCTTGCTTATGCTTTTGGTGTCATAGTCAAGAAATCACTGCCACATCTAGTGTCATAAAGCTTTTCTACAGTTTTCTTCTATGAGTTTTGAGGTTTTAGTTATTATGTTTAGGTCTTTGGGGTTATACCTATTTCAGCAGAGCTCATCTATTAACTGCCTGTTAGATGATGGGTCCTGAGTCAGGTGCTGAGGAATACAATGATAAACACAGTTGTATAGGTCAGATATGTTATTGATGAAGTATATGAGATGATGAGAAATGAGATAAACCCACAATCCTACAGCTAATATTTGAGAAAATCATCACTCCAATCTAGGTTTTTGACCCCAAATCTAATTTCCTATGTAATGTCCTTACCTTGTTTGTACATCTGCAACTCCTAAATGCCCAGGGACCAAGACTATATTCCTTAATGAGGCACTCCAGGCTCTTTACTAGGACAGTCCACATTTCCAACCTCATCTTTCCCGAACCACCTTTCTGTATCCCTTACTTGAGCTAGCAGTCAGGTCTCATCCAGTGCCTCAAACTCTCTGCCTCTTTCCTCTTCTTTGTCTCGAACCCACTCACCCTCAAAGACCAAGATAAGAATCCACTTTTTCCACTTTCCTAATGTTTCAAACTTGACACATTTTCCCTTTCCTTCCATTTTAAAGAATACAGAGTATCAGTATTATACCTATATTTAGCTCATCAAAAAAAGTTTAAATATCTGAATCAGCATCAGATTTGGAGTCAGAGAAATCTGATCGTGAAGCCTCTTTTTGCCACTTTATAAAGTCACTTCACTTCTCAAACTCCTAGTTTGCTTCTCTGTAAAATGGGGCAGTAATGCCTTCATGACTAGTTTGTTGTGAGAAACAATAATCTAAAGCTGGTGTCTCCATGCAGGGCCCACAGCAAGTTCTCAGCAATATTGATTATTGGTCTTCTCCGCTCCTCCTCTGGGCCCTGACTCCCATGCCCTAAGTTGAATCTCCTGTCCCCAGCTAGGTTACAAGTGTGTTCCCCTCCAACAATTGAGCTGATTCTCTCACTGTCATGGCAGTGCAGTGCATGGAAACCATCCTGTACTCATCCTTTCCTAACCCCACTCAAGATTCTTATTCTCTTTTTACAGGGAAAGAAATAGGAAAGTAACCTATCTGAATTCACATCATGAACTAGGTCTGCCACACATGTGTCTGATAGTTTACTTCATTTATAGCGCTACATAAATTGTAATTATCTTGCTTATTTTTCTCTGTTCTTTTATGGAGTGTAGTTTCCACAAAGACAGGAATTTTGTCTTGTTAGGTCTAGCTTATAGTTGTTTTTTTTTTTCCATAAATGTGTATTGGGTGAACGAATGGTTACCAATTTGTTTCAAAGGAAAAAGGCAGTGGGAAAAATAGTTAATTCAAAATGTCCCCTGAAGACAGGTGCATATCTATCTATCTATCTATCTATCTATCTATCTATTTATCTATATTTTGGTTGTAGATGCACATAATACCTTTATTTTATTTTTATCTGGTGTTAAGGATCAAACTCAGTGCCTCACACATTCGAGGTGAGCATTCTACCACTGAGCTACAACCCCAGTCCGAAGACAGGCCTTTTTAAGAGCATTCAAATCCCTCAATCTACAAGCAGCTTTCAGCATCCTAGTGGTTCATATTAGGAAGAGCCCTTACAGACATTTAGTCTAAGTTTCTCATTTTACAGAGAGAACTGAAGCTCCAAGGTATGGGAGGGACACATGGCAAGGCTGTGACAAAGCTTGATTGGAGTCCTGGCCTCCTGTATCCAACAGTAGGAGACATTGTTGTGGAACTTGGTTCACGAATATCATTTAGGATGGAACCATTGTGGAATTGCAAAAGCCAGATGGCAGCACTGTCAGAAACAAGGCTGATAAAATTACGGGATTATGCAGTAACAACATATATTAATTTACCTGCATATTTAACCACTTTTGTTGCTATTCACTTCTTGCATCTAAAGGCCTCTATCTGAATTTAGTTTTCTCTTGCCTGAAATACACTTTGGAATAGGTTTGATGATAATGAATTCTTCAGCTTTTGTTTGTCAAAAAATTGTATTTAGCTCTTTTAAAGGATGTATAAATTTTTTGGTTGACAATTATTTTTTTATTACTACTTTGAAAATATTACATTGTCTTTTTTTCATCATTTCTATAAAAAATCTACTGCCAGTATATAAAGGTTGTTTACTGAGGGGAATTTGTCTTTTTAAAAAACTGTCTTATTTAAGAGTTTTTATTGTTCTTTGTTTTTTAACAACCTTATTATGATATATACCTATTTATTCTCATTAGAGTTTTAGGGTGTAATGTTATTTGAATATATGGATTGATGTCTTTAGTTAGAATTTGAAAAATTCTTAATCATTTGCCTTTGAATAGTAAAACTTCTCCATTTTTTTCTACTAGTAGTGATTGAGTTTCGTGTTAGATCCTCTTTCTCCACTGTATATAGTTCTTATACTCTCTTCTGTATTTGTTGTGCTTTTTGTTGTATTGTGTCTAATTCTGGATATTTTATTCTGATGTGTGTAGCAGATCATTTGCATTTTTCTTTAGGTATCTAATTTGCTGGTGAGCTTATCCATTCAATTTTATTTTGAATTATTGTATTTTACAATTTTAGAATTTTTATTTGGGTCTTTATCATAGTTTCTCTGTTGAAATTCTTCATATCTCTAAGTGGTTTTAAAAATAGTTAATATTAAATATACTTCTTTAAAAATTATTTCTCAATTGTAGGCACTTTTTTCAAAGTGGTTTTCCAGTTTCCTATTTATTCTATTGTTAATTTCATGGATTGTATTCTCTATTTTGACTATTGACTTTTTCATCTTTAATATTTCTGCTTGAATCTTTTTTGTTTCCTCAATTGTATTATAAATTGCTAGTGTCTTAACTCATAATTGTAATTTTTGGGAGGGAGGTATTAGAGATTTAACCCAGGAACGCTTTACTACTGAACATCCCCAGCCTTTCTTTTTTTGTTTGTTCTTTCTTTTTTGGGTGGGGAGTGTACCGGGGATGGAACTCAGGGGCACTGGACCACTGAGCCACATCCCCAGCCCTATTTTGTATTTTATTTAGAGACACGGTCTCACTGAGTTGCTTAGTGTCTCACTTTTGCTGAGGCTGGCTTTGAATTCTCAACCCTCCTGTCTCAGTCTCCTGAGCCACTGGGATTACAGGCATGAGCCACCATGCCCAGCTATATATGTAATATTCATTAATTTAATTAGATTTATTAGAGTGGGAAGGTTTAGTAGGTAGGTTAGGCAGGATGTTTTTTTGGGGGGTGACTTTTTTGTTTATTCTTTTTAGATATACATGACAATAGAGTATATTTTGACATATTATACATACATAGAGTATAACTTCCTATTCTTGTGGTTGTAGATGATATGGAGTTATACGGGTCATGTATTCGTGTATGAACATAGGAAAGTTATGTCCATGTAAAATATTTTAAAGCTAAACTTGATTCTTGATCTTTCTGCTTCAATATTTCTGCTACTTTGGAAACCTGTAATCCTGTGTATGTTGTTTTTCCTTAATATTGGTTGTGCTCCTCAAAGAGGAGTTTTGTCCCTGCAAAGACATGGGCTCACTGGGATCTGTCACTTCATACAAGGAAAGGTTAGATCTGTGTAAGTTCCAATTAGCTCAGGATGTGGACAGCAGAGGAACTCCAGGTTGGAGAATACCATACTCAATCACCTCCTCCCTGAAAAAAAAAAAAAATCACTCCTCAGGAGGTCAAGTTATCACCTCTTGCCTTACAGGGAGAAGCTGCATTAGGGTCAGACTGTGCTTAGATGGCAGTTACCCATTTCCAGGCCTCTGGTGAGGAAGTATGCCCAGACAAAGTCTCATACTGTTGTCTAAACTTCTGTTTCTCAGATGTACTTCTATATTACAATCATTTTGCTTGTGAGGTCACCTGGAATTGAGCTCCAAATTGCTGCTGCTTTAGGGAGCAGGAATAGTTTGTCCTAAGACAATGCTTCGAGTGATTTCAAAGCAGAATTCCAATTATTCCCTTTTTGCTTTGTCTCCTACAATCCTTCAAAGCTACTTTCTATCCAAAACCAATGCTCCCACCCTCTAGTCTACCAGCTCCAGATGGGCCCCACCATGCCAGGAACTGCTTATAGTTTTCTCAGCATCCAGGTTTTTCCCTGTGGTGGTAGGAGGAATCAGCAATTGCGCCAGTTCAATGACTGAGTCAGAACACCTTTATTTATTTTATTTAGTTTCTCTTCTTTTCATTAAAACACAAGCAAGTCCTATTAAAACAGTTGAATTTTATTTTACTTAAACTTAACAAAAGAAAAAGAAACTGAAATGAAACTGAAGAAACCTATGGACTTAAGATAAATGTATATTCAGCTTAAGAATGATTAACTCCTAAAAGAAGCATAAGAAATAAGAAATAAAAAGATTATGAAAACTTTAAGAGTTCAGAGTCATTATTTTTTAATTTCTCATTTTAATTTTAGAGGATATTAACTTTAGGATATTAACTTTTACACATTTCTTCTCACTTCCCTTTGATCTTCAGAGCAAATTTGTTATTTGTATTATTAATTTTACTTTGTCAAAGTTTAGAACATTAATTTCTATTCTGTAGTGATAAACCCCAGAGTTCTTTAGTCTGGATTCCATGTTTAAGTGGATTGTTTACTGTTTTATCATTGTCCTTTTTCTTTCTTTCTTTTTTTAGTACTGAGGATTGGACCCAGGGGTACCCTACCACTGAGCTGCATCCCCAGACCTTTTTATTTTTTATTTTTAGACAGGGTCTTGCTAAATTGCCCAGGCTGGCCTCAAACTTGTGATCTTCCTGCCTCAGCTCTCAAATAACTGGGATTATGAGCTACATAACAGAGCTTTTGTTTTGTTTTGGTTTGTTTGCAGCACTAGGGGTTGAACCCATAGCCTCATGCATGCTATCTCTTTAACACTGTAGTCATACATAGCCACTGGGATTACAGGTGTGCACCATTGCACCCAGCTGTGATAAGTTTTTAATGAAGAGCTCACAGGTGCTCTACTGCCTGAGCTCCTTCATGTCTGAGAACAATTGCCTGTTGTGTTTCATCTTAAATGACTTCAGAGACATTGTCCCATCATGTTGTGACATTGAATAATGCTGAGAAGAATTTTTCTTCTTAAATGCTTGAAATTTTTTTTTATCCTTGGAGTTTGATAACTTAACCAAGGTATACATAGGTATTGATTTTCCTGCACCAATTTTTCTTGAAATATGCTCTCCCCTTCAACACTGCATAGTTAGTTCTTTATTGCATGGAACTTTCCTACTATTTATCTTTGAAAGTTCTTTCCATTGCATTCACTGGGATCTGTACCTCAAGGACATCAACTTGCCTTATGATAAACCTTGCTGTTCCATACTTATTATCTGCCCTCCATTTAGATATTGGAAGGAAGGATGGTCTCTCTCTTTCTTTTAACCTGGAAGATATCAGTAAACTAATCCAAGAAACATCTTTATTAAATGACAGAGTTGAAAACCAATCAATCAGCATCTACTGATGACCTACTGTCTAGGATGCAACTTAGTCACAAGATTTAGCCCTTGTTCTGTCAGACTTTGTACTGAGCTCTAAGGACGGAGATGAATCATACTTGGTCTCCATTTCCAGGACTTGAGGGATGACAACAGGACACAGGCATAGTTAGAAGAAAAAGCAAATCTGAGAGAAGCAAGTAGTCTAAGAGGAAGTAAGGCCCCTAATCAAAGAAGGGAGTTGATAGAGACATATAGCATCAGAGCTGTACTGTAGCAGGGATACAAGACCACCAGTGGAAGAGAAAAGGAGACTGTTAGTATCTTCAGGATGCTGAGATCAGGTTGAAGGTGTGCAAGATGCTTTGGGGACAAGGGCTAAGATGGTGGCTGTGAATGAGATGATGGTACTGGCTGTGTGACCATGGGGTAGATAAGCCACTTTATAGGTACTTAGACTAAATTGTAGGTTTGGATCTCTTGAGGCCCTTCCCTTGTCCTTCTGGATTCCTATTGGGCTGCATTTCCTTTTCCTGGGATTTTCTTCTTCTCCATCAGCAGCTTGTCCTTACAGCAGGTCCTGATTTTTTCCCCAAGTCCATCAATTCAGGCAGTCCTGAAGGTACTTCTCTTACATCTTCTTACAGGAGAATGACTGTGATGCTTGTGGGAGGAGAATGGAGCAAACAAAATAATTTTCTTTGCACCCTACCTTCTAAAGATGATATCAGAGGAAAGGTTTCAGATAAAAAAGGTGCCAGAGTCAGGAGAGAAAAGACAAAGGCACTGGGGAGTCTTGGAATCACACTGACCTTTCATGCTGTGCTCTGTGGTTATCCTGGTCTCTGTACTCCTGCCCTGAATAACTGCTCAGCCTGATCTGTCCTTTCTCTCCAGGGATAAAAGAGATGACCTGTTGGTACTAAAAGAGCATAGACTTGTTCTGGACCTGGAGGAAGGTACAGATGCAGAAGAGGGCTCTTCTGTGTTTTAGCAAAAACACTTGATTGCCAGAGAGACAAGCCTAGCTCTAACTAGCTGTACCTGTCAGGGTCTTACCTGCAAATAACAGAAAACCACTCTGTCTGGCTTAATTAGCAAATAATTTTCCTAAAGAATATCAGTGGCTTACAGAATCTCTTTGGGACGGGAGAAGCTAGGCCACATGCCGGGGCTCTACTTGCAAGGGAGACTGGGAAGCAAGGAAAGGCTCCTCAAACCTAGCAAGGTTCTGGGCAGCCAACATAAATGGTTATGTCCATGTCCAAGTTGAGTAAGGAATTTACTTGTTCACTTATCTGGGAATTCTAAGGAAATGGTTTGACTTCTGAAATTGCTGATCTGAGTCCTAAAAATATGGTGTACTCTAGGCTCTGTACCTACTGTGCCTGAAGGTGAGTCAGCCTTGGCTCTTTCCACCTGAGTTGGCCAGTAACAAATCTTGACTCACAGCGCTGATACTGTCTTTATAGCTCATCATTCCAGGTGACGGAAATCCTCAACATGTCTCTCCCATTATATTCATCATTCTTGACAAGTCCCTGGGCTCATTTGTAGAAGATTCACTGTGTTCAGGATGTGGAGATTTTTGTCATCATACTGAGTCACGTGCCCACCTGTGTGGTCAATAGCCTCACTACAGACACATGAGTGGGGCAGGGATTTTCTTAAAAAGAAGAGATCCTAGGCACACAGAAAAGCAACACGGGTCCACTCCAGCACTGCAGAGAAGGTAGAGAAGAGGTCCGCCATCATAAATAATCAGGCCTTATGAGGAACTGGCTTGATGGGAATGAACAGCTATGATCTTCACTTAGGTTCGATTCTGAGCACCATCTTGGAAGGTGTAAGTCACTTCTTGGTAGATGGGCTGGAAAATGGATTTATTTGTTCAAGTGCCACCAGTGATTAGGTATAAAGTCATAAAACTGCAGATCCCATTTTTTTTACTGTTAGAATTCAACTTTTAAGAATTTGGAGTCATTGACAAACTTAGATTCTGAAGGTTTTAGTATTTTAGACTCTACGAATCTAAGCTCTCTAAACTCATCGAATTTTAGATTTTTACTTCTTTGCCCTTGTGATCATCTTGTCTAGGTTGTAAAACTTCACTTTTTAAACCATAAATCTCAAACCTTAGAATTTTAATATCTTACAATCGGAGAATGGTTTAAGATAATAGAATATTTGAATCTTACTCTCAAAATCTTGCCTTGGGGATCATTAGAATAAGAGAAGCTAGGGCTCTGACTCTTGGTCTCTTGACCCTAGGGCCTCTGATCCATCAGGAACTTAAAGTCAGGAAAGACATTTATTTGGCACTTCAGAATTTATTAGGAGGCACTGGGGTGGGAAGGAGGTAAATTTGCAGTTTTAGGCATGGGTTTCTGCTCTGAACCTGAACCTGAACTTCCCCTTGTCCAGTTGCTTCATACTCTTCCCTAAGGCTTTAAACACACATAGACAATCCCCCCACCAACCCCATGTCACTCCATCTCCTCAGGGATATTTCTCCTCTTTGAGGGGCTGATATGCCCAGGCCTTTCCTGGTGGACAGTCAACATGGTTAGGGTCCAAACCTGGGCAGATGAGTCAATAGGAGAGAACATTAGCCCCTTCCCAGACCTTTTCCAAGGGTCCTCTGGGACAATAAAATTCATCTCTGAATATTGGTCCACTGGCAACTGAAATGAATGGAGATCCCAGCCAAAGATGGTCCCCAGTAAGAGAGAATGCCAGTGAAATCTCATCAGACTCTTACCTCACACCATAGGAGCAGCTGCTGGCTTGGCTTAGGTGCTGGTAGTCAGTATCACTCTACCACTTCCCTTATGACGGTTGCTCAGGTCTGATGGCCCACTCTCCCTGAGGATCATTAATTAAACAGTTTAGGGAAAGGAAGATTTCCTGAAACTGGAGATCATCCAAAACAATCTACTGAAAAGAAAAGGTAACACAAAATAATATCTAGTCCTCACATTTTTCTGGTGGTCATTATTTTGTTTTAAGCAGGGATCTTCATAATTATATCTCGACACTTATGTATAATACCTATGTGTTTATTTATATTTGTTGTATAAGAAGGATCTGAGATAGCTTAGGAACTGAAGACAAGGTGAAATAGGACAAAACATAACAAAAATAATTTAGAGGGAGGGAGAAGAGAAATAGATATTTTTAGGTTCTCGACAAAGAAAGGTGCAAAAGATGAGAAAGAGGTTCTGAGTTCCTGTCAGCCAGGCAAAAAAGAATTTGGCTGGGTATGAAGTATTCCATTACCTGACAAAACAAAAGACAGTAGTTTACTTTTAGATAAAACTCTTTTCTTCCACTGCATTTAAGGAGAAACTCATAGAGCAATGCTGAGTACAACAATGGACACTGTGTTCAACTTGTCGTTCTGCACAATATTATTAAAAGCCAGTGTTTACTGAGTACTTGCTGTCCACTTATTTGTGTTAGAATTGCAAATCCTCGGCCCCACCTAAGACCTACTGGATGGAAAAATGAGAACGGAGCCCAGAAACCTTAGGAGGATTTCCAGGCATACTGAAGTTCCAGAAGCAGCTTGGTTTTGCTGGTTGTTATGGAAAATCGCGCTCAGCAAGAGACCAAGCATCACTCAGAAGGTTGGAGAACTCAGAGGTTTATTTGCCCCTGGGAAATCGGAAATCGGATAAGCTAGTGCTCTGAAGTTCTGGGCCTGAGCTAAAGTTAAATTTATAGGAAATTTGACATCATTTTTTAACCATTACAACATGGTGGGTTTGAATCCCTGGCCTATGTGACCCAAGACCATGCACAGGGAAGTTAATTTAAGATAAGTAGTTCACAGGTGCAGAACAAAGACAGTAAAACACCTGCCAGTGTTATGGCGAAGCGGCCTTCACCACAGGCAACAGTAACTCGAGATAACTTGAGTTTTCCTCCCTAAAACCCTATAGTTCTAAGAACTAAGCCTACAAGGATATGGTTTAGACAGCAGTTAATTGGCCAAGCAATTAGGTGATGTAGCTATATTTCCACTGAATTCAGAAAGTTACAAAGTATAGGAAAATCAACACTTTCCCCGGGCATTGATTCTTCATCATAATATTCTTACAACTTCATTGCATAACCAGGTCTGGCGTCTCCATCACACTGTCACCATGAATCACTCTTCAGTTCCCTGGGCCTTTTGAGGCAAATTAACCCTTGACTTTGTTTTCACTTATTGAGTATGAATCTGCCATTCATTTTTCCTAAAAGGTTAAGGTAGGGATAATGAGCAGAGACAACTTAATGGAAATGGAAGGATCTCAGCCATTAGAACTGGGCTGTGGCTCCAGGGTTTTTGTTTTGTTTTGTTTGTTTGTTTTTCATTCACCCTGAGTCCTTAGGAAATGCATGTTCTTGCTCTTCGGACATGAGTGTATCTATCCTACAATGTGGGATCTGATGAGATGATTATTCAGAGAGAGACAGGGCACCAATGCTGAGGGACACTGTGTGCCAAGGGCTGAAGCATTCATTAAGGCCCTACGAAAGGCTGGAGCTAGCGACATGAAAAAGACAGGCCCAGCACCTATGCTCTCCAGATGCCACTGTATCTGGCTTCACTCCTCCAATGAAGATTCCATACAAGTCACAACAGGGTAATTAGAATTTAGTGCCATAGGGCAATGATTGCGAACCCTTTTTTAGCTAGAAACTGTTTTTCCACTGGCATACCAACTAGAAAAACTTTTAAATGCTTTTCATGACAGTTACATAAATAATGAAGTTTATGCTACCAAAAGCACTACCATGTTTGTTGGAAAATTAAAAACTTAAATGATAGACATCAAAAGGGTTGAAAAAATGGAGAGATATATCAAACAAGTGGGAGGAGTAGTAGAATGCAATTCCCCTCAAATTTATTGCTATGTTTATATATATTTTTTGGTACTGGGGTTTGAACCCAGGGTGCTTAACCACTGAGCCACATCTCCAGCCCCTTTGTATATTTTATTTAGAGACAGGGTCTCACTAAATTGCTTAGGCCCTCACTAAATTGCTGAGGCTGGCATTGAACTCATGATCCTCCTGCCTGAGCCACCCAAGCACTGGGATTATGGGCATGTCCCAACTCAGAATGAGTAGTTTTTTTTATCCTGATGAGAAAAAAATTAGAGAGTTGAATATAGCCAGTTTTGGTGAGGATATGAAAATGGCACAATCATTCTGGGAAACAATCTAAAGCACAGTTTTCTTTATTTGCAGTAATTATATTCTGTAAAGTTACTGCAAACAGAATTAATGAACAGTGAAAAATAGTTGTAGGGAAATACAGGGTTAGTTTCCTGTGAACCTATAGTTTCAATATTTTTGTCAATCAAATAATACATAGTCTTGTTTTACATGTGTTTCTGTTTAAAAACAGACACCTTATTTAACAAATATTGATTCATTGACATTGAACTCACAGCCAACAGCACTATAATTCATGCCTGTGCAAAGCCCACCTACCACACCTATTTTTTCCAGAAGGCACATCACAGCCTTCTTAACTTGGCAACACTAGACAACACTTTGGCATCATACTTGGGGGATGTTTTAAACATGAAATCACCAAAAGAGAGTGCAAAAATGCAAAAAAAAAAATGTGACTCTAGATAGACACTGAAAGGACTGACATCCTAAGGCAAAAGGCCATATTATTTGATCTCAGCTGAAAAACTGCTCCTAGGGGACTCAGTTTGACTGCTCTGTGCAAGTTTGAGAATGGCCCTGAATCTTCCTGAGTACTGGTATTGGGTAAGGGAGTAGGCGAATTTGCAAATGTGGACTCTGCAAATCAAGGTTATGCATACCCCATGATAATCTGTTTCACTCCTTGGCATATATTCCAGGGCAAATCCTCTGTGGGTCCCTAAAGGGATATACACAAGCTCATTCATCAAGATCTACTAGTGGTAAAGAGTTAGAGGCAATTTGGGTGTCCTTCACCAGGAAAAAGTAAAATGTGATGAAATCATCCAGTGGATTGTGCATCGGTTGGAACCAATAGAACTTTAGATGTATAAAAGCAACATGAATCTGAAAAACAGATTGGGTGAAAAAAAAAAAGGTCAGAAATAACTGGACTTATGACAAGTCTGTTATATAAATTAGAAGTACACACACAGGTACAAAACAACACTGGATATTTTACAAAGATATACTTTTATCTATGGACCTATATCCAGCACATTAGAATGCTTTGGTGGGAAAGAAGATTGAAAGAGAAGAATAAGTGAACAAGTAAGGGGCCTGCAGAAGCCTAAGGGTCCACTGTGCTCTCATAAGGCCTGAAACAAAAGCTATGATGGGGAATTAACAGTGAGGGGGCCTGCGAGAATGATGCCTGTCTGACCTTTCAGGATGATGAGACAGAGCAGAGATGCTTCAGGAGGAGACTGACTTAGGACAAAGAGGGCTTCCAGAAAAGGAGAGTTTGTTATTGGTGACCATGAGAACTTAGTGTGTTTGAAAAGCTGGAAGGAGGTCAGAAGGGTCATGTGAGAAGCCACTGGGTGACTTGAGGCAAAGAGATCACAGTGCCAGATACAGCGAGCCTGTAAGTCACGTGGAAGGTAGTCAGTGACCATATCCGCATGTCAAGAAGCCCCACTATGGCCTCTGCATGGCCTGGAGCAGGGGCACAGGGAAGATGCCTGGGGCAGGGGCACAGGGAGAGGCCAGGAGAGGGAAGGGGTGACACCTACCCAATGGGTGGGGTGAGAGACAATAGGGTGAAGGGAGAAGGGGAGAGAGGAGACTGCCTGTTGTCTCTCACATCTTTACAACCTCTACTTGAGGGCCACCAGTGAGTCCCTTCCGGAGTGCACGGGGCCTCAGGTGCCTATCTGCCCGCCTGCCCATCTTTTCAAGGAAAATTGCTCCAGTGATTCTTTTTAGTTTATTTATTTAGTTCACAGACAGGTAAAAATTGTATATATTTGTTGTTTACAACATGATGTTTGAAATATGTGTACATTGTGGAATGGCTAAATCAAATTAATTGACACATATATTATCTCATTTTTTGCACTGAGAACACTTAAAATCTATTCTCTTAATGATTTTCAAGTATACAATATGTTGGTATTAAGTATTGTCACCATATTGCAAATATCTCTTGAACTTATTCCTCCCGAATAACTAAAAATTTGAACAAGTCAAAATCCTTTGACTTGTTTCTTTGCAAGATCCTCACCCATCCCTTTCTCTATTCTTGATTGTCAGTGTTAAACCATATGACTGCCCTCCATCCCTCTCCCTCTGACCACAGCTTGTTGGTACAGAGGTGGACATCTGTCAAAAGGGCAGCTAATCCCAAGGCTACTGAATGACCCCACCTGTGGCCTAGTTTGAAACTATTTAAAGTTTTAAAAAACTATGATAAATATATATGACATAAAATTTACTATTTAATCACTTTTATGGATTGGTGGCATTAAGTACATTCACAATGTTATCCCACCAATACTATTATCCACTTAAGAATTTTTTTCATCATCTCAAACAGAAGCTCTGTACCCTTAAAAAACAAACAAATAAACAAACAAAAACCTTTCCATTATTCCCACCCCTCAACTCCTAGTAACTATTGTTCTACTTTCTGTTTCTATGAACCGGACTATTCTCTATGAACTTCACTTATTTAAGTGAAAGTATGACTAGCTTGTTTCATTTGGCATAAGGTCTTTAAAGTTCATCTATATTGCAGCAAGTATAAGAATTTAATTCCTTTTTGTGGATGAATAATATTCCATTGTATGTGTTTTAGTCAGCTCTGTGTTGTTATGACCAAAAATCTGACAAGAACAATTTTAGAGGAGGGAAACGTTATTTGGGGCTCATGGTTTCAGAAGTTTCAGCTCATAGATGGCCAACTCCATAGTTTTGGGCCCGAGTGAGGCAGAGTATCATGGCAGAAGGGCATGGAGGAGAATAGGAGTTCAGGACATGGCAATCATGAAACAGAGGGCTCTGCTTACCAGGCACAAAATATAGATGCTAAAGGCACAACCCCATGGGCCTACTTTCTCCAGCCACACCCTACCTACCTACAGTTACTTCCCAGTTAATCCATATCAATGGATTAATGCACTGATTGAGTTAAAGCTCTCATAACCCAATCTTTTCACCTCTAAACATCTTACATTGTCTTACACATGAACTTCTGGGGACACCTCCTATTTAAACTATAATGGTATGTATATTCCACATTTTATTTTCTCCATTCATCTGTGGATAGACATTTAGGTTGTTTCCACCTCTTGACAATTGGGACTCATGCTGCAATGAACTTAGGTAAACAAATATCTCTTTGGGATCCTAATTATCTGGGATATATGCCCAGCAGTGGATTTGCTGGAGCCTATGGTAATTTTGTTTGATTTTTTGAGGATCTGTCCTATCTTCCATAATGGCTCTACATTTTATATTTCCAACAGTGTCCAAGTGTTCCATTTCTCCACATTTTGCAAGCACTTCTTTTCTTTTTTTTTTTTTTTCAAATATTAGCCATTGGTGAGATACTAGATGCTGGTGTCTCATTGCAGTTTTTTTTTAGTTGTAGTTGGACACATTATCTTTATTTCACTTATTTTTTTTTAATGTGGTGCTGAGGATCGAACCCAGGGTACTGCACATGCGAGGTGAGCACTTTACCGCTGAGCCACAATCCCAGTCCCTCATTGCAGTTTTGATTTGCATTTCTCTAGAGAGTAGTAATGTTGAGCATCTTTTTTTTTGTGCTTATCAGCCTTTTGTATCTTCTATAGAGAAATGTCTTAAGTCCTTTCTCATCTTTAAAGAGGGCTGGTTTTTTTGTTATGTATTCTGAATATTGATTCTCTACTAGATATGTGACTGGCAAATACTTTATTCCATCCTGTGGTTGCTTTTCACTCTCTTGATTATGTTATTCTTCTTTTTTTAAGGACAAATATCTTTATTTTGCTTGTTTATTTTTTTATGTGGTGCTGAGGATCGAACCCAGTGCCTCACCTGTGCAAGGCAAGCACTCTTCTGCGGAGCTACAACTTCAGGCTCTTGATTATGTTCTTTAACGTGCAAAAGTTCAACTACTTATACAAGGGAAATACAGAAACTGTGCCAATTAGCAGATGTGACTGCAGATGAAAATATTGTTTTCATTGTTATTATTTCCTGTCTACTTGTGATAAATGTTTAGGAGGAGCCACAAGAAAATAGTGAGTAATGCTGGGAGCCATCAGGGGTTGTTAGGAAAAAGGCCACAACAGGAGGCTGTTACTAACTCCGTTTTATCACAAGAGGGTGTAATTCAACCAACAGCCCCACCGATAGAGACAGCTGAGTGGCCCTCAAACCCTGTAGTTGATAATTGGGATCCTGAGACAGGGCTCAAAGATTAGCATGCCCTGTACTTGAACAGGTAGGAGGGCAGCGAATTCACCGTGCTTTAGATTTTAAAACAGTGAAGCAGTTAAAGGAGGCTGTAACAACCTATGGTCCCCAAGTTCCCTTCACGGTAAGCATGGTCGAGTCCATTACTAACTTGAACACAACGCCAGCAGATTGGGCTAACATGTGTAAATCTGTGCTAAATGGAGGACAATATTTGTTATGGAAGGTTGCCAATGAGGAATTTTGCGCAGAGACAGCTAGGCGAAATGCAGCAGCCGGTTACCCTCAAAGAAATCTAGAAATGTTGCTAGGGAAAGGACCTTATGAGGGTCAGCGGCAACAAATTGAATATGATCCTGCTATATATGCACAAATTGCTGCAGACGCAGTTAGGGCATGGAAGACTTTACAAGGACATGGAGATTTACAAGGTCAGCTATCTAAGGTAATACAGAGAGCTAATGAACCTTACGCTGACTTTGTAGATAGGCTCATTCAAACGGCTGCCAAAATATTTGGGGATACGGAACAAGCAATGCCATAAATAAAACAACTGGCTTATGACCATGCAAATCGTTGCTGCAGAGAGGTTATTAGACCATGGAGACATGAAGATTTAAACACATATATTAAATTATGTAGAGATATTAATGAACAAGGGCAAGTCTTGGCAGCTGCAGTACAACAGGCTTTAGATGCCAGGCCAAAAACATGCTATGATTGTGAACAAACAGGACATTTTAAAAGGAGTTGCCCCATAGGAGGAGGGTTTAACAAAACTAGGTATCAAAGAAATAGAATACCGGGTATTTGCCCACGATGCCGTAGAGGGAGACATTGGGCTAATGAATGCCGTTCTCAAACCACCATAGAGGGTACTCCCTTATTAAAAAACGGACAAGGACCAGGTATTTACCCACGATATCGTGGAGAAAGGCATCAGGCTCCATTGCCAAAAAACGGACAAGGGGGCCCAATGCTCCGGGGCCCACAACCACAAATATACGGGGCAATGGAGGAACCCAGCAACACCATCAGAGTAGTGCCCAGGACACATTGTCCATTAAATCCCTCATCAGACAAACCTGAGGGAGCGCAGGGTTGGACATCTGCGCCTCTGCCAGAGCAGTACTAACTCCAGAGATGGGAGTTCAAATCATTCCCACAGGAATAAAAGGACCTCTTCCCCAAGGGACAGTGGGCTTATTATTAGGACGTAGTTCATCTACATTAAAAGGACTTATGATAAGTCCTGGGGTAATTGATCCCGATTATGTAGGTGAAATAAAAATTATAGCTAGTTCTCCAAGAGGTATATCAGTAATTTCACCTGGAGATAGAATAGCACAGTTGTTAATAATACCCAGCCTACATAATAAATTTCCTAGTCATAGTGTAAAAAGAGGTTCCAGGGGATTAGGCTCCACAGGTGTAGATTGGGCTATGCTGTCTTTAAATTTAGATTCTCGCCCAATGTTAAAACTAAATATTCAAGGACACGACTTTAAAGGGCTACTGGACACAGGTGCTGACCTTAGCATCATATCTAGTCAGGAATGGCCAAAACATTGGCCATTACAACAAGCCACTCAAACGCTTCGAGGCCTAGGAGTGGCTACTAATCCCCATAGAAGTGCAATGGTATTAGATTGGAAGGATCCTGAAGGATGTGAGGGAACTATACAGCCATATGTATTGGATCATCTTCCTATAAATTTATGGGGATGAGATGTCCTAGATCAATTAGGTTTGACGTTAACAAATAACATCAATCCTAATGCGCCCACTACTAGGGCTAGACAAGGTTTTAGGAAAGAAAAAAGATTAGGAAAACAAGGACAAGATATAGCAGCACCAATTCAAATAGATCAAGGAACAGACAGACATGGGTTGGATTTTCAGAAAGGGCCACTGAGACAATCAAAATTACTTGGAAATCAGAAAGACCAGTGTGGGTTCCTCAGTGGCCCCTGACTAAAGAAAAGATACAAGTAGCCCATGATCTGGTCAAACAACAATTAGCGGAAGGACATATACAACCTTCCATATCTCCCCATAATACTCCCATTTTTGTCATCAAAAAGAAATCTGGTAAATGGAGATTATTGCAAGATTTAAGAGCCATTAATAATGAGATGGTTATTATGGGACCTGCTCAATCGGGGATTCCTCAATTGTCTGCTTTGCCAAAAACCTGGCATGTTTTAGCCATAGATATTAAAGATTGTTTTTTTTCAATTCCAATTCATCCCGAGGATAGTCCACGTTTTGCATTTACTATCCCTGCATTAAATCATGAAGGTCCAGATCAGAGATATGAATGGAAAGTACTCCCTCAAGGGATGGCTAACAGTCCAACTATGTGTCAAATATATGTTAACAAAGCAATCCAGCCACTTAGAAATCAAAATCCTGAACTACAAATATTTCACTATATGGATGATGTATTATTGGCACGTAAAGATAAAAACATATTGCTGGAATGTTATGCCACACTTACAAACTTATTAAAAAATTATAATCTAGAGATAGCAATAGATAAAGTACAATTAAATTTTCCAATTAATTATTTAGGAGTTCTATTATCCTCAACCATGGTCCGTCCACCAAAAATTCAAATATGAGTAGATCAACTCAAATTACTTAACGACTTTCAAAAGTTATTGGGAGACATAAATTGGATAAGGCCTTATCTAGGCATACCAACAGGAGAGTTGGGACCTTTATTTGATATTCTAAAAGGTCCATCAGATCCAAACTCACCTCGCATATTAACTCCTAAAGCAAGAAAGGCATTGAAAATTATTGAAACATATATGGAAAATATACATTTGGATAGAATTGATATAAGTTTGCCTTTATTATTTATTGTAATACCAACAAAAAATATTTCTACAGGAGTATTTTGACAAGAAGGTCCATTATTGTGGATACATTTATCTTATTCTCCTAACACTATTCTTACTAGGTATCCTGAAGCTGTAGGACAATTAATACTCAAAGGAATAAAAGCAGCGAAGGGAGTGTTTGGAATTTCTCCCAATAAAATTATTACTCCATATACTATGGATCAAATTGATGAGTTAGCTAATGAGTTAAATACTTGAGCAATAATCATGTGTAAATCTAATGTTGCATTTGATAATCACTTACCATCTAATCCTTTGTTGTCTTTTTGGTCTAAGCATCCTGTAGTTTTTCCAAAAATGACAAGAAAAACCCCTATCATGAATGCTCCAAATATATTCACTGATGGGTCAAATAATGGTACAGCAGCAGTAGTTACCCCTAATCAAACTTTTACATTTTTAGTACCCAAACAATCAGCTCAAAAGGTAGAGCTTAATGCAGTTTTACAAGCCTTTTTGATGTTTAAAGATTCTGTATTTAATTTATTTTCTGATAGTCAGTATGTAGTTAATGCTATAGTATCTCTTGAAGATGCTGGTAGGATTTCCCCTTCCTCTACTGTTTTCTCTTTGTTTTCCACTATACAAAGTCTAATCTGGGACAGAAAAGATCCATTCGTTATAGGACATATTAGGGCACATACAGGATTGCCTGGAGCCCTTAGTTTGGACAATGATTTAGCAGATAAAACTACACATGACATACATATTTTCTCTACACTAGAAGAAGCTACGAGTTTTCATAAAAAATTCCATGTTAATGCTAATACTTTACAAAAGCGTTTTAAAATAACTAAGGAACAAGCCAGACATATAATAAAACAATGTCAAAATTGTGTGACCTTTTTACCACAAGTTAATCTTGGAGTCAATCCTAGAGGACTGATACCTAACCATATTTGGCAGATGGATGTCACACACTTGCCAGAATTTGGAAAATTAAAATATTTACATGTTACAGTTGATACCTCTTCCGGATTTTTGATGGGCTCCCTTCATGCCGGAGAAAAAACTAAAGATGTTATAGCTCATTGCTTACAAAATTTTGCCACTGTGGGTGTTCCTAAACAGTTAAAAACCGGTAACGGTCCTGGCTATACCTCTACCTCTTTTAAACAATTTTGCTCATCATTTGGTATTACTCATATAACAGGAATCCCATACAATCCACAGGGACAAGGCATAGTTGAAAGAGCTCATCAAACTATTAAAACGTACTTATTAAAGCAAAAAGAGGGAATTGGAAAGGGGTATATACCCCCCAAAGATAAACTTAAAATAAAGCTTTTTACTCTAAACTTTTAAAATTTGGATTCATCAGGACTTAGTGCTGCGGAAAGGCATATGTATCCAAAAAATGTACATAAGCCTAAAATACTTTGGAAAGATATTCTAACAGGACAATGGAAAGGTCCTGACCCAGTGATTGTCTGGAGTCGGGGCTCTGTTTGTGTGTTTCCACAGGGAGAACAGCAAAGACTAACTAAAACGATTTCTACAGATCGAAAAGAAGATGATTTGACTCAAATCCATAACAGCTGATATCCAGAACTCCAGCTTGGCCATTCTTACATCTGCGACAGTGATTAACCAGGATGCTTTTTTCAATATCTATTTTATTATTGCATTTTTCCACATCATAAGGTTCTATTTTTATTTTTTGAGCTCATACAAACCTAGGTTAATGTTTTTCTGATCAGTTTTATTTTTTGACTGTGGAGTTTTTAAACATTGCAATGGAGATTTCACCTAGGTAAAGCTACAAGGCCTTTATTATTATCTTATGTGTTGTACGTTTGTTTGCACATTTGTGTTTTGTGTTGTATGTCTGTGTGTGCGTATGTCCATATTTCATATATGAGGAGCGCTCATGAGAAAATGGATCCAAATTATTATTTTTTTTATTCATGTGATTTAAATGGCTTAATTTAAATTAGGTAAACAGCTGTTAAGGATTGTTTTTTAAGGAGGTTAACAGATCTGTTTGTTTACTTTCACCTTTCCTTTTCATTATATCTAATAATTCTTTTCAGGATAATGTCTCTTTAGCATCATTGCCAGAATTCCTATCCTCATCCCAATGAATATAACTCAACAAGTATGCTCAATCAAGGAGTCAACTTACTTTGGGAGGAAACGGGTTTGGGGAGGAGACGAACATATTGATAGATTCCTCCACTTTGAACTGCTTGCAGAACTTGCCTGGACTATGTAACTATCCTTTGGTGCAGCGAATTGTGGTAATGCTGGCATATCTTTGCTGATGGTGTCACCAGTGATGCAATTTTTATTTCCTTGCCAGCGCACCACATGTTAATTGTTAATATCTTTGCTGATGGTGTCACCAGTGATGCAATTTTTCCAAAGGAACTGTCAATTGGCTTGGTGTCCTGGCATTTCTGTATCCTCTTCCCTTCTGCTAGTGATGGTCTAAAATTTGGGGGCCAATGGCTATATGCTGGACCGGTAGTCAGTGACGGGTATGATCCAATTGCAGTGGTATCAACCTAAGACAGGAGGCTGACGCCTAAAGGTCAGTTTTCCAATGACGGGTAAGAAACATATGTTGAATTGGACAACCTACCAGGCACGGTCCTTAAGCCACATTACTTGTTGTTTAATTAATCAGAAGGGGGGAGATGCTGGGAGCCATCAGCCAAGTAGGTATGACAATTTCCTTGCCAGCGTACTCCCATGCTGTCTAGTGGAAGGACTCCTGAAAGGTGACCTTGCTCAAGGACCAGGGCAGATCCGTGTTTAGGGTGTCCCCGGTTTAGCATAATAGGAGATTAGGGTGTTCCCCGTTTAGAATAGGGCGTATCCTGCTGCCTGAGTTCCTCTTGAGTTCTTAGGGTCAGACAATATATTTTGGGAGACAGAAGCCCGGTGGAGGTGTGGATTTGGGCAGAGAACGTGGATTTCCCCAGAACGTGTTTGTAGACGGCCGGTGTGAGTTCGGGAATAAAAAATTGCTGTTTGAATCTACAAGCTGTGTGGTGGCTCGTGATTTGTGCGGCAGAGTAAACTATCTGGGGATTCCTTATCACCGCAGTTCACTCTCCAGATGATTCTTTGTTCCTTCTACAAGGATTTCTGAAGATGAAAAGGTGTCATGATCTGGGGACACAACAAACCAGTTTCACCTGAAACTCAAATTGCTACCAGAAGATAAGTTCTGAACAGAGGAGCCCCAAACAGAACTTCTGTAGTAAAATGGGGGTAATTTTGGAGTGGTTTATTGCATGGTAGTGGAGTAAAGAGAGAAAAATATTCCTCTTCACATCCTTAGGTTGAATTCTAATAGCTCATGGAACTCAGGGACAAAGTAGTTTATTATTCTGTCTCCTTTAGAACTTGAGGATTATAGCACCAGAGAGGTCTAATACCAATTTCAAAGAGCGAGGAATAAACATAATATCAAATGAATAAATTTTAGATAGAAAACAGGGGTCCCATTCCCAGGTGGCAAACAAGGAAACTTAGTGGCTTTATATCACTCTGCTTCATAAAGCCTTTTCTGACTGTTAGCAGGATTTCTGAGACCTCTGAGAGATGAATTCAGGAGCAAATCATATTCTTTGTGGAATTGTGTTGGTTGAATTTCCATCTTCATTGGGTTTTATGAAATAGGAAAATGGTTAAAATTCATGCTTTGATTAGCAAAAACTGGAACCTTAGAAATTGGAATGAGATTATCTGCGAAGAGCCAAAGATGAGGAGGACATCTGTCACTGGGGTCACCCATCTCCCCACCAAATATTTTTTACTGTTCTCTTATTTCCCTGGTTGGACAAACCTGACAGGTCTTTAAGAGGAAACTTAGCATAGAGGAAGGGATTGAGAGGCTGGGCTGACTATTAAGGCCAGAAAGAGGAATACTGGGGACTATATTTTGAGAAAAAAATGCTGGCTGTGGGAACAGCATGCCACTGATAAGGAGAAATTTCTCTACTTAGCCACCCAGTGTCATGGGTAGAGAAACTGCAGTGTGCTTAGAATTAAAACAACTGTGACACTTTTTGTTCAAACGGGTGTGCTCAGGGACACCCTTAACTGAGCGTAGGCTGGGTGGAGACACCTTTAAGTCCTGCCTTGAAGACACCCTGAGGTTCTAGATAGCAGATATAGACCTCCTGGGGGATGGCATTGAAGTATTTTTAGTGGCAGTGACTTTTCAGCAGCCACTGAGGATTGAGATAACCGTTTCAGTTTTTCCTGGGAGGGGTGTTTGTGAGCTACTTCTCCACAAAGAACAAGAGTGATTTATACCTATATGCCAGAGAAGCTGGTGATTTTCAGAAATACTGAAAGAAGAGATTCAAGTGAAAGACTAAATGTGTTGCTGAATATCTGCAGTCTCTGAGAATGAACATTGATTTAATGATAATGGTGACCCCAATTGTATTTACAGTCTTGTGACATTTAGGACTTATTGCTTAAGCCATGCTGACTATGAATGAAGGAAAATACTCTTATTGGGTTATAATGAAGGAATACCTAGGACATACTGTGAGACTCATTGCTCTGCCTCGCTGCCTGAATTCTCTACTTTTCTCTGTACTGCTGTGTTTATGAGAAAAGATGGAATTGTCCCTCTGAGTCAGGGAATCCCAGAGTTCTTTGGCTCCTGGGGACATGCTATTTTGGCAATGGCTGCTTTGACATCCTTGTTTCTCAGAGTGTAAATGAGGGGGTTGAGGACAGGTGTGAGAATAGCATAGGCCACATTGCCCATGATGTGGAAGTCCAGGGGCAGGTCGGCCCTGTAGGCCACATAGGCCACGGCAATGGATGAGTAGTAGGTGCCCACCACCAGGAGGTGGGAGCTGCAGGTGGAGAAGGCCTTGGAGCGTCCTTCTCGGGATCTGATGCGAAGCACCGAGGCCAGGATGTGAGCGTAGGACAGAAGCACCAGGAGAAGGGGGAGGAAGGAGACCACCATGGCGATGCAGAAGCCCATGAGGGCCTGGGGGGTGGTGTCAGAGCAGGAGGCCTGGACCACAGCCAGGTGGTCACAGAAGCAGTGATAGATGTAGGCAAGGTTGTCGAATGCCATCTGGGAGGTCTGGACCACTGCTGGGATGGGCAGGAGGAGGGCGGTGAGCCAGGCACTGGCCGCCAGTGCAGCGTTAGTCTGTGGGGTCATGTGGACGGGGTAGTGCAGTGGGCGGCAGATGGCCATGTAGCGGTCATAGGCCATGACCACCAGGAGGAAGGCTTCTGAGCAGCTGAAGCCATGGAACAGGTACATCTGCAGAAAGCAGGCAGGGAAGCTGAGAAGGCGGTCCCCAAGCAGGAATAGGGACAGCATCTTGGGGATAGTGGTTGTAGTAAAGAGAATGTCCAAGGCTGAGAGATTAATTAGGAAGAAGTACATGGGCTTGTGGAGGCTGGGCTCTGCCACCACAGCCACCAGGATCAGGGCATTGCCCACTAGGATAAGTAGGTAGAGGAGAAGGAAGATGAAGAAGATAGGAAGGAAGAGGGATTTTGGAAGAGAGGGAATGCCCGTAAGGTAGAAGGTGACGGAGGAGTCCCCTGATCCATTACAGGGTGTGATCTCCATGGTGGGTCAATGCTGAAGGCTCAGGAGGTGAGTCGTGGGAACATCTTGGAACCAGGCTCACTGGAAAGAGAACAATCTGAAATTCTGGAATGAGAATTACAGAGTAATCAATCTATAATTAATATAATCGTGTTTATTGACAAGTAATTATAGTGGATAGATAATGGGACTGTCCTATCCCCAGACTCTTCATCCTATTCTGTAACTCCCTCTTTCCTTTTAAAATTAAGTATAGAAAAAATACCTACAAAATACAACCATGTTTCATTTGCTGGGTGTACAGTAGAGAAGTGGAACAAGCAGGAGAAGGTTTCTAACCTCATGGGACTGAAATTTTAGTAGCAAAGAAATACATTAAGCAATGAATCATATAATTACTTAATTGCAGTTGTGTTAAGTGCTGTGGAAGAACTTCTGTGTTCTTTTTCATGTTCCATATGACTCTTTGGGGGATATCGGATCTCTTAAGCCAGGACCCTAATTCCCTTTCTCTTTTGGCACTACTTCAAGTTTTTTTTTTTTTTTTTTTTTTTTTTTTTTATAAAAGGACATCTTTGTCACAGTGTAGCTAGGGAGAACTGATTTTCTACAACACTCTGCCTTCCTGTTATAATTATTAACCAGGGACTGGCTTCTTTCTCTTGTTTGCTTGGTGTCGTGGTTCTTCTGTCTCCATCTAAGCTGAATCCTCAGGTCCTGTCTCTGGGCATTGGGCTCTTTTCATTGTTAAATGTGAAGGAAGTGACTCTTGGCAGGAAGGGTGATTCCTGACTAGGGTCTGGGTAATAGCCTCTCCCAAAATTCTGCTAAGAGAATCCAGACAATCTCTGCAATTTCACTGAATGTTCCTCCTCAGTGGCTGCTGCAGCCAGCAGTTGCTTGTGCTTGACCACTCAACTAACCCTGCCCAGCAGGCGTCCTGGGGAGCCTCGCTGATGGAGATGACCTGGAGATGACCTGCTCCCAGTAGCTGCTCCAAGACAAAAGGATCTCTCCCAGAGGAATCAGAAATGAGTGCTTCAACCCAAGGACCTAGGGATTTTGAGCTAAAGGAAATACTGATTTCTTCTCTTTTATAGGCTTGTCCTTTGGACTAAGTGACCCTCATGTCAAATTTGTATCATTCTCTCCTTATTCCTGATGATTCCATGTGTAGTTTTCCTCAGAGTCACTTTTAATGTTCCATTCTTTTAACAAAAAATCTCTCATGTGTAAAACCAACAATATCAAAACTGGAAAATACTTTAAAAAAATTTTAATACCTTCTCCCATAGGCCAGAGACTGTGTGGAGAGAGGGCAGGGGCTTTCCCAGGTGCTACAGCCAGTGGCTGTACAGCTAGGAGCTGGGCCAGGTCCTTGATTCCCAGGACAGTGCTTTCTTCTCTACATTTTTTACTGGAGAATCCAAGGGGATTCATATTTCCAAGGGGAAAACATTAGGACAAAGAATTCTGTTTCCCCCCTTTTTTAAAATTGTTAATATCAGACAAAACCAAATTTCAACTTTTCCTCTGGGTTTCTCTATGGTAGATACTAAATTGGTTTCTGGCAATGCCAATGCTTCCTTGAAGTAATGTCCTAGAACCAGGCAAAAGAATGAGACTGCTTTGTCCCAAATTCAGAGGGCTGTCCCTCAGTTAGTCAGATCTCATTCCAACAGATTCACTAACTAGGAGGGACACAAACCGTACCTCCCTGGACATTGTGGCACTCAGAAGAAGCCATTGGCTATTGTTTCTGGGTTAGGCTGAATTGGGACATTGGAGGAACAGAAACTCAGAAGTTCAAAACTAAAGGGACCCTAGTAGGCCACCAAGTCTAGCTGTCCTTCCTCCTCTCTCCTCTGTACACTGTTTTTTTTCAGATGCTAAGATCCTGGTGGAGAGATGGTCCATAGATTTTCATTGTTGGACCGTCTAACAGGAAGCCCAGGCTTAGGTCACCAGCAAAGTAGGGTCATCAAAACTACTTTTCAAAAGATTTAACATTTAATACTTCAAAGCATAGTCAACTAGTTCATCATAGGAAATATTGGAATTTGGCTGGGCTTTCTAACACTTATTTTACAGTTCAAGGTTGTGTTGTTCTGATTTATATGCTACCTCTAAGGAATACAATCCTGTGCTTAGGGCCAAAAGGACTCTATCTCAAGGCACAGATCTTGCCTGTAAGGAATTATCTATAAGTCAGCTATAGGGGGAAAAGACAGAAAGTCACCTGAATGTACATCCTGCACTTTTATGAGCATCTCCTCTCTTCATTCACACAACCCTGCCACAGAGGGGTTATGTGGCTTCAACAAATGAAGAAACTGAGGGTCAGAGAAGGACAGGCCACAGCTGATGAGGGGCAAGAGCAGAGGTTATTTCTGTAGCCAGCCTGCTGCAAAAGGCTGAGCCCCTCCTAGAAACCAAGATCCTGGCTCCTGGAGCAGTCTTGCTGCTTGCTTACTGCGACCTTGAGCCCCTGAGTCTTTGTTTTGTAGTCTGTTCAGTGAGGGGTTTGAGGAAAGGATCCCTGGATGGCTTACAATTCGATGAGCCATTTTCTGTGTCTCTTCTCTGTGTTTGGCAGAGCAGAGCTTTCTGAGACAGATGTTGCATGATCCATGCCCCAAAGTGGAAGAGAGAGTGCTCTTCTGCTTAGCTAGCCCTCTCTGCAAGGCCACAACCTCACCTTTATTATGCCACATGCAGCGTAGTGGTTCTACTACTAGCTAGAGAGGGCTAGATTCCAATCCCTGTTCCTACCTCCAGCTGTGTGACCTTGGACAATTCACTTCCCCCTTTCTGAGCCTTGTTTCCCTCTCTGAAACCTCATAGGGTTTTCTCTATGGAGAGAATGATGAGGCAGTGCTTACAAAGAGCTTGGAACTTTTAAGAGCTCAAGGTTTTCCATGTTTTCAATGGTTTCTGCTGTGGTCAGCTTTGTCTTTGTGTGGGAAGGCCTTAGCCAAGATGGTTTGAATTCCTCCCGTGAACACACCTCTCTTCCCCTGATATACTGAGGTATCTGGCCCAAGGTTTCACAGCTCTGGATTCTGGGTGCCTGCCTCTGTGTATATCTAATTCATCTTCCTAACCTCTGGCCCGGGTTTGTAGCCTGTGAGTCCCCCTGTCCTTGTCTTTCCATTCCAGCTTTCTCTGCCTGTCTCTGGGTACTCCATCCCCAGCAACACGTACCTGCTGAGCCTGATACACACTGGTGTGTTCTGTAGTTCTCCTTGAGAGGCCTTGGTGGAAGTAGCAGGCTGGGACTGAGCCGTGGCCCATTAAACCCTTGGGCCCCTCCTTTCAGGCAGACCTCTTGAGGTACTTTCCCTAATACTAGTGCTCCCCCGGCACACACCTACCATCCCTCAGGGATCACATCCTGGCGTCTCCTAGAGCATGAATGATGTGAGCAGTTAGGATTTGTCCCCAGGCTTTGATGATAGTGAAATCATTGTTAACAGCCCTCAAGGGTGTGGAATTTTACACAAGTGTATTTTTTATTCTCATTAACCCATTTGATATTCTCAATGGTAGAGGAGAAGGAAGAAACAACAGGGCATACAGGAAGTCCAAGAGAAGGAAAATGAGGTCCAGGAGCTGAAATAACTTGTCCATTTTGATACTGGTGTCTATTGGCAGAGCTAGTATTCAGACCCAGGGCCCTATTCCGTGTGTCCTCTTCTCTACAATGGGATTACATACTGGTCAAGAGGATTGGGTATGGAGCTATTAATTATTAAACATCTTCCTGTATTGGTTTGCTGATTTTTCCATTAACTTTTGCAATTGCACATAGAAGTACTAATATATTCTCCAGAGAGTTCTCTGGTTCTAGAAATAATTCTCCTTCCCATTACATAGCCACAATTGTGTTCCCTCTTTGTCCTCAGATATATTAGTTGTACCCTTCTTTGCCTGTTAATTCAGTTGCATGTGGAGTCCTAAAGCTTAGGTGGCTATCTCCACTTACAGTTCAATGAAATGATTATTTCATTTCTGGCAGAAATGGAAAGAAGGAAGGAAGGAAGGAAGGAAGGAAGGAAGGAAGGAAGGAAGGAAGGGAGGGAGGGAGGGAGGGAGGGAAGGAGAAAGGAAGAAAGGTAGGTGCATTTCACACTTAGGAACTAAAAGGTATAAACTAGCAGAATTTGAAGTTGAGGAGAAGCAAGCAAATATTTTGCAACTGGGTTCTTAAGGCTAGTGAGAAGAGGTGCTCCTGCTTCTTGGTTCCCAGACTTGTGTGTTCTGGCCATATATTCTGCTCTGCATTTTGACTGCTAGTTCAGCTTGTCAGGCTGTGCCCATACCTGCCAGGGATTGCTATCTGGCCAGCACCCAAAACTGTCTTTAGGAGTGCAGGTTATTCTCCATTCTTAAACCAATCTAGTTGCTTCTGAGAGATGGGATGCATTGTAAGGTCAGTGACTCCTATGTGCATGAGACTTACTGCTTCACCTCTTTTGCTATAAATTGAGTTTCTTTGTCAAAAGAAGGGCATATGGGATATCAACATGATGAATAAGGCATTTATTAAATCTTTAGAATGTGAAATTGGCAGAAACACTGTGAGCAATAAAGGCAAATTCATACCCAGAATAGGATTCTACTCCAATAAAGACAAACCACTTCCCCCAGATGATGAAAGAGATCCAGTGAAATGAACCTGCCATCTGTGGGGATGAGTGTCCTTGAGTGACAGTTCACATCATTGTGCGTGGCATATTTGATACTTATCAGAAACTAAGCCAGATGAGCCTTGATGAACCCATGTACACCCCCTATCCACACTACTGTGACATTTTTCCCCATGAATATACTGAGCAAAGAAGAGCTAGGATAGACACTGATTGACATCCACGGGATGGATCATCTTGTCTACTTGATTTTTCCTACTCTTGCTGATTTGGGAGATGTAAATATCTCCATCATTTGCACTCATTCTGAGAGGTCTACCACCTCAACTCAGCCTCCTCTCCATCAATTCATCCACCCTTTCCTTCCTTTCCTTCCTTCTTCCTTCCCTTCACCTCACCCACTTTCCTTCCTTCTCTTTCCAGCATGGGGAATTACACCTGGAGTACTCTACCGCTGAGTTATATCCTTAGCCCTTTTTATTTTACTTTAAGACAGGGTCTTGCTAAGTTGCCCAGTGGCCTCAAAGTCCTCTTGCTTTTCCAGGTGAGAGGAAGTTTCCAGGTGAAAGAACCAGATACACAGCCACAAGTTCTGCCCATTGATAGTGTTTACTTCCCTGGTGACCCTTCCGGGCCCTCCCAGATGGCACTGTAAGGCAGCAACAGTCCACTTTGGGGCAGTACAAGCATATTTTAAAGAAATATTTGTAATATAAAGAAAGGAAGGAAGGAATGGAAGGCCTGAATTTTTTCTTTCTGAGGGAATTGATTACAGGGAATTTCCCATGAGGCTGTGTGTTAGAGTTGATGGAAAGATGACAATTGCAACAAGACTGCGTGTTACTGGAGTCTGTATCACCTGCTTATGCTAGTGTCCTCATGATTTGCTTGAACCTAATATAACAGTTCTTACTTTCACTTGATGGTGGGATGTGATCAATTTTAACATTTATTCAAATTAATAACTAATTCATAAGGGAAAGTTGGGGACCCATATTCATTTAGTGTTCCCTGGTTAAGCATTCAGTCTGCACCAAGATTAGGAATAATTTCTCAAAAGATGGCTATCTACAGAACAAAACATGGATTTATGCTAAAATCCTAGGAGACTGTGATTCTCCTATCAATAGTTTACTCAAAAACTTAAGAGGATTTTAAAGTTTGGGCTATGGTAGAGAAGCAGGATTGTTTGGATTAAACTATGCGAAAAAAAAAAAAAACCTGCAAAGCTGCACAAAATATATAAAACAACAGTTTCAAGGCTCTGGAGAGAACCCAGGGCAGGCCTTCAAGACTTCAGTCCTTGGGAGGAGGGAGCCCCAAGAGGTGGAGTTCCATATGTCCCCAGTTCTTCACCTGAGGGCACTTCCCAATCTGTGAGATGGGAAAATAGAGTCCAATTAGGAAACAGAAGTCCTGTTGGGCCGAAGATAAACAGGTTTGAATTTGGGTTGCCAAAGTGAATGAAAGTTTAGAGTCAAATTCCTGGAAAAGAAGACACTGCAGAGAAGGAATGCCAAAATTGGTGTATAAATTCCCTTAAGTCATTGACCAACTTCTAAATTATGTAAATACAGGGAAATACTTGAAAGATCCAGAAAAATGCAGCAGCTGGGAGGCCAAGGAGCTGCAGAAAGAGTTTAACAGCCATGTGATGCTAGAGAATCAGTCAGCTGTTTTCATGGGTTGGGGAGCACCATTTGAGTGGAGGGTATACCAGGCTCTAGGAATAAGGACCAAATCCAAAAGAAAAAGGAAAATGGAAATAAATGAGTCATAATCTAAAACCAAGGCACAAGGACAAACCATTAGAACTATTTGCTGGAAAGAATACAACTCTTTCTGGAGGAGAATAAGTTATCCAGAAATTTATTTTTTTAAAAATATTCAATGTCTAGTACCCAATCAAAGGGTATGAGGCTTGCAAAAACACATCTCGGAGAAAGACAGCCTTTTAAACAAATGTTGCTGGGAAAATTGGATGGCTATATTTAGAAAAATTAAATTAGACCCCTATCTCTCACCCTACACAAAATTCAAATCAAAACTGATCAGACTTAGGAATTATACCAGGAACTTTACAACTGCTAGGAAAAAAAAAAACATAGAGTCAGCACTCCATCATATTGGTGCTGGTACCAACTTCCTTAACAAGACCCACACAGTGCAAGAAATAAAATCAAGAATCAATAAGTGGGATGCCATTAAGCTAAAAAGCTTCTGCACAGCAAAGAGAATGATTAAGAGTGCAAAGACAGTATACAGAATGGGAGAAAATCTTGGCCAGCTACCCCTCCAATAGGGGATTAATATCCAGAATATAAAAGAACTCAAAAACTTAACAACAATAAATAATAATAACCCAAATCAATAAGTGGGCAAATGAACTAATGGGAGAAGGGAGGGAGGAAGGGAAAGAAAAGGGAGGATTATGAACCAAATTCAATTTCCATAGAGGTATGAGTTTGTTGGGATGAACCCAACTACTATGTATAACTATAAAGCTCTAATAATAAATAAGTAAATAAATAAACAAATATTTCTTAAAAGTGTGATGCATGGTTACAAACAAGCAAACAAGTCAGTGAGCAAAAACAAGAAGAGGAAGAGAGAGTAGAAACAGATGTGCGTGATTCAGATATAATTATCAGCCAGAAAATTTAAATACTATTATTAATAATTTTTAAAGGAAAGAAGAAAAAAGAGACAATATGTAAGAATCAGAGAATTTAAAGACAGAATTTGGAACTATCAAAAAAAAAACAAAGAAAAAGAAATGAATGTTCCATAATTAAAAATATAGTGTGCAAACTTCAGAATTTTTTAGATGGTTATAAATAAGAAAGTATGAATGAACTGAAAGACAGAAAATATCCAAATCAAATCACAGGAGGAAAAATATTTGGGGATAAAAATGATTATAGGAACTAGCATAAAGTTCTAATGTGTACTTAATGAGTCCCAATAGTAGAAAAGAAAGAGAGTGATGCAGAAACAATTTAGACAGCTGGATGTGGTGGCACATGGCTGCAATTCCAGTGATTTAGCAGGCTGAGGTAGGAGGATCACAAGTCCCAGGCTAGTCTCAGCAACTTAGAGAGATCCTAAGCAGTTTAGTGAGACCCTGCCTCAAAATTAAAAAAATAAGGAATGGGAATTTAGCTCAGTGATAAAGTACTTATGGGTTCAGTCCCCAGTACCAGAAAAAGAAAAAAAGAAAAAAAGAAACACTTTGTATAAAGATAATGTCTGAGAAATTTCCAAACTGACTCTAAAAGGTCAATTCATAGATTTAAGAAGCTCAACAAATTCTAGGCCAAACAACACAAAAACAAACTAAAACAAAACAAAACAACAACAACAAAAGGAAGCACATTATTGCAGAGTCAAACTGCTGGAAACTAAAGATACAAGGAATAACTGAAAAATAGAGAAAGTGAGATTCACTTTGTTTAATATAGCAACATAGGACTGACAGCTGTCTTTTCAACAAGAACTATTGAAGCCAACAGACTATGGGATGGCATCTTCACAATGCTAAAAGGAAAAATCTCTAGCTTAGAATTCTATACTCACTGAAAGTATCCTATACAAACAGAATTCATAGAAAATAACATCCTCAGCTTGGTCTGAGGACATCTATGAAAATTCCACAACTGACATCATAGTTAATGGTGTAATGTTGAACACATTTTACCATAAGGTCAAGGCAAGACAACATGTCTTCTCTCGCAACTTTTTTTTTTTTTTTTTTTGGTACTGAGGATTGAACCCAGGGGTACTTAACCACCAAGCCACATCCCCAGTCCTTTTTTATATTTTATTTAGAGACAGAGTCTCACTGAGTTGCTAAGTGCCTCGATAAATTGCTTAGGCTGGCTTTGAGCTCGCAATCCTCCTGTCGCAGCCTCCCAAGGCACTGGGATTAGAGGCGTGAACCACTGTTCCTGGCTTCTTTTATTCAACATTGTGTTGGAGGTCCTAATCAGTGTGAAAATGGGAAGAAGAAAATAATAAAAGGCATTTATATTAGTAGGGAATACATAAAGTCATTATTCATAATAACATGATCAAATATGTTGAAAATTCTAAAGGATCTAAATAGCTTCTAATATTAATATGTGAGTTTAGCAAGATAACAGGATACAAAATTATTGTACAAAATATACCTTATTTCTACATACAAAATAAATTATTGGAAAGAAAAATTTAATATATAATTATTACATATGAATTAAAAATGAAAATGATATCATTTACAATGGCAAACTATAAAATATTTGGAGATAAATTTAACAAAATATTTGCAAGGCTGTACTCAAAATGATAAAACATTGCAAAGAAAATTTTAAAAATTAAAGAATTAAATAATTGAAAGATAAACCATGATTATAGAGTAGAAGATTCAACATTGTTTAGATGTCAAATATGTCAAATTGCTCTATCGAATCAATGCAATTTCCATCAAATCCAAGTTGGCATTTTTGGTAGCAACTGAAGTAATTTTAAATTTATATGGAAATACAAAGGACTTGAAAGAGCCAAAATGATTTTGAAAAATAAAAGTAAAAAAAAAAAAAAACCAAAATAATAAGTTGGGAGGACTTAAGCAACATGATTTTCAGAATATCTACCTGGAAGATGTGAAACTTGATCTTTACCTCACACCATATTCAAAAATCAACTCAGAATGGATTAAATGTTGAAACCCAAAACTACAAGACGTCTAGAAGAAAACATGGGAGGAAAATCTTTGAAAACTTGAGGTAGGCAAACGTCTTAAATAGGGTATGAGAAACATAAAACATAAAGGAAAAATTGGTGAACTAGATGTTATCAAAATTAAAAACTTCTACCCTTCAAATGATATCATTAAGAAAATGAAAAGAGAAATCAAAAACTGGGGGAAAATAGTATAAACCTAACAGAAGACTCATAAAATAAAGAACTCCAACTCATTAGTTAAAAATAAATAATTCACTTTTAAATAGGCAAAATATTTGAACATATACTATAAAAACAAGATATGAATGACTAATGGGCACATGAAAACATGCCCAACATCATTTGTCATCATAAAAGTGCAAAATAAAACCACAGTTGAACTACAACTACTCATTTATTAGAATGGCTAAAATTTTTATACTGATAATACCAACTGATGGGAAGGACATGGGACAACTGTCGGATGGAACACACTGGAAAGAAGTTTAAATAGTTATCACATGAACTAGCAATTCCACTCCTAAGTATTTCCCAACAGAAATGAAAGTGTTTCCATACACACACACACACACACACACACACACACACACACACACACACAATGTTCTTGGAAGCTTTATTTATAATACCCCAAACCCAAATGATCATCAATGGGTAAATGAACATGTATATCCATGTAATGAAATAATTCTAGCAATAAGAAGGAATGAATTATTGATATATGTAACAACATGGGTGAAGTCTTAAAATATGCTGAGCACAAGTCATATTCAAAATACTATATACTGTAGAATTAGATTTACAAGAAACAAACAAAAAAAAAGACAAGTCTAATCTATAGAGATGAAAATCAGCTCAGGGGTTGCCTGGAGCAAGAGTTGGGAAGAGAGCCTGGGAATGGGCATAGTGAACTGGTGGGGTTGCTGGAAATAGAGTACCGCTTGCTTGTGGTGGTGGCTCTGTGGGTGTACACCTTTGTGAAAACTTACCAAATCGTGCACTTAAAGTGATGCATTTTATTGTTTAAATAGTTTATCTCAATAAAATTGATTTTTAAAAAACTGTAGAGAAAAAAGGAGGTAAAGTAAAGACGTTACGGGTGGAGGCTGGGTTATAGAGTGGCCAGGGATGGAGTCTGAGGACCTCCGAGGATGGAATGCCAGTGAGCTCTGAGGATGCATCGCGAAGTGACCTATGTGGCTAGCACCTGTAGTCTCCAGAGTCACATTCCTAACAAAGAAGGGCAAGACTTTGAGAGTTTTTGTGGCCTTAGGATAATTTTAAGAGAATAAAGAGTATACTCATACAGGTGAGGGTTGACTATTTCTCACAGAGTGTGGTTGAAAATCTCCCAATATTAGGTTGGCCAACTGGAAGCAAATAAGAACCTGGACTGGCCATGGAACGCTGGAGCAGGAAGGATGCCCCATCCAGAACTTGGTCATGTGTGCTGTCAAACAGCAGCCTGAGGCCATTTCCCAAAGATGTGTTCTGTGGTCAATGTTAAGTCCTTGATTGCAAATCTGACAATCGGGATGTGGATATGCAAGAAGAGTTGAGGACACTTGACTCTTTAGATCATCTGAAACATCCTACTCGCTCCCAACTCCCTCACAGGACAAATTTGTAATTTTTCTCCTTAGGAGACCATCTCAGGAGCTATGTTTGTGTATGCAAAGGTAGGGGGCGGTGACAAGGTGCAAAGGAATTTTGGGAGGAAAAGGTGCATGTTGTCCCATGCCCATATAGGTTATTTTTCACAGCATTTGCAGAGTTGGCAATTAAGGGAATGATAGCAGCTATCAGTTGTTATAACACCATTTGTTAAGAATTTCCTTCTTCAGTGAATATTGGCCAATTTATAAACTTCTGTCCTATAAATCTGTATTTCTCTTCCTATGCCAACAGTATATACTGTCTTGATTACTGTAGTTTTATAGTAAGGTTATACCTGTTTCTTCACTTCCTTTTATCCGTTTTTGCAGTTTTAGTAAAGTGTATTGCTAACTTTATTTTGCTAACTTTATCCCTAAGTATTTCCTATTTTGGTTGCTATTATAAGTTGTATTTAAAATTTTTTTAATACCTTTATTTTTATTTATTTATTTTATGTGTTGCTGAGGATTGAACCCAGTGCCTCGAATGTGCTAGACGAGCACTCTACCGCTGAGCCACAACCTCAGCACCTATAAGTGGTTTGTTTATATTTGGTTTCCAATTGTTCTACAAAACTGTGGAACCAACCTTCAATGGATAAAGAAAATGTGGTATATATACACAATGGAATATTATTCAGCATTAAAAGAGAATAAAATCCTGGCATTTGCAGGTAAATGGATGGAGCTGGAGAAGATAATGCTAAGTGAAATTAGCCAATCCCAAAAAATCAAATGCTGAATGATTTCTCTGATTTAAGGATGCTGATCCATAATATGCTGCGGGGATGGTAGTGGTGATGGGAGGATTAAATAAACTCTAGATAGGGCAAAGGGGAAAAGGGGAGGGAGAATAAGGGTGGGGGCATGGGGGTAGGAAAGATGGTGGAATGCAATGGTTGTCATTACCCTAAGTACATGTATGAAGACATGAAGGTCTTAAGTACGTGTATGACTCTACTTTGTGTACAACCAAAGACATGAAAAATTGTGCCCTATATGTGTAATATGAATTGTGATGCATTCTGTTGTCATATATAACAAATTAAAATTTTTTAAAAATGTTTAGCACCATAGTGAAAGATTACTATAAAGAATAAGAATCTGAGAATATCAGCTTTCACCACTTTCACAACATTGTACTGGAAAATTTAGTTGGTGCAATAAGAAAAAACAATAAGAGAAAGAGGAATTTTAAAGTTTTAAAAGGAAAATGTGAAACAATAAGGCAAAAGGAAAAGCATTTGTCAATTGTAAAAAAGAACAAACCACTCACACAAGCAATAAAACAGGTGAATGTAAAAAATCCTGTGGTGAACAACAGGAGCCAGGTTCATTTCATTTATATGAAATCCTGGAGAATGTAAAACTGATCTCCACTACCAAAAACAAATCAGTGTTTGCCAAGGGACAGAGTAGGAGGGCTGACTAGGAAGGGATGTAGGGAACCCTCCAGGGTGATAGAATATTCTCTTATCTCAACAGGGATGGAGGTCATACCATTGTATGCATTTGTCAAGATTTTTGGAAACTTCACTTAAAGAGATGTCCTTAATGTTGCATATAAAGTCTGCCTCAATAAAGTTTTTTTTTTTTAAAGAGAGAGTGAGAGAGGAGAGAGAGAGAATTTTTTTAATATTTATTTTTTTTAGTTCTCGGCGGACACAACATCTTTGTTTGTATGTGGTGCTGAGGATCGAACCCCGACCGCACGCATGCCAGGCGAGCGCGCTACCGCCTGAGCCACATCCCCAGCCCTCAATAAAGTTGATAGCATAAATTTCTAGTTCATCTTTGAATTCCCCTGGCCGTTTTATAACTGGTTTGTTGGAACAATAGAGAAATGAAGAGTGGTGCAAGTGGAATAAACTAAAGCAAAATGCAATTAATCTCTTTGTTTAATTGCTTCAAAAGGTGACTGTCAAAAGCAAAAGTAGCAATGTTCTGTGTGTTTAGAACATATATAAAAGTAGAAGGTTTGAGACAGCACACAGGATGGGGGAATCTACTGGTACAAGTTTCTTTTACACATAAAGGTAGATTGTAATTAATTAAAAATGTATATCATAAACCCAACGACAACCACTAAAGAACAATAATAAGCTAAAAGAGAGGATAACATAGAACCTTATTTTTAAAGCTCTTTTTTTCTGAAAATTTAAGCAAGTTTAAAATTTTTTTTTTCTTGTGAAAACACTGTTTTGTAGCTTTGTGTGTATGTGTGTGCGTGGGTGTGGTGTTAATAGAGATTCAACCTAAGGGTGATCTACCACTGAGCTATATCCCCAGCTCTTACTTTATTTTATTTTGAGACAAGATCTCACTATCCTGTCTCAACCTCCCAAGTCACTGGGATTATAGCCATGCACCACTGTGCCCAACTGCTCCCTCTACTTACTTAACAATATATCTTTAAGAATGACATCATGTCAACATGTAGAGCTTACTTGTTTCCTTTCCTGACTCATTTCCTTTCTAAAAAGGAAAATGTATGTGCATTATACATTTTTATATTTTATTCAACCAGGCCCTTATTGATGAATGTGTAAGCTAAAGAATGATTGTCAGTCAATCTTTGGGACAGATTCCTAGAGTAAGATTACTGAATAAAAGGGGAGAGCATAAGTACCTTTGATGGCTACTTATAGTAGCACTGTACTAATTTTTCATCCTCACAAGAGACTTATGAGACTTCTACTTTTTCCAGGAATATTGTCAAAATCTTAGGTTTTTGCTTTTCTAAGTAAGTAAAATACGGCATTGAGGAATAGTTTTAGTTTGTATACATTGTAGATAGTAGATGAAATACCTTTTAATTGTGTGAAGGCCAGGCATTGGTCATCTATCTACTCACATTGTACCCATTTTTATATTGAAATATTAGACTTTTTCTTCTAAAGTTTGAAGAGCTCTTTATGTATTATAAGTAGTTGTTCTTTTCCTGGGCTATGTCTTTTATTTTTTGACTTTGTTTATAAAGGGTTTTTTTTTTTTCCCTGCCGGGCAGATTTTTTTTTTTTATTTCAGCAAACTATTGTTGAATTATTCAGTAGCGAAAATTTTATACAACTCCAGATTCCTGTGTACATTCACATCATTCCATTGCACCAAGGAGAAAACCCTGGACCAAAGTATGAAAATCACTTTTGGAGCCATCTACTCAGTTGAATTTTATTTTACTATTTTATATGATTAATTTATTCATTCAACAATATTTATTGAGTTTCCACTCCAAGCTAAGCACCATTATTTGGAGTCCTGGGAGCAGAATTGGCTGCATTTAAAGGTTAAATGTCCCTGTCCCTGCCTGTTTTTTGAGATATGCAATTTTCATGATGGCAGCCTTGACATCCTTATTTCTCAGGGTATAAATAAGCGGGTTAAGAATTGGTGTAAGAATAGCATAGGCCACATTGCCCATGATGTGGAAGTCCAGGGGCAGGTCAGCCCTATAGGCCACATAGGCCACGGCAATGGATGAGTAGTAGGTGCCCACCACCAGGAGGTGGGAGCTGCAGGTGGAGAAGGCCTTGGAGCGTCCTTCTCGGGATCTGATGCGAAGCACCGAGGCCAGGATGTGAGCGTAGGACAGAAGCACCAGGAGAAGGGGGAGGAAGGAGACCACCATGGCGATGCAGAAGCCCATGAGGGTCTGGGGGGTGGTGTCGGAGCAGGAGGCCTGGACTAGAGCAAAATGGTCACAGAAGCAGTGATAGATGTAGGCAATGTTGTTATATGCCATCTGGGAAGTCTTTACCACTGCAGGGACGGGCAGGAGGAGGGCAGTGAGCCAGGCACTGGCCGCCAGTGCAGCGTTAGTCTGTGGGGTCATGTGGACGGGGTAGTGCAGTGGGCAGCAGATGGCCACGTAGCGGTCATAGGCCATGACCACCAGGAGGAAGGCTTCTGAGCACGTAAAGCTTTGAAAGAGGTACATCTGCAGTAAGCAGGAAGGAAAGCTGAGGAAGTGGTCCCCAAGCAGGAACAGGGACAGCATCTTGGGGACGGTAGTTGTGGTGAAAAGAATATCTAAGGCTGAGAGGTTGATCAGAAAGAAGTACATGGGCTTGTGAAGGCTTGGCTCTGCCACCACGGCCACCAGGATGAGGGCATTACCTGTGAGAATGAGAAGGTAGAACAGGAGGAAAATAAAGAACATGGGGAGGAAGAAGAACTCTGGTAGAGAGGGGATGCCCACCAGGTAGAAGACGGGGGTGCTGTCCACTGAGCCATTACAGGTTGTGGCCTCCATAGTGAGACAGAGCTGGATTTCTGGGAGATGGACAGCTGGAATATCTGGACACTGAGAACATCTGGAAACCACAGCAACAAAGGATTTTCAAGTGATAATTCTGTAATGTTTACTCTGTAGTTAACATGAGCACAATTATTTATAACCAGCTCTTGAGGGCTGAGGGTGGGCTGTGATTTCTATCATGTGAATCCAGAATTTGTCAAATATTAATTATTAATTAATGATCTAGTAGATAGAAAGCTTCATGTTGTGTTTAGGTGATCATGCTGAAGGTGAAGAAGAAAAGCAAAATTCCTGTTTTCTGAGAGTTTACATTTTACTGGGAAACCAGATCTAAATAGTTGGATATTTAATCATGACTGAATTCTTTGGGAAGACTTTCTGGTTCCCATCTTAGGTTGCATGATGCATGGTTTGTGTTGTGAGATCTCTTGAATCAAGTCATTAAGCTTGTGTCTTGACTTTTGCACTCACTTTAAGATCCACCACATGGCTTTGGAGGGGCTCCTGGGTCCAAGGTTCACTGTAATACACTGCTGCTTAGATACTTAGTAAGCTTCTCCCTTCCCTGTGTTCCTTGAGTTGTGGTCCTTCCTGACTCCATTTAAGCTGGGTGTCTGAACTTCTGCTACTGCCAAGGATGTAATAGGCCATGGTAGCTGAACTTTCCCACTGCGACAACTAGGAAAACCTGGATAAACCACACAAATCACATTTTTAAATAAATTGAAGAAACATAAGTGCATTAAGAATAAAACTGAACTCTTCAGGTTGGGACCTGGGGGGCTCCAAAGCAAATTAACAATCACCACTTGTTCTTGCAAGAATGCCATTGGACATAGCAAAATCAATTTGGGGGAGCAAACTGGGACTGGTGAGAGGATCCATTCACCAAAATTTCATTGAAATCCATTTGTAAAATTTTTTTCAGCAGCAACAATCACCAGCTCTTTGTTTCTCTGGAAATGTCTGGTTTGAGGGCCATCATGGGTTTTGAACTCAGACCCAGCAGAGGGAGAAAGAAGCAAACCTTTTTATCAGTCAAAGAAAGTCTTGCAAAATAGATTAGAAATTCAAATGGGCCAACTGAATTCTGGAGCTATGCAAGGGAGGCTGGAGAGCTAAAGGGCTTCTAAAAAAACCAAATCTCTCATGATTTTGTGATGCTTAAAAGACTAGTGAGAAAAATGGAAGTAGCTAAATCATTTAAAAATAAAACATAAAAGAGGGCTTGCCTCAAACACACTATTATACCCCTCAAAAGATTCCCCAAGCATTGAAGCTATATGAATGGGGGTGGATGCCATGGAGTGGGTAAAGGGCAGCCAAGGAGCTACTCAAACCCTCCAAAGGAAGAAACAAATCTACTAGTCTTTCAGGGCTAAGGGGACTGATCAATAATGTTATCAATTCAAAATACAGGACAGTCATGCCTAGGAACAGAAACAGACCAAATTTAGTAAACCCTACTAGAACTAAAACCCAGCCTGACCTAACTCAAGCATCAAGGTGATAAGCTCCTTACTCAACCTGCCTAATAGAGAAAAGGTAAAATATATCTGGTGAGACATGTCATGTAGGATCTCCTAACATAGCATTCTACCTACAATAAAAATTATTAGATATGCAAAAGGAAGGAAAGCGTGACCAAGAGTTAAGAGAAAAAACATAATATAAAAGTTGACAAACAAATGATCCAGATACCTGAGTTAGCAAACAAGGACTTTGGTATAACTATGTTAAAGAAAATAGAGGAAAATGTTGGCAAAATGGACTTTAAAACAGAGAATTTCAACAGAAGACTGAATTCTATTTTTAAAAGTCAAACATTCTAGAATAAAAATATCCAATATTTGAAATTAAGAATTCTTTGGATAAACATTAGTAGCAAACTGAACATAATGGAAGACACATTAGAGACCTGAAAAATAGATCAGTGGAAAATATTAAAGTCCCAGAAAGAGATAAAAAGTGCTGCTGTGCAATTTAACTGATATTAACTGACAGGATCAAAAGTTCAAAGGCAGCCTCAGCAACTTAGAAAGGCCCTAAGCAACTTAACAAAACCCTGTCTCAAAATAAAAAATAAAAAGGGCTAGAGATGTGACTCAGTGGTAAAGTGCCTCTGGGTTCAATTCCTAGTACCAAATAAATGAATAAATAAATAAAATCGCACACACACAGCCCAAATTGAGAAGGTAGGATCTTGATTGGGAGAAAATATTCTCAATGCATATATCAAAGGGCATGTATACAGCATATATACAAATCTCCTACAAGCAATAAGAAAGGAACAGATGAACTAACAGAAAAATGGGAGAAAGACTTGACTAGGCAGGTACCTCAAAGAGACCATACAAATGGTGAATAAACACAGGAAAAAGTGATAGAAATGTAAATTAAAATATAATGATAACACTACATCCTCACCAGGATGGCTAATATGTGAAGAGCTTCCAAGCATTAGTGAAATTAGGAGTGATTAGTGAGTTCTCTCACACATTGCTGGTAACTGGTAAACCACTCTGCATGATGGTTTGGCAAAACCTCCTAGAACTTGTGACTCAGCAATCCTGCTCTGGACACATAGCCAAGGAAAATGAGTGCTATGTCCATAGCCCTAAAAATACACCCCCAAAATTGAAAATCTGTCACACAAAAACTTGTACATGAATGTTCATTGCAGAATTATATGTTAGTCACAAAGTATAATATTAAAATATTCATCAGTGGATGAATGGAAAAACAAACTTTGGTTTATCCATGAATATTAGTCTTAAAAGGAAAAGACATGGATGAATCTTTTAAACATTATGCTGAATGAAAGAAGCCAAATATAAAGGGTACATATTATATGATTCCATTTATAGAATATGTCCAGAATAGGCCTCTATAGAGCCAGAATGATAAGTGATTGCCAAACTAAAAAATGGGGGTTTCAGGGTACAGGGGGGGCTGCTTAAGGGATATAGGAGTAATGAAAATGTATTGGAATTTGATAGTTGTAATGAGTGTACAACATTGTGTAATGTACTAAAAGTCATTAATCAGTATAGTTTAAAATGGTAATTTTTATGTCATAAATTTTGCCTTAATAGAAAATGTACCTACCAGCTTTTACTTATAGTTCCCAAATGAAACAACCCAAATATCCATGACAGTAAAATGGACAGATGGTAGTATAGTCATACAATGAGGTACTAAATGGCTATGAAAAACGATGAGCCACTGTTACATGCAAAATAATATATGCAGCTCACAGTCATAATATGGAATAAAAGATTGCATGCTACATGATTCCATGTAGCCGAAGATCAAAAACAGAAAAAGTTCGTTCAGCAGCTACACTGTGGTTGAGGATTGGTTGGGTCTGGGGCAGAGAGGCTTCTAGGTTGCTGAAAATGTGCTATTTATCTAGATATATCTGTAGCTGATCTCTAAACAGCCATATCTATGCCTAACATTTGCGGGCTTTATTTTCCTGTGTTCCTTAAACACATACAACTGAATATATTGCTTGCCTCTGGTGTGTGACTGTTGTTACGTTACAATAAAAGGAACAGCAGAGGATACTTTTTGTGGGAGGAGTCACTTCCGATTGGAGTCCAAATTACAGGTGTATTGTCGGCAACGTTACATAGAATGCCCAATTGCCCCTTGTTGGAAGGGCATCCTTGTGTGATACTGTGGCTTTTCCTTCCTCCTGGCTGCTACTGTCATTCAGCAGGTGTTTCCAGTTGAGCATTTCATGACTAGGCTTCCCTTGCCACAAATAGGTATACACTATAGTAATGTAGACTTAGGAGCCATTTTCACTAGAGAACAACACAGTGTTGTGACAAGAGCCCAAAGGCCAAAGCCCCACCTAAGAAGTTGCTTCCCCTTATGGACCCACAGATCTGGGGGGCTCTAACTGAGGAAGGATAGGACTTCTCTGCTATTTTGGATGTTCTCCTGAATAAACGAGCCAGGAGCTAGCCTGTGTGCACATGGGTATAGTTGCCTCTTTAGTACCGATGATTTTGAGATTACTGCCTCCCTGATTTTTTCAGAACTCTCCCATTTCTCTTAGCTCCCATAAAACACCTGTCATGGCACTCAATTGCAAAAATGTCAAACCTGAAAATGTCCAGTCAGCTTTTTCCTTTACAAAAATGGACAAATGACAAAAAAGTTTAAGGCTCTGCCCAAGCTCCTGTGGCCAGTCAGTCATGGGTCCCTCTCCCCATCACTCCTCTTTCTTCTCTAATCTGGAGAATTGGGAAGCTGAGGTTTTCATGAGAGATTGAGGCACAGGTTTTTTCTTCCCTTCCACATTTCTTTGCTGTTAGTGCCATTTTACTGCCTGATCTCCACATTCCAGAGTTTTTTTTTTTTTTTCTCTTAAGCATGTGGCCTGGTTCTCCATTAGAGAGTGAAGGCTGGTAAAGTATCTTTCTAAATGACACATGGGACAGTCACTCTATTGTGAATGCCCCCTTGAAAGAGAGTTCTAAGGGTCGGCCCCATTCCCCAGGCAGGAAACCAAAACCCCTGCACCTCTGTTGAAGAGGGTTAACCCTGTTAACCATACCCAACTGCCAAGCCCATCACTGTGTTTTTCTAAACCCAAAACAGATGCTAGCTATATTTCCCTGAATGTCATTATGGCTCAGAAAAGTCAACTATGGATTAAATATCTCTGAATTAGGCTGAGATGGCATTTGAGGGGCTAAAACTCAGAGCCACTGAGTGCCATTTTACCAAAACTTCTCTTCCTCACTTCCATCAAACAGTGGGAGCATTTGCTGATTCTGAAGCCCAGAAATACAGAACATCTTTCCAAGGTCAACCAACAAATTTATACCAGAAGTACAGGTCCTGAACCCAGGGTCCTGACTCCCAGCCAGCACATCCTCCATTAGGGAAGATGACTCCATAGCCTGCCAGCCAAACCCACCACCTTGCAACTTCATCCTCCCCTAGACCATGGCAACTCCCGACCTGGCCTGTGCTTCTGCCAAACTCAACTCAAAATATCACCTCCTCGGAGAGGCCTCATGGTCCTGGCTGGCTCAGTGGCCTCTTTTCCAAGCCTTGAACTTTCTGTACTGCCCTGTGTCATATTTCTGATCACACTGGGTTGTCATGGTCTATTTATGTGTCTATGACTTTACCAGACCAAGCGCACTCTCAGGGCAGTAACGGGGGCTGATTGTTTTCTATTTAATAATGCACCACTGCTCCTCCAAGGAGCTCTTGCTGAAGAGATGGGAGCCGAATGCAGCTCCCTCAATTTGCCTCTTTTTGCTGATGAATCATAAAATAGGCATGAAGGAGCCATTAGTGATTAAGCAGTTTTAGTCTAACCCCTTTTTTATATAGATGGGAACACAGAAGGGAGGCTGGGAAATGGGCTGTGATTTTCCTAAGGTCACACACAGTAAGAGGGGTGACAGCACTAGAACTAGACTCCAGGAGGCTGGATTATCAGCCTTGAGCCAGGGGTGATCCAGCCAGGAGCCTGAACTGCCCTACTTATTTGGGACCACAGGACACACCAGCCAGTTGAGGTTTTTGTGCTTACCCAAAGGCACTAGAACACTTTGATCCCCTGAACCACTGTTCTGGAGAACAGGCCTGAGTGACAGACAAGTGAAAGGTGTCCTTAGGGCACCAGCTAGATGAGAAGCAACACCAAAAAATGTTTTTGAAAGAATTTGGTACCTGATATCTTTAAAGAGCATTGAGGGAACACTGTGGTAAAAATCGGAACATTGTTTTTACTTCTTTACACTTATTTATTCATTTAGAATAAGGGATTTTATTTTTAATGACATGAGTGTTTTTGATGCTTCAGGTTATTAATGGAATTGTTTGGGGACCATTTTCTTAATAGGCTTTTCCCTGTAGAGATTGCCTAAGAACCAGGTACTGTACCGATAGGGAGAGAAAGGTCAGAAAAGCCAGTCATCTGAATGTTCAACCTGCACTTTTATGAACATCATCTCAACTTCTGTCATCACACAGCCCTGCCAAGGAGGGATTGTGCTACTTCAACAATGAAGAAACTGGAGGTCAGAGAAGGCCCTCATCCAAGGCCTTGGGTGGTAAAAGATGAGAAAAAAGGTTGTTTCTGCAGCCAGCTTTCTACAAAGGTCTGACCCCTCCTGGCAACCAAGAGTCCTGGCTCCTCGGCCAGCCTTGCTGCTCACTCGCTGTGACTTTGGGTCTCTGAGCCTCAGTTTTTCCATCTGTTAAAAATAAATAAATAAAGCCTTTAGAAAAATTTTCTTCTTCAGGTAAAAATAAAATTTTGTGCATCCCTTCTGTTTGGACAGGGAGGTGTTCAGAGATGGCAACCTTCAAACCTATGCAATTTGGTCAGGAGGCTCCCCACCGTGCTGTTCCTATCGGGGGAGCAATACATGTAAATAATGTAGGTCCATTAACTTTGGAGTTAAACAGACCTGCTTTCCCCTTTCCCTGCCTGCACCACATTTCCCTTGCCTGTGACTCTTGCAGAGCTGACAGATGCTTCATTAATCATCCCCATGTCTCTTGCTGTCATTGGCTTTGCCTCCTCGTGAGACTCTCCTCCCAGATCTGCAGCCTCCTCCTGGTGACTGCACATCCCTGCTCTGGCCTGCTTGTATCTGACCTACAGTCACAAGGACTGTGTGCACAGCTGACGTAGATTCTAAGACCCTGTCATTCATACGTCCGGTGTGTGTTCCCAGACTCTGCACTGGGGCCACTCCTCCCAAACCTGTCTCCACCCCAGCCTTTGTCTGCATCTGCACACTCCATCCCCAGCCCAACTCACCAGCCAAGCCTGGTTCTCCTGAGTGCCTTCTGTGGAGTCACACTTGGCTCTGTTGGGAAGGGCCAGGTAAGAGCTGAGCCACAGTCCATTAAATCCCCAGGTGCCTCCTGACAGCCATGCCTGCTGGGGTCCACCCCCCCACCTCCAGCTGACTTTCCTCTGGGACCACAGACCTGCCTGCCAGCTGGGAGTGACTTCCCAGGGTGGAGCGGGAGACCTGGCTGATGGTGAAAATAGCAGCGCTGGCAACCCTCAAGGGCCTCCGAACTTGATCACCAGGGGAACAGTCTTGTTCCTGTTTCCTCAACTGGTCCTCGCAACCACCTGGGAAGGCAAGAGTCGAGATTGCTCATTTGGGGAAACTGAGTCTAGAGAAGTGAAGTGACTTGCTCAAAGTCACACGGCATGCCGTGGCAGAGCTGGGAGTGGGACCTGGCTCAGCAGCGTGTCATCCAGGAGCTGAGACCTGAGTCTTGCGGGGGTTCCGCACCTGTAGAGAGGGTGGAGAGATACCGCCTGCCTCACAGGCTGCTGGGTGGAGCTGGGTTGCTTAGTCGGGAGCTTGTCAATCACTAAGCACTCAGTAAGTAGGAGCTGATATTTAATGAAGCAAAATAGTCAGACTCAGCCACTGCTGTGCCATAACAAGCACGCCAAGGTTTTGAGGAAGGACAGTGAGGGTAGAAAGCTACATCTTAAACGCAGGCGGGACAAAGGCATGCGTCTCAGACCCCTCTGCCTCATCTCTCTCCTTCCCTCCTTTGGCTTTACTGCTCTGTTTCTGATTCTGTCACTTTTTCACTAATACATATATGAATTTCATCAACTTTGGAAATTTCACAATTAATAAATATATTATCATTATAAAATATTTTAACCAGTGCAGAGCTTTTTGGAGTGAACTGGGAAGTCCTCATGCCATCCCTTCTGTGTATTCCCCCTTCCCACCCCACAGCTAATCACTGATGTTCTGTTTCTTCCAGGCATTTCTAAGTGAATGTGTGGTTTTTCTATTAACATAAATTGAATCATTTTGTACTTATTGTGTAAAATAGTTTTAATTCAACAATAAATCTTAGAATCTTTCCATGACTGATCTACTTCATTCTTTTGATCTCATATTTGGTATTTCATAATAAGGATGTAGTTTCTCTAATAAGTCACCTGTTGGGACATTTAGGTTGGATCCAATTATTGCTACTGTGAACAGTTTGTGATGAATGTCCTTTTAACATGCATTTTGGGTTACATGTGCCAGAATATTTCTTTAAAGAAGTAGATCCCTAGAAGTAGAACTTTGTGCCAAACAATTATTACATCTTAAAACAGCACAGGTACACATGGGCAGAACCATCTGACCCGTATGTAAAGACTTTGGGAACACCAAGTTTCAGCAATGATTGTCATGACCCTCTTACACCAGGGGCTGATGCTTCTGTCCAGAACCAGGAGAAAAACACGCACAAGGGGTTCATTTCAGTCCGCAGCAGAGATTTCCATAATAGACCTCTGGTGACTGTAGATTTACAATGGCAAACTGGGATTACTAAACCTTTGGCAGCAGGGCAGAGATTGCTCTCCTTTTGATCTAGCAAAGTTCATGATGGAGCTGAAGATGGTTTGGAACAAGCAGAAGCTATGTGTACCACCTTCTTTTCTCTGTGTTTACTCCCTCTATTCAAGAGAGGAATTTTGGGTTGGGCTAAATGTGTGTATGGATCTTTGCTTTAGTACCATAAAGGTAAATACAGAAAACGTTTTAGGGAGTGAAGATCTAACCACTCTTCAGTTAAAAGCAAAGAATCCTGCAGAATTGCCAGATGGATGGGTGGATTTTTTTATTCTGCTTCCTAATTCTCAGACATAATAGAGATCTTTAATAAACTTTTTTTTTTTTAAGAGAGAGAGACAGAGAGAGAGAAAGAGAGAGAGAGAGAGAGAGAGAGAGAGAGAGAGAGAGAGAATTTTAATATTTATTTATTTATTTTTAGTTTTCGGCAGACACAACATCTTTGTTTGTATGTGGTGCTGAGGATCGAACCCGGGCCACATGCATGCCAGGCGAGCGTGCTACTGCTTGAGCCACATCCCCAGCCCCAGAGATCTTTAATAAACTTTTAAAGGCCCTTTTTTTGGCAGCACAAGAATCACTAAAGGCTTTGGGGGATATGTGGCTGAAACTGATAAAAAGAGTTGGGTGTCTGGGACAGAAGAACCCACATGGAGTGCGACCATTGGCAGAATTGTAGAAAGTAGAGAAAATCAAACAAAATCCAAGTTTAGATCCCTTTTTAAGAGGGTTCTTGTTTTACTGAGTTTTCTTTTAGGAAATGAACCAAAATAGGAGAGTAAAAATGTTGGGGGAGACTTCTTTGGAAAAAGCTAACATTCTAAAGAACTGCTATTATTGCGTCATAGGATGGAATACAATTTTATTACCTCTGAGAATAAAATTGTTCTCCTATTTCTAGGAAATGACTGGTTGTTCTGTAGCCATGGTAATAAATACTTACCAGAACTTGTTTTAAACCTGCTTATTGTTCAATGACAGCTTCATGTCAGCTCACACACGTCCCAAAGTCACTCAGAATGTCTTCCCTCTGTCACCATGCTTCCACAGTGAAGGCAGACCAGTCCTTAAACAGCCCTGCCCGAAGCCCAGCTTCCCCTGATGTCCACGTTTCCACAGCCCTGTACAGGAGCAGCTCCCCGGGACACTAAGAAACAGACTGCTGTAAACCGCAGCATCTCCACAAAGAAGCCAGTGAAAACCCAGCTTTTGGTTTCAGATTCTATTTATTTATTTATTTTTGGTACTGGGGGATTGGACCCAGGGGCCCTTAACTACTGAGCCACATCCCCAGCCCTATTTTATTTAGAGACGGGGTCTCACTAGTTGCTTAGTGTCTCTGTGTCTACTCCCTCTATTCAAGAGAGGAATTTTGATCCTCCTACCTCAACCTCCCGAGCCACTGGAATTACAGGCTTGTTTAGGCTTGTTTCAGATATTGAGTGGTGGTCTTTTCCTTTAACATTTCTTATCTCCATATGATGAGAAGTAATAGCCCCTCATTTTACTGCTTATTTTAGTAATTGGAATCCTCTCTATATATTCCCTGTTTCATTTATCCGCTCTGATTTTGTGCCTGATTCCAAGTTTTATTTGATGTTCTTTTCAAATTTCTTAAAATGAAAGGTTAATGATTTGAGATTATTCTTTATAATATAGACATTTACAGCTATAATTTTCTCTCTAGTTACTATTTTAGCTGCATCCCATAAGTTATAGTAGGTTGTTTTCATTTCTTTCAAAATATTTTCTGATTTTCTTGATGATTTCTTCTTTGACCCATTGGTTCTTTCAGAGTAAGTGGTCTAATTTTACATGTATGTGGAAGTAGCATTCAGTGACAGAGATTTTATGACTTTAATGATAAAATTTAAAACATATTACTTAGGGAAAAAAAATCTAGTTATAAATAACTAAGTCTTCAAAAGTGAAACTAGGTAATGTTAGTGTGAACAAGTCTGGGAAGATATATTTTAAAAAAATGAACCATGCTATTTGAAATATAAACATAAAGTCCCAAGTAAGAATTTGGTATGAGTATTTTATTTACCTCCAGAATATATGCTAGAATTGAAAATCAAAATTACTCTTGGGGTTGTGGCTCAGCGATAGAGCTTTTGCCTAGCACATACAAGGCCCTGGGTTCGATCCTCCGCACCACATGAAAATAAATTAATTACTTAAATAAAGGTATTGTGTCCAACTACAACTAAAAAATAAATATTAAAAAAGAAAACGTACTCTAAGATTTCATCTCACTCCAATCAGAATGGCAGCTATTAAGAATACAAACAACAATAAGTGTTGGAAAGGATGTGGGGAAAAAGGTACACTCATACATTGCTGGTGGGACTGCAAACTGGTGCAGCCATCTGGAAAGCAGTATGGAGATTCCTTGGAATACTTGAAATGGAACCACCTTTTGACCCAACTATCCCACTCTTCAGTTTATACCCAAAGGACTTTAAAACAGCATACTACAGGGACACAGCCATATCAATATTTATAGCAGCATAATTCACAAAGGCAAAATTGTGGAACCAACCTAGATGCCCTTCATTAGATGAATGGATAAAGAAACTGTGGTATATACACACAATGGAATATTACTCAGCATTAAAAGAGAACAAAATCATGGCATTTGCAGGTAAATGGATGGAGTTGGAGAATATCATGCTAAGAGAAGTTAGCCAATCCCAAAGAACCAAATGCTGAATGTTTTCTCTGATAAGTGGATGCTGATCCATAATGGGGATGGTGGGGAGCATGGGAGAAATGGAGAAAATTTAGATAGAACAAAGGGGATGGAGGGGAAGGGAGGGGGGTTGCAGTGGGAAAGACGGAGATGGACATCATTACCCTATGTACATACATGTATGAAGACACGAGTGGTGTGACTCTACTTTGTGTACAACCAGAGACATGAAAAATTGAGCTCTATATGTGTAATATGAATTGAAATGCACTCTGCTGTCATGTATAACAAATAAGAATAAAACAGTTAGAGAAATGATACTCTTGCACCTTGTTTCATAATTTTGACTTAAAACAGTGATAATTGTGACTCGGAACAGGCAGTAGAAGGGGCCATGGGTTGAAACATTCCTAGGAGACATGCTTACTGTGACTGAACACCAACCTCCCCTCCTGCCATCCCACCCTGCTCCCCTCAGCACAAACACCTGTGCTATTTGCACCCACATCTGTGACCTCCCTGGACTGGGAGCATCTTGAGGGCAGTGACTGTTCTGATTTATTCTGGGCCTCGAGCTCAAAAGTTCAGTAAAGACTGCTTAACTCAGGCATGGTGATATATGCCCCCAGTGTCTCTGGAGGTTGAGGCAGAAGGATCCCAAGTTCAAAATCAACCTCAGCAATTGAGGGAGGCCCTAAGCAACTTAGTGAGACCATTTCTAAATAAAATATTTCAAAAAGCTGGGAATGTGGCTCAGTGGTTAAGCACCCCTGGGTTTAATCTCTGGTACCAACCAACCAACCAACAAAAACCCAAAACTCTAATGAGGCCCCCAAATTCCTTTTGCCTAGTGATGTCATAGCTATCAGAGGGTCATAATGCCACACCTTCCTCCTGGGTCTGAGGTAAGGCTGGTGTGAACAGCCCTACTGTGTTGCCAGCTGTATACAAGTGTAGCCCACACAATTAGACAGAATAATGCTTGATAATGCTAATAAATGGCTGTTGCCATTTTAGGTACTTACTATACTCTTAAATAGTTATTTTAGTGTATAGTCCTACTTATAAAAAAAAAGGTTACTATGAACAGTGTGCTGGGCTGCTCTGGAGGCTGCCCCCTGTATTTTGTATCTATTTCTTCTTTTGATTGCATCATATTCTCTGGTACTTTATTTAATCTCATGCTCTTGCTCATCTCTTCTCCAGGAGCAATACATTTCTTATAGCCTTGGGGTGTAGCTGGCCACACTCTGTGATGCTGCCCAGTGATGCAATCCCCCAGTGACGCATTTCTCAGAATTTATCCCTGTTAAGCAACACACCACTGTGTACAGTCTCATTTAAAACAAACCCCTGTGCCACCATCCAGGACAGAACACTGGTAATACCTCACAAGCCCCTGGGGTTTCTCAATGCTTACAACCTTCCTCCTCTCCTGAAAGTGATCACAATTCTGATTTTTATGATGGTTATTCTTTTTTCATGGTTTATGACCTTTGTAAGCATTGATTTTAAAAAAGTAGTTTAGTTCTGCTTGGTCCTAAACTTTATATAACTGACAAGCACTATATCATTTTGAGTCTTAATTTGCTCAACACTAAGTGAGATTCCTCCGTGTTGCTGCCTGCAAATGAAAGTCCTTCAGCATGTAGTGGAGAGGGTTGAGCACAGGCATGAGAATGGCACAGAGCATTCTCAGCAGGTGGGCTCTATAGGCCATGTTGGCAATGGCAAGGGATGAATAGCAGGTGCTGTATTAGTCAGCTTCCTGTTATGATAACAAAATGCCTGAGACAATTAATTTATAAAAGGAAAGGTGTATTTTGGCTCACAGTTCTGGAGTTTCCAGTTCAAGATGAAATGGCATCATCAGTTTGGTCTGGCAAGGGTGGTTCATTCATAGCAGGTTTTGTGGGAGCAAAGTGATTAAGGAAGTAAAGAGAGAGAGACCAGCGTCTCACAATCGCCAATAACCTCAGAATCTCCAACAAGACCCCATTTCCTAAAGGTTCATGGCACTGCCAATACCCCACCCTAGGGACAAAGCCTCTGTGGTGTACCCAATATTCAATCTACAGAGGATGTCCACTATCACCTCAGGTGGAGAAGGCCTTGGAGCGTCCTTCTCAGGAGCTGATGCGAAGCACCGAGGCCAGGATGTGAGCGTAGGACAGAAGCACCAGGAGAAGGGGGAGGAAGGAGACCACCATGGCGATGCAGAAGCCCATGAGGGCCTGGGGGGTGGTGTCAGAGCAGGAGGCCTGGACCACAGCCGGGTGGTCACAGAAGCAGTGATAGATGTAGGCAAGGTTGTCGAATGCCATCTGGGAGGTCTGGACCACTGTTGGGATGGGCAGGAGGAGGGCGGTGAGCCAGGCACTGGTCACCGGTGCAGTGTTGATGTGAGGGGTCATGTGGATGGGATAGTGCAGTGGGTGACAGACAACCACATATCAGTCATAGGCCATGACCAAAAGGGGGAAGGCTTCTGAGCAGCAGTAGCTGTGGCAAAGCTACATCTGCTAGAAGTAGGTGGAAAAACAGAGGAAGCAATCCCCAACAGAAATAGGGACAGCATTTTGGAGATAGTGGTTACAAGGACTGGGAAGGTTGATCAGAAGGAAATGCGTGGATCTGGCGTGTTGGCGCACACCTGCAATCCCAGAGACTAGGCAGGCAAGAGAAAAGCAAGTTCAAGACCAGCCTGGGCAACTTGACTAGACCTTGCCTCAAAGCAAAAAAAAAAAAATTAAAAGGGCTGGGGGTGTAGCTCAATGGTAGAGCACCCTGGGTTCAATCCCCACTACTGAAAAGAGAGAATGAGAGTGAGAGTGAGTGTGTGTGTGTGTGTGTGTGTGTGTGTGTGAGAGAGAGAGAGAGAGAGAGAGAGAGAGAGAGAGAGAGAGAGAGAGAGAGATGCACCGGGCTTGTGAAGGCTGGCCTCTGCCAGCACAGCCATTGGGAGCAGGGCATTACCCATTTGGATGAGCAGGTAGATTAAGAAAAAAATCAAGAAGATGGGGGAAGAAGAGGGACTCTTAAAGAGGGAATGTCCACCAGGCAGAACTGGGAACATTAGGACACGTCTAGACACATCAGGGATATTTTAACTACCATGTGCACTTTTTTCTTTCCAACCATCGATGGTAATCCAACATTTTCTTTGTGTCAGGATTTTCGTTGCACAATTAAGATGCCCAGATTGTGAAGTGTCCAACAGCCATGGTTGAGAGAGATGGTTCTGTTTAGTGAGGAAAAGAGGTGCATGCAAATGCCTTAAGGGCTATGGGAAGAAGGAAGGACACTTACCAAGAGTGGCAGCAGCTTCAGGGACCCAGAGTGCCGCCCACAGAGGGAAGAAGGTTCCTGCCATCAGAACTATTGCATAAGGCAGAAGGTAGCTTGGAAATCAGTGGATTCCATGTAACAACATGTATGCAGGGTGGAGTGCTTTGGGCTGGATGCTACAGAAGAGATCTAATACTTGGATAGGAGCTAGATTAAAAACCTTTAAGCAGCCTTCTAAACCTAGATCTAATGGTTCTAAAACAAACAAAAAAGTTTCATGCGTGAACCACATTCCTAATATTGGAAGGCATATGGAACCCATCTGAGAGAAAAAGACTTGAGATGGATCCATTCCAAGGTTTAAACGCCAAGTATAAAATCAAGTAGCTCCTTTAAAGGGACCTGATGTTTTAGGCTGGTGCTGCAGCCACAGCTGAAGGAACATTCGGGGCATAGTAATGTTAACCAGTCACTAGCCAGACTTTGCCCACGGTCACCCGGCGCTCTTGACTACAGTCACTGAATACACACCCATCCAGTCCAGGAAGCTCTTCACAACTCCTGAATGGACTTCTTTAACTCAAGACTTTCTGAAGACAACAGATGCAGTGGTTGAGAGTGCGTGAGGTCAGGTCCTAGAGAAAAACGCCATGTGGTTTACTTGGAGGTTCTCCTCTAGGCCTCCAGGACTGTCCACAGCCTCCATAAGGACTTGTGCCCGTGAACTCTGAGGAATTGAAGGGTTCCTTCAGGGATGGCCGGAAGAGCCACTTCTGCTCTGCTTTGGATTCAAGTCCTCTTCTTCTGTGCCCCACTCCATCCTCTAGCACCATCTGGGCAGGGACGCCATGTCTGCCCTTTGTCTCTGTCTGTCCATCCTCTTGAGGACCCCTGTCCTGTGCTATCTTTATCTTTAACTGGACTCCCCTTCTGTGCCCCTGTGCTGGGGCTCTCTGTGTCTGTCTCACACTACCTGGGTGCCCTGGGACCTGCCTTTGTATCTAGTCCCTTGTCACATGGTACAGTGATCAGTCATCCTGATTTGCTCAGAGCTGTCCTGGTTTTAACACTGAAAGTCCCTTGGTTTCCCAGATCATCGACACCCTCAGAGGGCTGACTTTGTACTGCTATATGTCCTTGATAGAAGGAGTTTTGTCCCCTCATGGCATTCAAGTTGAATTCTATTTTCCCATGGCGGGGAAGCGGGCCCCACATCCCGCCAAGTCGCTCTGTGGGTCTGCCCTCCTCCTGGCTGCTGCAGATGTCGCTCTTTAGTGGCTTCCTGCACTACCCTAGAGCTTCCTGTCTTTGTCCTACTTCAAAGAGCATCACAGAGAGCTGAAAAGTAGTAGAGCCAGTGTCACAAGAGAAGACCAACCACTGCAGAGAATCGTTCCTCTCACCTGAGGCTGTGGAAGAAGGTTACCAGGTGTGATGGTCTGGTCATTTGTCCCTTTCCAAATGCATGTTGAGACATCCCCCAAAGTCATATGCATTTGGAGGCGGAGCCTTTGGGTAATACTTAGGACCAGATGAAGTCATGAGGAGGGGACCCCCATGGTTGCATTAGTGACGTTTAAGAAAAGGAAGAGTAAATAGGTTGCTCTGTCCACCTGTGGTGCCCTCCATCACGTCATGACCCAGCAGAAGGCCCTCACCAGATGCCCAGCAGATGCTGTCACCCTGCTCTTGGACTTCCAGAACCATGAGCCGAATAAATCTTTATTCTTTATATATTTCCCAGTTCTACATCTATCACAGCTTCTGTGACCACCTGGCTGTTGTTATAGCAACAGAAAATGAACTGGGCATTCCCAGCAGCCCACGACCTCTAAAATGAGACTTTTCAACCCACAGAACTGAACTGAGGGAAGACTTGTCCCTCTATTGCTATCTAGGGCCAGGTAATATGACCTCTGGAACATTGCCACTTCTAGTCTGATGACACCTTGGGCTTTCCCAACACCATCTTTGACTTCTCCTTCTAACAAAATCTTTCTCATGTTGCAAAACATGAGAAACAGCCCCACAGATGATGGCATCCATGTCCTTTCCTCACAAATGAAGGAATCGGACTTGAGTTGGGTGGGAGAGGGGTTGCCACCAGTACAACAGCTGGCCCATGACAGAGCTGGTCCTAGAACCAGGCTTCCTGGCTCAGGCTACCTAGAGAAGTTGGAAGTTCTGATTCCACCAGATGGAAAATTAGGGGAAAGGTTTTATTTTCCTCTATTTCTTAGATTGACATCAGAGACAGCTACAAATCAGTTTTGTTCTGAGGGCATTGAAAATAGACTCAGATGGACTGAGTACTAAGCAGAGGCTGCAAATAGCTAGGAAAATGCTGTTTTGAGAAATGACTTAAGGAAGAGAGAGATTGGGCTTGTTTTCATTAAAAAAAAAAAAAAAAAAAAAAAAAAAGCTCTGGGCATCCAAGCTTCACATTGAAGTTTTTTACACTTGCTTCCTGACACCTAATAAACCCTCCCTCTATAATGATTTTTTAAATAAATTAATTAATAAATGAAAGGGTTAGCATGAGTTAAACTGAACGTTTTCCCATAATGAACCAGTCAGTGGAGATTTTTCTCACGCATCTAAAGAAATACAAACCACACACTCTAAGTAATTCTAAGAAGTTGTTCCCACCACCCACCGGGACCATGAAGGTGCAGAGTTTGCTGGGCAATGCCAGAACACCAGAGCCTTAAGCAAACAGTGTTGTCTAATTTCCACATCCCCTGTTTTTCAAATAAAAGTGAGTCAGCAAGGGGAGAAACTTGGTCAAGGTCACACAGAGAGCTGGTGGCACTTTCACCAGAAGCCATACACTGCTCCCTGCCCAGGGCTCCTAAAGGCTCGGCATGTGAGAGGCACTGAAGCCCGCCCCCCTAGGCCCAGCTCATCTGGGGCTTGTTGTGCACATATGCATCGGTTTCTCTCTAGGCCTGGGGGTTCCTTGGGCCAGGGATTCATTCTGACCCCTCTCAAGAAAGCCGACACATCAGTGGGGCACAGGCACCTTGCTTCCTAATTTTCCAGAGTCAGAGATGGGGCCATGGCTATCCTGACAATCTCAGGGCTTTTTGTCCAGCCCTGCAATATAATAAGAAGCCATCAGCTCTGTTGAGAGCTTCTGGTCCAACTCCCTTATTCTTGCCAAAGGGATGGGGAGGCCCAGAGAGGGTAATGACCTGGTCAGAGTCACACAGCTAGCAACTCAGCAGCAGAGCCAGGCAGCCCAGCATGCCATAACCTAGAGCAAAAAGAGAGTAGCTGCTCCCTCCTTCACAGCCCCTCTCAGAGCTGGGTGAAGGGCCCTCACCGCCTCCTCCCAACACCCCGTCCTCCTGGAGCTGGGCCCCTGCTGGGCCTGTGGCCACGTTCCCCTTAGCCTTCCTGCCCTTGCAGCTTGGCCCAGCCCGGCCGTCCTACCCAGGCCTCTGCAGTGGCTCCTTCCTCTCCCATCCAGCTCAGGGCTGAGCCTGGTGGCACTGAACTCCCAAGCTCTACGCCTCCCCGTCTGCCAGGGCCTTGACCCCCTGAGATCCCCTTCCACTGTGACCTTGAGTAACGTTATGAGGGACTCCCGGGTGGTTTGTTAGCAGCTACCACTGGGCCTTGTTGATAATTCGAACAACAAGATTAATAGTCCTCACTGGGACATAAAACTTATGGTCTATGGGGGCTGACTGAACAACAATCGGCACCGCCAGGTGACAGACAGGGAACAGGCTCAGGTGGAGGGGGTGGCCTGGCCACAGCAACCCAAGCCCAAGCAGATCTGAACTCTCAGATTTGCTCACCCCCAGTCCAGCTTCTGTGCCCACCAACAATGCGAGAAAGGGCTGTGAGTTCTCTCTGTGACCATGAAGTGTGCGTGCCACTGGGCTGTGGTGCCCCTCTGCATGCTCTGAAGCTAAAGGAGCAAGTGTGACAGCAGAGGCCACTCGGCTCCTCAGCCTTCCCCCTTCAGCTTGCTCACACTCTCTCCTTCTTTCTTATTCTTGCCCTTTCTAGATGCCCTATCATTCCAAGTCACCTTCCTCCAGGGAGCCTTCCATGACTGCCTCTTCCTCCAGCCCCAGTGAGCTCTCCCCTCTGGATTAACCAGGCCTGACTGCTGATGCTGCCATTTTATGATTCGAACTGCAGCTCCATATTCATTCCACATTGAATGAAACTAGCTTTACGTGGGGCATTTCATCACAGCCATCTGACAGGCCAGTGGGGTGGCCAAGGGAAGAGCTGGCCTTCACAGACGCTGTGAGCTGTGCGACTCAGGAGTCTCAAAGCCCAGAGGAGGGGAGGACAAAGCAGGCCTGTCTCAGGGAAGACAGCTTTCCAAATCACAAATTATAAGCAGATGAGGAGCGTTGTCCCAGGCCAATAAGGAAAGGGCAAACAAAGTCACCGTAGGGGAGAAGGCAGGAGGCTTGCTAGGGGGCTAGGTGGAAGTTTGTTTGGAATCCAGTGTAGACGGAGAGGCTGAGTCTCAAAAGGTGAGGCGAAAGGAGTCCGTGGGGGCCAGAGGGAGAAAGGTCTCAGATTCCAGGCTAAGGTGTACGAACTCAGCCCGAGGAAAGCTAGACACAGCCTCTAGACGGGACACTAACATCATAGTGGCACGTTTCAGAAAGCTCAGAGCCACTGCAGCAAGGAGAGTGGATTAGAGCAGGAGAGGCTAGAGGAGGAAGTCCAGCCAGGGAGCTTGCCGGGAGGAAGGAGCAGGAAGAGTCATAACAATAAAGACTGCCCCTGTTGAGTGCTTCCTTGTGCTAAGGGCTGTGCCCTGGTCACCTACTTCATCCCCTTAATCCAAGCAGTAATTTTTATTACCCCTGTTTTATCAGATGAGGAAGCTAGAGAGGTTCAGACACCAAGCCTGCCTTTATCAGAGTTAGAGTTTGATCCCTCTCCAAGGCTGGTGCCTCTTGACTCTCAAGGTGTAAAGGAGTCTCCAGGGGCAGAGAAGGGACTAGAAACAGAGTGGGCTACAGGTTAGATTGACAGACCTGGTGCTGTGAGTTGGGGGCTGGGGACAAGCCTCAGGGGATTTATGGGAGAATCCCCTGAGGATGCTGGGAGTGTGGGTTCACCACCAAACAGGACTCAGGGCAGGAGAGTGAATAAGGCTCAGATCTTGGTGCCAGGTGGATTTGGATTCAAGTCTGGCACATTTGAGAATCTGTTTCCTTTTCTGTGAAATAAGGGTTTATAAGGGCTGGGAATGTAGCTCCGTGGTAGAGTGCTTGCCTAGCCTGCGCTAAGGCCCTGAGTTCAAATCCACCGTGCTGCAAAAAAGAAAAACAAAGAAAAAAAGAAATGAGGGTTTGTTCAGTAAGTTGTTTTGTTTTGTTTTTCGGTGCTGGGAACTGAACTTGGGGTGATTTGCCACTGAGCTACACCTCTAGTCCTTTTTATTATTTATTTATTTTTGTACCAGGGATTGAACTCAGGGGCACCTGACCACTAAGCCACATCCCCAGCCCTATTTTGTATTTTATTTAGAGACAGGGTCTCACTGAGTTGCTTAGTGCCTCACTTTTGCTGAGGCTGGCTTTGAACTTGCAATCCTCCTGCCTTAGCTTCCTGAGCAGCTGGGATTATAGGTGTGCACTACCGCGCCCAGCTATTTTTTTTTTTTTTTTTTTTTATTTTGAGGCAGAATCTCACTAAATTGCTGAGACTGGCCTTGAACTTGAGGTCCTCCTGCCTTAGCCTCCTGTGGGCCACTGCTCGGGGCTCCGGCACTCCTTGTGTGGAAGCACTGTCTAATATGGTACAGGTTAAAATGCTGTAGAGGATGCAAGAAAGTGGCACAAACATTTTCCACCCAAATCACACAAGCCTCTCTCTGGGGAGGTTCATACACTCACTGTCCACTGTCTCTCCTTCCTCAGCAAGTGGGGAGGTCCAGCGACATCTCTGGAAGGAGCCTACATCTCAGGAATATTTAAAACTTCAAAACAGAAAAATAGCCCGGCCCTCAGCCCAGGCAGAGACCGGCTGCCTGTGCCGGGCCCTGGCACCACTCTGCCCTGGAAGGGCTGGAAATGGTGACAATCTGTCTCTCCCTGTCTCACTCCCACTGCCCCTTGCCACCTGCATGAGGCCTTGGCAGATGCAAAAGTTATAAGGAAGAAAATGAAGTTATAAATGTATCCAGGGAGAACCCGGTCTGCCTTCCCCAGCCTGGAGCTCTGGGGAGGAAAGTCCAGAATCAGCGCCCAGTGTTGTCATGCCCTTCACTGCCACCAGGGGGAGTGTGGTCTGAGGGAAGGGATTCGCTGTGGGGGCCACAAGCACCTGGGTTCAAATCCCAGTTCTACCACTAACCAGCTGTGCGTCCTTGGGCAGGTGACTCCATTCCCTCTGCCTTTGTTTCCCCTTTGTGGACGAGGGTGATGGGACCAGCAGAGTGGCTCCAGTCAAGGTGTAGTGACATAGTTTGTGTAAAGTACTTTGCAAAGTGTGAAGTGCCTTGGGACTGTCACCACCACAGCCACACAGAGGCCACCCCCATGTGTCCCTTCCTCTGGGGCTTCTCACCCTAAAAAGGCTGAGACTCTTCCACTATTTCTCTTCAGGACTGTGTTGGTCCTGGGATGGGTCTTCCTGGGTCACCTTGTTCTTAAACAGGGTTCCAGAAGAGAAAGAAACATCAGAACTCTCATTGGAGGGACGTTAGAGGAGTGGCAGGAAGAGGGTGGCTGGGGCCAAGGAGCTGGCCGCGGGAACTCCATGGCTGGGTCAGCTGCTGGCTGCTCCTTGATCGAGGACTTGTGGAGAAGCAGGAGGTGAGCTCGGCCGCATCCGGAGGAGTCTAGAAACACTCAGGTGTGGGTGGGGGTGAAGGTGGCTGGAGGGTGAGGAAGGGTGTCTGGCCAGAGGCAGGGAGACAGGAGGGGGGCGGTGACTGGGTGGGGCTGGAAAGCAGGCTGCAGGTGTGTGGTGATGAGTGTGGAATGTTTGGTTAAGAAATGAACCTTTGCTCCCGAAGAAGGACAAGGTCTTCTTGAATGCAATCGTCAGCACTGTAAGCTTAGCGTTTGGAAGTCTTCTGGTGGAATGTGGAGGGTGGGTTAGAACAGGGGAGGGGGTCGCAGGAGGGTGGGGAGGCGGTGCAGGTGTCCTGCAGGAATGAGGACGGGGCTCTGAGTTAAGGGGCGGGGCCAGGAGGAGACAGAAGAGTGTGGAAGACAGAGTTGTCACACAGGTTTAGGAGAGGAACACTGTTCCTGAGGCCAAGGAGACTGGTGGCTCAGCAGGGACTGGGCAGGAGGGCAGTTTTTCCACGGGGTGAAGAGCTCCGCCAAGCTTGAGGGGGCCCCTGGGGGTGGATGTGAAGAGCTCTGGAGGAGCCCTGGGCCGCAGCAGAGATCTGGGGGTCACCAGCCAGGATTCAAGCCCTTCCTGTTGTGGGAGGGAAACCTGAAATTTGACAGGGAAAGTGACATGTCAAGGTCACACAGATGGTCATCAGTAGAACAGGACTGGAACCTAGCCACGGCACTAGCTCAGTACTCAACTCGGTGTTCAAACCCAAGGCTTAGGGACTAAGGTTGGTGACAGAGTCCTCAAACCAGTTCTCTGAGACAGTCAGGGTCATGGCTAGGGATCTGGATTCTGGGGCCAGACTGTGTGGGTTCAGATCCTGGTCTGCCTCTTGCCAGCTGTATAACCTTAAGCAAATGTCTTAGCCTCTCTGTGCCTCAGCTTCCTCATCTGTAAATTGGGGATCATAATAGTTTGTTGGCAATATTGACTGTGTCGCAAATAAAGTACTTAGAACTGTGCCTGACATGTAGTGAATGTCAGTCACACCACATTTGTTTTATAGTCAAGTAAACTGAGGTTTTGAAAAATAAAGTCACTGCCTAATGCCCCCCGCACCCCCCCCCCCCAGCTAGTTGTTGGCAGAGCTCAGAACTAAGACACTGGAAAGACTAATTGGTTTGCTTAGGCTGAACTGCCTCCCTTGCTGGCTATTTCTAGCAGATGATTGATGTTTTTAACTTAAGAGACTGGAGTCCCCCGCAGAGGATACTTAGTTGCAGACAAGCCATCTAGGCTCCTGGTCTGGGCCCAGCTCAGACCTCTTTGCTGGAGTGACCCCTGCCTGCCCTGGCCAGAGACAAGGCCACTCCATTGTGAGGCCCGAGGCATGGTCTTCCCCCTGCCTGTAGGATATGCCTGTGCTTCACCTAGTATGCGTGCACATGTGCATGCACACACACACACACACACACACACACACAGGGCATGCATTTAACTGGGGGGGGGGGGGTGTGGCTCACGGGTGGGAGAACCTGAGGTAGGACCCCAGCACAGTGGGAGTAAGATCTGGAGAGCAAGCTGGGGGGAGGGCGTGTGTCCGGGTGTGATGGGAGGGACTCAAGCCAAGCACAAACTGACAATGCCCTGAAAAAACAGCCCTGATGGAAACAAGGCACTGCTCCGGGCCTCCTGAGGGGGAGCAGAGGCAAGTTAGGGTGCCCTACCCTGGTCCGCTCCACCCTGATGCCAGGCACAATGCCCCTGGCCTCTCTGGCCATGCAGCGTGCACGGGACCCTGGCGGGGACCAGGCTGGCCAGAAGCAGCTGCGGAGCTCTGCCTGCTTCCTGCCTTCCCCTCCCCAGGCTGTGGCTCATCAGGGGAGGAAGTGACTCATCTTCCTAGAGGAAGCAGATGGCGTGCTTCCCAGCTGCTGTCCATCACAAGCTGCCCAAGCCTCATAAATGAATCCCAGGCAGTGGCGGGGGCCGTGAGTTTTTAAAGATCTCCCGCTGGCTTCACAGAGCAGCCACACCGTCAGGGACAAATACCTATGCCACCTACCAGGCATGGAGCGGCACCAGTCTGAGAGCCAGCCCCATCCGTCAGATGAGAAAAATGAGGCAGAAAGAGTCAAGTAGCACATGGGTCTGGAATCTCAGTTTGGGAAGATGACCAAGTTCTGGAGATGGACGAAAGTGAGGGTCCCACAACACTGTGAATGTACTTAGTATCACTGAATAGTATACTTAAAAATGGGTGCAATGGTAATTTTCTGTTGTTTGTACCTTACGACACTAAAATAAATACTACAAACTGAGGAGTAACACCAAGTGGCGGAGCTGGAGGTCACACCAAGCAGTCCTGCCCAAGCATCCCGTTCATAACACCCTCCTATTGTCTCCCTTGCAAGTGGAGATAGTGACCCGACAGATAGAGAAGATAGTGACCTGGATGTGGCTGGACAGGAGGACAGGTGCCACTCAATGTCAGGCTGAGAAAGATGGATTATGTGGGAGAGAGGGAACTATGGCAGGATTTTTTAAATATATATATTTATTTATTTATGGTACTGGGGATTGAACACAGTATCTATCACTCTATTGTTGCGCTACATCCCCAGCCCTTTATTCTATTATTATTATTATTATTATTGTTATTATTATTTTAAACTTGAGACAGTGTCTTGCTAAGTTGCTGAGGATTTTGCTAGATTGCTGAGGCTGGCCTTGAACTTGTGATCCTCCTGCCTCAGCCTCTTGAGTCCCTGGGATTTCAGGCAGTGTCACCACGCCCATCTGTGGCAGGGTTTCAGGCAGGAGGGCTCTGGTGAGATCTGCAGGTTAGAAGCTCCCTCCAGCCAACAGGAAGTTGGAGTAGAAAGTAAGACTGGAGGTGGGGAGGACCTGAGCCCAGGCAAGAGATGCTGGGGGCAGAGACCAGGACAGAGGCAGTGGAATGGAAAGGGACAGGCAGGCGTGCAGGGAGAGGGAGGAACAGGCGATGGCTGCTCTCACTAGGCTCCTTCTGGAAGCCCCCATAGACAGAGGTGCTCCCAGAGGTCCCCTCCTCCCTGACTGGAGTCTTAGAGGAAAAGTCAAGGCACAAAACTCCACTCCGCCTCCAGGGGGCAGTGTTGCAAAGTCTTCTGAGAGCCTGGTTCTTGCTCCCAACTGTCCACAGCCTGGACTGATGCTTGCTCCCATCCAATCCCTACCCCAGCTGTATCTTCCCTCCCAGCCTGTCGTACCACCCTCCATCAATGTACTTTCTCCAAGGACACAATTATTAATAACTGTAACCCCATGCTTGACACTTTATAATAACAATGGTACATGCATTAGCTCATGTGGTCCTTCCAAAAGAGGGTCAGAAAAGATCCATTTCCAATCCCCTCCCCTCAGGAAACTGAGGACCAGGCAGAGGACAGGACTTGAGTAATGCCAGGATATGGGGGGGGGGCTGAAGCCAGGGCTGGGGGCCCAGCTCAGCCCAGGCCCAGTTGGAGCCCTGTGAGAGGCACAGCTTGGCAGCATCTGCAGAGCTATGGCTGTTATCAGAGACCACAGCCTCCATTTTGCCCTTGAGCTCCCTCCCACCTCAGGAAGCCCTTCCCAGTGATTTTTATTCCCATGGGTTGTCACTCAGGTGGAACTGACCTGACAAACACCTGCTATGATGTACTTCCCCCTCACTCTCTGCTTCCAGAATTACAAGAGTCATCACCCTCACTCTCATTGCCATATTGACAATGGCTTGCATCTGCTCAGGTGTCAGAATTTAGCAAGCATTGACTGATCCATCCATCAGTTCATCTGAGCCTTGACAGCTCTGGGGAGACATTTCACAGACAAGGGCATGGAGGACCAGAGAGGGAGAGGGACTGGCCCCAAGTAGCCCAGCAAGCCCTCAAACTCTAGAGGTTAGTCTCCCTGGAGAGATAAGCTGTGCACTTACCAAGTACACAGGGAGAAGACAGGGCAAGATGATGGCAGGTGCAGTCCTATCAGGAGGTTTCTTGTCTTCCTATTTGACAGAGGATGCTGAGCCTCAGAGAGCTTCTTATTGGATCAGGATGGAGCTGTCTGGTGCCTAAGCTCATGTTTTTCTGGGACACAGGGCAACCACCGCCAGGGAAGGCTGTAGAGTGTGGAGCATTGTCTGCAGGCCTTGGGGCCCAGGAGAAGGTCACTGCTGGCATGAAAGAGCCCAGGAGTGGGAGGACAGCTTCCCGAAGGTGTGGGGTCCTGGGCAGGGTTAAGCTGCTATAAAGGCTGGCCAGGCTGGCCAAGGTGGGTGGCGCTGTTCAACCTGGACCCCTCCTGGACCCCCACCGGGCCTGCTGCCCGCGCTTCTCACCTGGTTGGGAAACGAGCCACGTGGGGATGAAGGAGCTGGGCCAGTGAAGCGGGGAAGCCCTGCAGGCTCGGCAGGTGGGGCTGGGGCTGACTCCTCATCCATCAACCAAGGAAACCGAAACCCAGGGAGAGGGAGACGGCAACCACCCCATGGTCACCGCACTGTCCAGGCCTCAGAGGGCAAATCTGGAAAAGGGACCAGTCGAATTAAATGAGCGCCACATACTTCCTGCTCTGACCTCTGGGAACCGCACGTCCAGCCTTTTGCAATCCTTGGCTGGCACCCCAGCCCCTGCTGTGTGCAGACTCAATGCAGAGCCCTGGGCAAGTCACCTCCAAGTGGCAGTGTCCTTGTGGGTGAACCAAGTCTGACATTGCCTTCCTTGGGCAAAGCCAATGAGCCAGGCAGGGGTGTCTACAGTTGGGGGTCTGAACCCAAGGTGGCATCTGAAGCAGGGGAAGGTCACGTCCCTGACCGAGGCCCTCAATTGTCCACCCAGCCCAGGGCTCATTTATAGATATCCGCTCCGTGGCTAGCAGGCTAGAGGGAAGTGGGGTCAAAGGTGCCGACGCGGCATTTTGGAGCCTTTCTCAGGAAGAAGCCTCTGGTTATTCTTCCTCTTTTCCCCCTACCCCTCATCTTCTGGGCAATCTCACAGTGACCCTCAGGACCATCCTGGAGGTAGGTAATGTGACGTCATGGTGTCCATTTAACAGATGGGAAGACTGAGACGCAGGGAGAGGTTTGTCCAAAGTCCCACGGCAGGGTTGTGGCAGAGCTGGCAACAGAATTGAGCTCTCTAATCAGGACCCAGAATCCTTCCCTCGTACCCCAAAGCAGGTGGTTCTCTAAGATGAAGAATCTCCTATTTTGCCTGGTTTACAAAACTCACGTCTCTAAATGGGTTGACTAAGAGGGGAAGGGCTTGGGATTTGCCAACGGTCCAGGATTTGACAACAACAACAGGCTTAGCGTGAGACACAGGGCTGCGCCAGCATCACAGAGCCCTGGGAGCTGCAGAGTTTTACAAGCCATGCCAGGCTCTGCCAGCAGCACCGGACTCTCAAAAAGGCATCAGGTTTTGCTAACTGTGGGAATCCACAGATGGCGTTGGGATCCACACACATCATGGGGCCCCATAACAAGCACAGGGTGCAGCAAATGCCATATGTTGGCAAGTGGCCAAGCAAAGGTGCCAACCAGTGTGGTCAGACTTTAAGCCAGGGCCATCCACAGTGGGACCTCTCTGTGGGACTAACCCAGGATGGGTTAACCTAAATGCCAGGATCCTTGTTCCAGTTCCACAGCTCTGAGTTCAGGAATATTCTGGTCCCAGACTATTCCATGTATACATTTTTTTTTTTTTTTTTTTTTTAGTTTCTAGGGCCAAGATGGGGCAGTGATGCTTCCAGAAGTCTAAAAGGACCTCCCCCTCTCAAATGTGCACCTGCAATTTGAAATCTGGAAAGTTCCACCTCCACTAATCTCTATGAAGACCCACAGTGCAGACTTTAGACTGAAGGATTTAGAAAGAACTATGGAAAGAACTCATTTAGTTTTCTCAAGCAGGCTCCGTGTCTGCTAACTATTAACCTCTCTCAATGGGCATGCATTCACGTGTCTGGTTTCTCAAAGACACGTTCATTTAAACAAACATTAGGCATTCTCTGAATGCCTGCTAAGTGCAGGCAGATCTGTGATTATTTCAAGCATTATATTCCCTATTTCCTACGAACGCACTCATGCAGCCACTGGGACCCAGTGGGGCTCAGGATGCTTCTCTATCATTGCCCTGAGTGCTGGGCTCTGAACCTGTATCCCCGCCAATGCAAAGACCCTATTTCTAGAGTGGGATCTTGGATTTGGGGGAACTCAAGGGTCTTCCTCCGAGAAGACAACTGGGAAGAGGAAGAAGCCTGGTTCTAATGTCAGAGATCCAAAACATGGCCCACAGCCAGTAGCTGGCTTATCTCTGGCAAATTTCTGAGACCAGCATCCCTTCTGTAAAAGGGGGGCATACCTGCCCTGGGGGGCCACGGCCAGCCAGGGGAGCCTGGTGTAGAAGGGCAGAACAAACTGGAAAAGCAGATAGATTTGTTTTCAGTCTCCCTTTTCCTGAGTCCTGCCTCTGCCACTCCCTGCTGCTCCCTCTGCGCTTAGGGGCCCAGACTTGGCCTCTGTATAGCTCCCTGAACTTTCCCAACGTCCTACAAGCGATGGTTATTTTGCCTTCTTTAGAGATGAGGGAGCTGATACTCAGGGAGGTGCAGGTACCTGTCTGAGGCCACTTGGCTGAGACCAGACCTGCCCATCTGGTCTCCATCCTTTGTGCTCAGTCCAGAAATCTCTGGGAATCTCACAGTGGCCCTTCTGCTCCCACCCCCCTGCATCTAGGTGGCTGTGACTGACCTACAGATGGGCTGCCACTGTGCTTTCCAGGAGCCACCTAGGCTGGAGACCTGGGGGTTATTGTATGAGAGGGGACAAGAGCCCAGAAAGGATGGCATTTCAGTGGGGGGAGGACACAGTTATGTGGGCTCATAACAGTTCTGCAAGGGGGACAGGGCTTAGTAGGAGACGGGGCTCAGAGGAGAATGGGAGCGAAGTGAGGAGATGGAGGAATTGATGGTGCAAGGTGCTGGGCTGAGGGAGGCCCATCAATACACCCGCACTCCCACCTCTCCACCTAGCAGAGCAGGGGAGGTATCCAAGGGAAAGGCAGTTGCTGGAGGCTGGGGAGGAGGGCAGACCAAACCAGGGGGAGGCGGGACTACAGCCTCCCCCCCACCACCCCGCAGGGGCTGGACCCAAACAAACCCAGCCTCCTCCTCCACTCTGCCTCCCCCCCACCCCGCCCCTCCCGCTGTCCCAGCCAGAGATTGGAGGAAAACCATAGGAGGGAGAAATAGGGCGGGGGTGGGGGTCAGGACAAACAGAGAAGGAGCAAAGGACCAGGAAACACAGGCACTTGGAGAGGGGTGAGTTTGAGTTTGAGCAGGGACCCCCCAAGCCTGCCTGGAGAGGTGGCTGCTGTCTGTCCAGTGTGGCCCAAGAAGCATTGCCCAGTGCATGCGGTCCCTAACATCGACTTGTCCCTGCTGTGGCTCACCAGTTGCTGTCCTCGGGATCCCCAGGGCAGGTTCGATTCCTTCCTCCTGCTAAACTCCAAGTCCTGAGGTTGAATTAGAGTCTGGAACTCACTGCACCCCAGCAGTCATGGGACCTAGGATAGGTAAGTCCAGGCGAGGTGAAGAAGGCGTGGGAAGCGGGGGCTGGGCATGCTGGGGAGGAGGGGCGCACAGGTCTCTGCACAGAGTGAGGTGGCGCTGGAGCCCTGTGAAGGTGCAGGGTGCTCCGAATGAATGAAGCGATGGCCCAGGGAGCTGGAAGGGACACCAGCTGGAGGAAACCCAAACAGACCGCTTGACCAGACAGAGACCCGGAGGGCGGGGAGGAGGCTGGAAGGGTAGGGTCTAGAAGCCTCCAGAAGCCCAACCTGGAGCAGGACAAGGTATACTAGGGGCAAGGGAGATGTTTCTGGAGCTGAGCGTCTGACCCAGCCTACCTCAAGCAGCAAGGAAGGACCGAAAAGAAACAAAGGGTCTTTAGCCTCTAGCCTTTAGATCCCCAGCTGGTCTCCCTGCAGAACTCACCTCTGGCCTCCTTCCCAGCTGCCTTTGCCCTGGTGTGTTAGGCTCACACCCACTCAGGCAAGGGTGGACTTGTTCCCAGGAGCTCCACAGTGAGGGCTGCAGGGGAAGCCCAGGAGACAGACCCAGCCAAGGGGCGGCCCAGGGACTCCAGGTGGACGCAGCCACAGCGTGGGGACCATGGCATGGCAGGAAGAGTAGGGTGGATGCTTCCTCACGGAGAAAAGAGAATGCGGTCACGTGGAGGGGGTGGCTTGTGAGGGTGGCTGGGCCACTGACTCACCAACTTTGCTGTCAGATTTGGCTCCGTATGGATGGGAGGGTTGGGGATCCAGAAGGTGGGAACTACCAGACACTGATTGTCCTGCACCTACTCCCAGCCTCCAGCCCTACCCCGTGACTATTTTTCTGGCCTCTGAAAGGCCCAGCTCTGGAATATTCTCTAGGTGCCCCCTGACCTGCCACACATGTACCGGGAGGCTGATCCCACATCTGCCCACTCGGCTTCCAGAGCCACCTCTAGCTATATTTTCTGAGCCCCACCTGAGCTGTGGCCAGGGTCACCGGGCCCTCTGAAAGATGAGGGAGAATACAGGGCCTGGAGCCTGGAAAGGATCCTGGGCCCAGCTGACCAGACAGAGAAGGGCCTGCTGTCCCCCGCCCTGGTCAGACAGACGGAGGGAGGGTCAGATGTGTTCCCACCACCAGCTGGCCTTGTGCCCTTAGGCAACATGCCGAGCTTCCCTGTCTGTGCAGGGAGGGGCTGAAGAACATAATCTCCCTGTGCTGTTCCCACCGTGTGAGCCAGAGAACCCCCTTTCCCACCTCTGCACCCTTGCTCGGAAGGGCCCTGGTCACATCCCATTCTGGTGAAATTTGCCTTGTTTCCCATTCTTCCAAGCACCAACTCCTCCAGGAAGCCCCCCAGGTTGACTCTCTCAGGGGAGGTAGCATTCGCCGGTCAACATCCATATGCTCCATGACCCTCTCTGTGAGGTTCTTCCTTCCTGGCTCCCAGCATTGCTGCTGGTACTCTCTGCAGCCCATCTGGGTTGAAATGTGAGCTGTCCCAGGGCAGAGAGTGGAACGAGGGAAAGAACCAGCAGCACTATGTTCAAATCCCAGCTCTGCATTATATGTGGGTTTTTGTTGTTGTTTATTTTGTTTCTTTTTTGATATTGAGGATTGAACCCAGGAGCACATTACCACATAGCTGCATCCCCAGTCTCTTTTATTTTTCATTTTGAGACAGTCTCACCAAGTAGCTTAGGGCCTCGCTAAGTTGCTGAGGCTGGCCTTGGACTCACGATCCTCCTGCCTCAGCCTCCTGAGTTGCAGGGATTACAGGTGTGTGCCACCACATCTAGTTAATGATTGGAGAATTAACAGGACTGAGGGGAGTTATTCACTCCCAGGCTGCACCGAGCCTTGCCTGTTGGATCTTAGGCAGCTGAGAGCCAGATGTAGCTGGCCTAGACTCATCAAAGGGTAACAGGCATTCAGTGCCCAGTCTCTTTCTGTGACTTGGTTTTTCCATGGGTGCATGGACGGGGAGTGGAAGGTGGTGGCCAAATGGTCACTTGGTTCCTTTTTTTGCTGATAAACTTGGTCTCTGGAGGGAGCAGTGGCAAAAGCCTCTCCACAGTTGCAGGGCTAGGTCTTCCCATCAGTGTTGGGGACTTGGCTATCTCCGGGGTGCTGGCCTGGGCCTCAGCTGCTGCCCCTCACACGCTGCAGCCCAGCACCTAAGTGCTACTGCCTGAGATGATGGAGAGCAATGCCCACCTCAGCACAGCAGGAGCTCCCTGGGAGCTGGGTCCTGCTTCATCCATTCTGAGCCCAGCTTAGGGCTGGGCAGAGATAGGGTGGTGGGAAAGTGCAGTTCATAAACTGTCCTCCACCTCTCCATGACCCGTCCCTCCCTCCAGGCTTCTCTGAAGACCTGAAGCCTGCACTGAGCCAGGCTCCTTGATGATGAAGGAGACCCAGGATGAAATCAGACAGGGATCTGTCCCCCCAGGGGCTTCCAGGGGACCAGAGAGTCAGACACACATCCCATGGATAACAAAACCAAGGTTTGAAACAGGGAGGAAGTTGGCCAGCCCAGAGGAAGGCCCAATCCATGACGTGGGCTGGGGGTTGGGGAGAACTCCAGGAGAGTGGGCGTCAATGGGGGCTTGACAGGATGCATGTTCCAGGGGTCAGAGGCATTGATAGACCTGTTTGTGGGGTGCAGTTGGAGTAGGGGAGGTCCCTGGCGATATTTCAAAACATTAAGCTGAAGCTGATAGGGCCCCATCAAATACCAAGTTAGGTATATGGACTTTGTCATTCTATCGCAATCGGGAACTATAGAAGGTATGCGAGGAAGGCAGTGGCCATGCTTCAGTGGCACAGGGAATTTGTGTCTTGGGGACACTCATAAGCCCACTATTGTGGACAGCACTTTTATGAGTACAGAGCACTCTCATGTCCATCTTACAAATGGAGAAGCCAAGGCCAGGAGGAGCCCATTTACCTGCTCCAGGTCAGGCAGCTAGTCAGTGGCAGAACCAGAGCTCACACTGGAGCCTCGCACTAGAGCCAGGGCCCTCTCTGGCCCTCTCCTTGCCTTCTTTCTTGATGAGTCTAGATCTTAATCTCCCATGTGTCCAGCTTGTGCCTGGTGGACACAGGCCTGAGGGGCCAAGATCTTCAGATCTTAGAGTCAGCAGTGTTCAAATAGGTATCTGGATGACCTTGTGCCTTACCCAGGATGGAACCTCCTGACATGAAGTGAGGTTGAGAAATATGGCCCTTAAAGGAGACACAGACACAGGAGCCTGGATCACAGGGAGGGAGAGGCAGAATGGCCTTGGGTCATTAGCTGCCTGTCTCTGAGCCTCATGTCATTCTCCCTCTCCCTCTCTCTCTCTCTCTCTCTCTCTCTCTCTCTCTCTCTCTCTCTCCTGCCTCAGTGTAACTTACACAGTCAAGGAACTGAACTCAGAATCCACCCCTCAGGAAGCCTTAGGACACCCCGGGCTTATAGGTATTCCACCATAAGAGCCTTATCTCTTTGTTTGAGGCCTAAGGAAATTGGCCTGGGTTCTCTGAGGGGTCAGGGCTCACCCTCCCCCACAGGCCCTGCTCCCTATTTTTAAGGTCATCATGGGTCTAGATGGGGTAGCTGGAGACAGAACTGGGAACAGAAAGTCCCAACACAGGGTCTGTGACCCAGCTCGGAAACCACCAGAAAGTGTCTGGCCAGACAGATCTCCCTAAAGAAGCAACAACTGGACCTCAAGCATGTCGCTGTCCTCCCAAATGACCACCCAAGGGTCCTGCCAGAAGGAATTCCCCCAGAACGACAGCCAAGCCCAGCGTCTGCTCAGGGAGCCCCCTTCCTGCTTTGACTATTTCCCCTCTACAGTGCCAGGCCGGGTCAAACCGGAAACTGGAACCCAGAGACCCCGCTGCCTATGCCCACCCTGTGAGCACTTGGGCAGCCCCTGCCTCTAGCCCAGGCTCTGGCCTTCTCGTCTCCCTCATGTTTAGCTCAACTCAACAATGGGCTCTTCAGCTGGGCCAGGCCTTGAAAGATAAGTGGTTTGCTGGAGAGGAAGGACATTCCAGGCTAAGGGTACGGCATGTGCAGAGGCTTAGAAGTGGGGAGGAACATGATGGATTTGGGGAATGGTGAGGATCTATTGGGACAAGAAGATAATGTTCTCTCAGGGCAGGGAGATGAGACATGTGAGGTTCCCAGTAGCCTTGATCTTGAGACCAGGGAGTCTGGACGCCACATTGCAGGTGGGCAGAGAAGAGACAAGGGAGCCAGCCATCGTTGAGGGTCTGAGGACAGCTGTGTGCCAGGCCTGGGACATTTTCCCTCCGTCCTAACCAATCCTCAATGAGACATGCATGCTCTCAAGAGAAGAAAATGGGACTTAGATAAGATTAAATAAGCTGCCCAGGGTCAAAAAGCTACAATATGGCAGAATAAATATTTGGATCCAAAGTCTGCTGACCCAGAGAGTTTCAACAGAGATCTAACATAATCCATCAGGACAGGTGGAGAGGACAGTCCCAGCCCTGGGGGAGCTTACCACCGAATCAAGCAGATAAGAGAAAGACATAAATAGCAAGAGAAGGACCAACTGCAGCCGTGGTAAGTGGCCTGGGAGAAGTGTGCTATGGAGGGAGGAGGCAGCTGACCTGGGCCTCAGAACTAGGCAGAGGATGGCAGATGAGGGATCCCGGGCAACTTAGGAGGTAGGGCTCAAGGCAAGGGTTAGCCACAAGAAAACTGGCGTTGCCACTCTACAACTCTGGAGAGAGGTGTCTGCCACCATCCTGAGGGGTGGATTGCCTGCCATTTGCTGCTGGGAATACTCATGCTTCTGAGTGCAGGTTGTGGGCACGTTAGTGCTAGAGGCTGGTGGCTTTTCAGTGACAGTGTCCCCCTCCTCTGCACCTGGAACATGAGTGCAGGGTGGACACCTCCTTCCATTCCATTCTCCATCACTGGAGCCATGGCAAGGGTTTCTCTCTCTCACTGGGCAAGTTTGGCCACTGTGGCTTCTGTTACCTTTATCCACCCATGCCTCCCAGACCCCCAGAGCTCTGTCTCCAGCCCACGTCCTCTCTCCTGGAGTCACAATCTCCTGGGCATCTCCCTCTGGTGTCTCTGCCACCCAAACACACCACGTCCAAAGCCAAGCACACCACCATCCTATAAACCTGGCTTGGACGGTGGGCCCAGACAGAAAGCTGTGCCTCTCTCCAGCCTCACATCACTGCCCGGTCCCTCTCCTCCTCAGCTCCGGCCCCCGCTCTACCTCAGTGTTCCACCTTGCCACTCTTTGTCCCCTGAGCAATCTTTACCCTTTCACACTTCTGCCCTTTTCTCTGATGTTTTTTCCTCCAGGAAGCCTTACAAACCCTTCCTGTCCAGGCCAGGGCTCTCTGCTGTTTCCATAATAGCCTTCGCGTACCTAGAGTCACGGCACTGAGCACTGGTGCCTTTGGATGTCCCCCATCCCTCAGCTCACACACCAGGAGCTCCCCAAGGCTAGGGACTGGACTTTCTTCCCTGGGGCTCCAGGGCCTGTCAGTGTGTGTAGAAGGAATTTTCACTTCACTTTGAGGACCAGCTAAGTGCCAGCTCTGTCCCTAATGTGGTGACCCTGGGCAGGTTATGGGCCTCTTTGGCCCGTTTCCTCCCCCTTCAAAGTGGTTAGCCTGGTCCCAGATTCCTGTCCAGGAGCGTCCCCAGTGACACTGGGACATCGGACAGGGAAGCCCAGAGGTGAGGAGAGCAGGGGAAGCCAGTGGCGATCGCCCCCAGCCAGGCTCCCGCAGGGTGAATTGTTACCGTGGACCAGCTGAGGGTCATCACATGGGAGTGTGGACTGTGTTGCCAGAACTGCTGACCTTTCAAGAAAAATACCCCTAATCTGGAGTTTTGTGTGAAATTTCCTGATTTTTAAATGCTGGCAACTAAAAATGGCTCAGTGAGCCAGCATTGTGCAAGTTCCAGCCCCCACCAGCAGACCGAAGGCCAAATGTGTCTTCAGTCAGGACAACGGCAGAAATGATCCCCGTGCACTGCTGCACGGCCCGGCTGGACTGTCCTGGTGTTGTTTTCTGCCTCCGAGGGTTCCTGAGCCGGCGTGGGAGGGGCAGTGTGGGGAGAGGCCTTTCTCTGTGTACAGGAAAATTAGGAAAAAACAAAGAAGTCCTGGAATGCAGTTGGTGAGGACTGGGAAGGGACCGGGGTGGAGTCAGGGTGGGGACACAGATGGCGGGGAAGGGACAAGGAGCCAGCCTTCAGAAGGAGGCATTCCAGAGGGGGCTGTGCTGTGTCCAGGACCAGGAGGAGGTGAGAGAGCAGAGCAGGGGTGAGTCTCCCCACAGGAAGGAAAATAAGCTATTCTGAGTTCTGGTGGTCAGGCCTGCAAACAAACGCTCTGGGTGAGTTTGGGGCAAAAACTGACCAGGCTGGTACTTGTGTGAGGCACCTTGGAGTTGACCTAGGGCGGCCCTCACGCAGCATGAGAGGTGAGCCTCATTATTCCCGTCTTACAGGATCGAGAGGTCTATAGCTAGCCCAGGGCACACCGCTGCTGAGTGGTCCTAAGTCTCGCTGTCTGTGAGAGGAGACAGGCTGGAACATTCTGGACAGTGGCCTAAGTCTGCCCTCCAGAGGCTGACCCGGAGTTGTCCTCAGGACGTGTGGACCCTCGGGTGCTTTCTTGGCATTTCGAGGAACCTGTTGCCATATTTCTCCTGAGTTTCCAATCCAGGGCTGAGCTGTGAATCCGGGACTGCCATCATAGTGTGGGCCTCTGGACTGGAGGCCACGTGTCTCTCTTGCCATTGTCTGTCTCAGCGCTTTCCTGACAGTGTTCCCTCACGCTGTGGGAAGAGCACTGACACTCAGTGAGTTGACTGAGAAGCTAAAAGATGGACTGGGGGATGACAGGCCATCCCCATGCAATCGCCTTTGACAGTTCACAGAGGGCAGCTGGACCAGAGTAAGGAATGACCACCTAGGGATTACCTTTAGATCTGTTCTAAGGCCACACATGCAGCCACCATCCTGCCATTGGGGGCCCAGGAGTCAGACACATCTGCCTTCCGGTCCAGGCTTTGCCATTTACACCTGCCCTGGGACCCTGGACAAGCCGCTTCCTCCCTGAACCTGTTTGCTCAACTGCATCATGGAGTCCTGGCAGCACCCTCAGTAGACTGGCAGGAGGATGGGCCCGTGTGCCCAGCCCTCCTCGGACATGGTGATGCTGGGCCTACAGCAGTCCCTGCTTCTGCTGAGCTCAAGATGCCTGGACAAACTCCGCCACCTGGTCTACGGTTCAGAGACCGCACTGTGTAGGGAAGGGCAGCTGAAGAGTGCTGTCCCAGCTCGGGCTTCCATGATGCCCTCCCCCTCCCCCAGCCTCTGCAGTTGAACTCTGGCCTGCTTCTCCAGTTCTCCATGTAGCAGTGCTTGTTGCTGCCACAAAGCAAGTCTGGAAGCTGGGGGAGGGGGAGCGTTGTGGCAGAAGGACAGACAGCTGACAGAAGGACTGGCCGCCTGATAGGGAAAGGAGCAACATTTAGTGAACACCAACATTCATCCTGTGGTTGCTGGCTCTCCAGGCGTGACCAGCACAACCTGTCCACGCGGCAAAGCGTATTGCTGACAGCACTACGGGCTCCACCACGGGGGTGAGGAAGGTGGGTGTTTATGAAGAAAGACAAATTGTGTTCTGAAGCCTTTCGGTGCAGGATAGAAGGTGGGGTTGATCAGGACGGGATCAGTGTTGGAAACTACGGCAAGGTAAAGATTTGGGGAAGGGACTCAAAGGCCAGCAGTTTACGGATGGGTTCTCTTGATGAGTTGGTCGGGGACTTTCATGAAGTCCCCGTAGTGAACAGTCCATCTGTCTGCTTGGGCCAGGAAGGCTGGGAAGAGAAACACGGGATGACACCATCACGGCAGTATGGAGAGGAAGGAGTGGTTTCAGGGGACGCAGGTGCCCAGGTCAACCGCCAGGTAGACCCTTTAGGCTCTCAGTGACTGCTGTGTGCCCGGGAGGAGGGCTCAGAGTCACTGCATTGAGGAATCCAAGGGGCTGGTGACCTAAGGCCACATGGTGGGGCTGCAGAGGGAGGACGGAGAGGAGGGGTCCAGGTCCTCAGACCTGTCAGTGACTGGGGCTTGGGCAAGAGAGAGAGCCAGTCCAGAGATGGACGATGGCGATGTTCGGATAGAAGAGCTCCCTTGGAGGAGGACACCGTGAGCATCACTGGGTACGTGGAAGGGGACGTCTCCCGTTGGACCATGTTGCCTTAGGGGTGCTTGAAGATTTGTCAGGAAAGGGGAGGGAAACAAGGCTCACCGTGTGCCAGGCAGGGAGCCAGGTGCCCTACCTTCATCATCCCCTCGGTGCACAGAAGGAATGATTTCTTGTCCTCCTCCACCACTAGATCCATGGCTGAGACATTGACAACAAAAATAGATTAACCCAAGATCGATCAGAAGAAACGAGGCTGGGGGCAGTGAAGCTAGTTTACGTGTTTTCTCATACAACAGCTATTTTCTTAGCTACTTAAGCAAGTCCCTCTATGGAGGGATGCAAATCGTTTTCCTAAAGTTGTTTCCAACAGTAAATAAAAGCAACTCATTTTCACATTAAAAAAGAGATAGATTAAGAGAAAAGCACGTTTATTTAATATTATTTTGTTGTTGTTGTTACTGGGGATTGAACCCAGGAGCACTTTACCAGTGAGCTACATCCTTGGGCATTTCAATTTCTTATTTTGAGACAGGGTCTCACTCAGATGCTGAGGCTGGCCTCAAACTTGTAATCCTCATGCCTCAGCCTCCTGGGTTGCTGGGATTATAGGTATGCACCGTCATGCCCAGCTTATTTAATATAAATTGTACACGATGTGGGAGCCTTCAATAATGATGATCCAAAGAAATGGGGAAACCTGTATATTTTTTATGCAAAGTTTGATGAAGAGCTCTATAATTGTGGAGAAGTATGATTGAACAAAGACTGTATGAGATAACAGTAATGAACTGAGGGGGATTTAGCAAACTTGTTTGAGTCTTCTCTGTATCTTCAAAGATAAGGATGTGCCTTCTCTCTGTATATAGGGAAGGTAGCTTTCAAATGAGGGTTTTATAACATACTTCAGAGGGGAAGGGTCAGTGATCTTCCTAGGTCTTATGTCTGCTGGAAGGGAGAAGGACAGGGTTTGGTGGGGCCCTTCTGCTTCTGCTTTCTCAAATGCCAACATGCCATATTTGGGGGTAGCACATCCTAAACCCTCTTTGTAGATACAATCATCCTCTCCTTACGGTGAGGCAACAGGCTGAGGAAGACAAGAGGTGTGTCAGGCTCACACAGAGCCCAGGGTGCTGGAGCGGGGATTCCAACACAGTCTGAGGACAGAAAGCCTATGTACACATTTCCCTGGAATTTGCTTTTTGCCTGTGGAGGAAGTAGAAAGAGGCAAGGTCCTGAGCTTCTGATCAGAGATCAGGCAGAGCCAAGGGGCCCTGCCTTCAGGCTGGTCTCTGAAACATTGTCCAGTATCACTGGACTCAGCTGGAAGGAAACATACAGACTCCTGCTCACAGGGGAGGCCACGCAGGAGGCCCTGGCCAGCCATCTGCCTAGTAAATGAGATTTCCAGCTGGTAAATGCTGGGGGCCATCGCTGCTCTTAGAGCCCAGGACCTGGCCAGTGCTCCTTCCCTCATCCAGAGGCTAAGGCTGTGGATCCTGTCCTCGGTAACAGCCCTATTGCCAGAGGATAGAGGAATCCCAGGAAGACTTTGAGCTTTGGCAGAGGAGGTGAGGTGGAAGCTTCAGGGTGGTCACCTGACCTCCGCTGTGCCCCAGGGGCCACATGTGTTGAGCTGGCCTGTCCCTCCCCCATCCATTCCTGAATTTCCTTCGAAGCAGGGGCTTCGGGTCGATGTCTTTGGCCCTCCCAGCATTGGCCTGGCCTCGGGGCTGCCTACGAGGTGAGGCAAGACAGAGAAGAGGACTGTGCTTCCTCCCCTCAGCAAACCTGTTCAAGGGACATCAAGGGATGTTAAGCTTGAGCCCCTGGACAAGGGTCCACCAGCAGAATGGGGTTCCTCTGAGCTTGGGTATCCTCATTAGAAGCACAGACAATAAAGTTTGAGAGGCACAGACCCCTGGAGAGGTTCATGGGCTGAAGCCTGTGGCATAGGATCCAGATGGTGGCGGATGACAGGTCTCTGCTGGTGACAGAAGCTAAGGCTCAGAAATGGTCCTCTCAGTCTCTGGGACATTGGCTTTGAACAGCCTTATCTCCTCTTGTCCTTCAGGTGCCCTCTGCAGAATCTCCCCACACTTCCCTTCCCGGGCCTACCCCCAGGCTCCTCCCAGCCAGGTGTTGGTTTTTCTTATTTCCTCCAAGTGTTTATGTCCAAAAACAGAGATCCTCCCAGACACATGCGCTTCCATCTCCTCCCTCAAATTCCTCAAGCGGTTGGCACAGACAGTGCCCTCCAGAGCTACACAAATGGCCAAGAGGCCCGTGAAAAGACGCTCACCATCAGTAGCCAAACCACACAGAAGACACCATGCCATGCCTACTAGATGGCTATCAGTGAACAAGGTATAGAAAAATTGGCACCATCATAGATTGCTGGCAGGAATGTAAAATGGGGCAGCCACTGTGGAAAACAGTTCTGTGGGTCCTCAAACAGTTCAACATAGAACTACCATACAACCCAGTGATTGCACTCCTAGTTATAGACCCAAGAGGACTGAACATGTATGTCACCAGAAACTTGGTACATGAATCCTTATAATCTCTGAAACAACCCAGGTGTTCATCAACCGATTAATGAATAAACTGATTTATGCCCACAACGGAGTACTATTCAGTCATAAAAAGGAATGAAGCACTGATACAAGTTATAACAGAGACCAACCTTGAAGACACTATGTTAAGAAGCCAGTCACAAAAGGCCACATGTTGTACAATTTCATTGTATTAAACATCAGAGCAGGCAAACCCATAGGGACGGAAAGTGGATTAGTGGTTGCTGGGTCTGTAGGTTGGGAGAAATGGGGAGCAGCTGCTAATGATATGGGGCTTCCTACTGGGGTAATAAAATGTTCTGGAATTAGCATTGATGGTTGTGCAGCTTTGTGAATATAGTAAAAACCAGTGGATCGTGAACTTCTGAAGAGTGGATTTTATGACATGGGAATTAAATCTCAATGTTTAAAAAGAGTCATCGGGCTCCCAGGTACCTTGTGTGAGGGGCACAAAACCTGGTTCTGGGCCTTGGTAGCCCTCCCCAAGTTACTCTTCCAAGGCTGGAGACCGGGTGGGAGGCAGTTCCTGGGGCCAGAGTGTCCTCAGGTCAGCTTCCAGGTTTCAGAAGCCTGTTGAATGAGGGGAAGCTGCTGCCTGCTGTGGGAGGGGCGGGAAACAATGGAGGGGCCTCCTGCAGGAAGTGGAGACTCCGAGGGGAGGATGGGAGGCCTGGGCTGCCGGGAGAGGCAGGTGGTCTCCGTCTAAACGGCCAGGCTGTCTCCCAAGACTGGACTTCCGGGCTCCCCATGAAGAGTCAGTCAGGAGAGCCTAGGAGTGCCTCTGAGGGCCATCTGGCTGCTCTCACTGTGAGAGTGGGATGCTGACATGGTTGCCATAGTTACCATGGGAGGAAAGTCAACAAGAGCAATGGAGCCCAAGGGGCCAAGACGGCCCTGCCTTCTGAGTCATCGTCCCACTTGGTCTCTGTTTGTCCAGAAGGGGGTTAAATGGGATGAGCTCTGACAGTCCTTTCAGCACTGACCAGGTTTCATGGCATGATCCAAGGAGTGGACTGGTTAGCTCTGACCACATGCAGGGTGGGACCATGGAGGGGGGTTGGTATCTGTTCCAAAATACACCCAAGCCTTTATTCCCTGATTCTGAGCCAAGCCTTGACCCCACACTTGACCCCAGACCCCTGGTCCTGGACTGAGCCAGACCCACCCGAGCCCAGATTCAGCCTGCAAGAAGACAGACAGACTGCCTTAGCTGGAAGCCCAAGGTGGCTGAGACCCTGTGGCTCATCCTGCGATGCGACCGGGCCGCTGCTCAAGGGCCTGCTGTGTGCAGAGCTCTGCAGCCTCTCCTCAGAAGGGAGGTCTATGCTGGGAACAGTGAGGGTGTAGACGAGGTGGTCCTCAGTGAGATCTGGCTCACAACACATGGCACACGCCCCCTCTTAGGAAGGTCCCTTCCAGCACTAGGAGCCAGGGAGGCTGAGAGTGCTCTGGTTCTCAGATTCCCACCAACCTCCAAAGTCCCTTCCCCCTGAAACTGAGGTCAGGGCCATTCTCTGGAATTTCATCTCACCCTTTGGCTGTTGTCTCACAGGGCCAGCAGGTGAGAGGCCCCAGATGCCAGACAAGGACAGCAAGGCCACCATGGACACAGAAGATACATATGGAGGCAAAGCCAGCTCAGAGCCTCAGAACTTGAGGCCTCGTGTGTTTCACAGCATCAAGGTACCTCTCGGGCCAGGCGGGGCCGGGCCTCCAGCCCTGCAGGTTGGGCTGTGTAATGAGGCCGGTTTCTGCCTTCCTCTGTTTCCTCACCTGGAGGGCCCTTGGTTGTGAGGATCAAGGGGACAGTTTCTGAAAACACTTTTTGGCTTGGGTTGGGGTTCATAGACAGTGTCCAGAACATGTCCTTTCCTACCAGCGATGAAAGAGGGGTTGTCCTGTGGACAGTGGAGGACCAGGACACTCGCCTCCTGTTTCTCTAGAGAAACAAAGTGCCCAAGGAGGCCTGGCTCCACGAGGGTGGCACTAATCATCCAGCATCACTGTCACTGACACCTACTGGGTGTCAGACCCTGTGCCAGGTGGTATTTGTGCATGATTTTTCGTTTTTGGAATCCCAGGGGGCTCTACCACTGAGCTATTTCCTCTGGCCCTTTTATTTTTTATTTTGAGAGAGACTCACTAAGTTGCTCAGGCTGACCTTGAACTTGCTATCTTCCTGCCTCAGCCTTCCTGAGTAGCCAGGATTATAGGTGTGCACCACCACATGCGGCTTGAAGTGAATAGATTAAGCTCTGACATAAATACTCTATTTTTTAATTCTTTGAAGCAAGTTTTCTTGGGAATTCTGCCAGTGTTTTAGCAGGAGGAGCACAGACAGACCGGGATGTTTAGGGTGGGGTAGGATTGGGTGGCTTGGGGATTCAGTGTGGGTGGTCCCCAGTGCAGTAGCTCTAGGGAGAACTGAGTAACAGTGGGGTGGGAAAGGAGATGGGCCAATTTGGGAGCGTTTCCTGGAAAGGAGCAGGTCGGTGTGAGCGGATCTCTAAGGGTCAAGAGGGCCCCCACCATTCCCAGCCCTGTGGAGACTCGACTCTGAGTCACTTGGATCTCTGGTCGCCCTTAGACCCCAGGACAGTTTGTGTAGTTTTGAGGCCTATGTGAGATGCCTTGGGCTATTCCAATAACTAACTAAGTACCCCCCACTCCCACCCCACCCTGACACATCCACTTCGGTCTCTGTCTCCTTTCTCTTCTCTCCCCCTCCCTTTCTGTCTACCTGTGTGTGGCCTCCTCTGACTCTGGTTCCCCAATCCCTACCCCTTCATTCATCCTCTCCCGTCCTCATCCTCCTCTGTTCCATCCATCCCTCTGCCTCCCCGCCACCTCCCATCTCCGACTGTATCCTCTGCTGTCTCCCGGTCCCTCCACCCGTGGCCACCTCTGTATTCCTCCTGCAGTTCTTCGTCCTATGCCACAGCCTGCTGCAGCTGGCACAGCTCATGATCTCCGGCTACCTCAAGAGCTCCATCTCCACGGTGGAGAAGCGCTTTGGCCTCTCCAGCCAGACCTCGGGGCTGCTGGCTGCCTTCAACGAGGTATTGGCCCTGGCCCAGCCACAGGGGTGGACCCCAAAGGAGGCTCACATCCCTAGATTCCACCAACCTCTTCTATTACTACTCTTTCCTTCCCAGGCCCAGGGCAGCCCCCCAACACTGCCCTCCCTGAAACCCTCCTTAGCTTTCCCCTCCCACCTTGTCCTGGCCCAGAAACTGGCCAGCCATAGTTCAGACAGAGCAGGCCCCTCCTGCCCCCAACTGTCATCCTGTTAGCAGCTGTTCTCTAAGACCCTGTGGCCTTGCCCTTAGGAGCACTTGGCTGGAGGGTACCAGATGTTTTAGAGCTAGGCAGGGTCCCCAACCCATCCACTCATCTTTGGCCTCCTTTACTTTCTCAGACACCTAGCTGTTGGCTGTCCCAAGAAGGAATTCCAGAAAGTCACTTCTATTGTCTCCAGAGAGGCTTTAATTACAGCCAGGGCACTCTCTGACCTTGGAGTGTGGCAGGGTGATGCCTTGGAGGAGTGTCTGTCCTCAGAGTTGTCCTGGGAGCAGCAGACAGGCCTCCGCCTGCAGCCCACAGTCAGACAGGAGGAGGGGATAGCTGCTCTGGTGGATTAGGAGATCAGATTCCAGCTGTGCCCAGTGCTCCACCCCAACAGATGTTTCACCCTCAGAGAAGGAATCAGTCTCTTTCCGCCCCTCCCCTGCAGATTTCTGTGAAATTCCCTCCCTTGGGTACTGTGTCATATTCCTCTGGACCTAAAGCCTTCCAGCTGCAGTGTCCCAGAATGTGCCTCAGCACCCCACCCCCAAATCTCAGAAGGGAAAGGCAGTTCATCCATAAAATGGACAATGACCGTCCTTCCCAGGGCCAGTTCCACCAACAACCTGTGCTGATATGGCCCCACTCCCCCGCCCCCAGACCCTGGAGCTTGCCCACAGTCACTGGCCAGGAAGTGGGGGGGCAAAGGTACACCTTCCCTTGCAGTCTCACAGATCCTTTCTAAAATATATTTATTTGTTTGTTTGTTCGTTTATGCAGTACTGAGGATTGAACCCAGATTGTTTTACCACTGAAATACATCTCCAGCCCTTGTAATTTTTATTTTAGGGCAGGGTCTTGTTAAGTTGCCCATGCAAATTCATAATTCATAATTCATTCAAATTCATAATCCTCCTGCCTCAGCCTCCTGAGTCACTGGGATTACAGGCGTGAGCCCGCACACCTGGCCACAAGTCCCCTCTAGCATAGCACCCTAGAATTGTGATTTAAAGGTTGGAAATTCCCAGCCTTAATTCTCTGGCTTCAGACTTTCTCTGTTGAGTCTCTCTTTCATGAAGTCCTGAAGCTCAAAATCAAAAATTTTTCTCCACTGCCTATTCTCCTCCGTGTTCCTAAATGAAATTGATCTTCTAGCTTTGTGCTCATTTCTCTTCCTTAAAGGGGCAGCGAGATCCTTCCTAGGAGGACCCAGAAACTATGTTTATAAGAGAGATCAAAATAATGCTTATTCATCCAGTCAGTCCATTACACAGATAGGAACATGGAGGTGCAGGCCCTTGCCTCTGGGTCTCTGCTGCACTCTGATGGGTCACCTCATCCCTTTGCAGGTGGGGAACACAGTATTGATTGTGTTTGTGAGCTACTTCGGCAGCCGAGTGCACCGGCCCCGTATGATTGGCTGTGGGGCTGTCCTGGTGGCCCTGGCAGGCCTGCTGATGACTCTCCCGCACTTCATCTCGGAGCGGTACCGCTACGACCACAGCAGCCCTGGTAAGAGCCGGAGGGGCAGGGCAGGAGACCAACATGAAGCATGACAGTCCTGTGCACCAGGGTCCATCTGCAGGCTCACGTTAGGCAAGATGGGTCCCCACTTCCCAGGACACTTCCCAGTCCTCTCCATCTACCCCCACTGTCTCCCCAGGCCCAGCCCAAGTGGGTGTCTCTGGCAGGCCTGGGGAGGGAAGCAGGGGGTAGCCCCAGGGTAAAGGGATGAACCCTTGCAGGCCTCTCTTGGTCAGGGCCGGCTCATGCCCCTGTAGCTTATTTGAGGTAGGGGCCAATTTACCATGCAGCCTACTTTAGGGCCTGGCATGTTGTTGGTGCTCAGAAATACTTGAGAATAATAGTAGTATCCTGCAGCAGTTCCTCTCCATTGGACACCAGTCTAAGCACTTTCTGTGTATTCGTGCATTTTATCCCCACAAGACAGTGGTGAAAGAAAGAAGGAATGAGTGAGAGAACAAATTAAAAAATGAAAGAGTTTAAGTCAGGAATAGTGGCACCTTGTTCAACCCAGTGGGATTTTGTTGTGGGCTTCCTTAACAGACAGACACCTGTCTCTTCGAGAACCACCAAAGCAGCTGAGCATTTGCTCCATCCCTTCCCACTCTCTGGCTCACCGCCTGCTCATCCACCTATCCACCCTCCTGCTCATCTACTCGCCCATCCATCCTCCCACCTACCCACACACCCAGCCACCCAGCCAACCAAAAGTGCCCATAACAAAACTTCCGTGCTGCCTACTCTGGGGGACTCGGTCCTTGCCCCCAGGGAGCTCCCAGTCTGGGAAAGAGACAGACAAATATATGTGTCAGTTATGTGAGGAGAGAGACACAGGGGTGCGGGGAGGCCAGGGAGGGAGCCGTGCCCTTGCCAAGCATCAGGAAGTTCCCCAGGGCAGGAGAGCTGTTGGAGAACCCGTCCCCCCTCGCCTTCCTAGCAGCCCTCACCTCTGGAGCTGCTAAGCCCAGGGATGAGAAGATGAAGCAGACATGCCCCAGTTCAGTGCGGGTTGGGGTCAGCGTGGACGATTCTGCTACAAGGTCCAGAGCCCAGCACCTTAGGAGACATTGGGAGGGAGCCATTAGAAGTCTGGGTTGAGGAAAGACATTCCCAGCTGCAGGGAGCTGGCAGGAGGTGGGCGGTGGCTGCCCTGGAGAAAAGGTGGGCATTGCAGGAGGAGGGCGGGGCGTGGGCAGGGCCGGAGAAGTGGGGAAGTAGAGTGCACCTGAAGCATGTGGGTGGTTATCCAGGCCTGAGGGACGGTTACCTACAGGGCTTCTTGGAAGGCTGAAAAATAATACTTCCATACATTTCTTTGCTGAGAATTTTCACTTTAACACAGCTTTTCTGTGCAGGGTCACGCAGTTGGCTGAACAAGTGGGCGAGACTCATGATCTGTGAGCCCCCTTCCTGTTGGAACACTCCTGGCTACTTCATTCATCCTTCCCCTTCCTCTCCTTCCTTTATGTTGCTCAGTATTATGTGGCAGGCCATCTGTGAGCCACTGGAGACTCAGGGGTGGGAAAGGCAAATACAATCTTTAGAATAATCACTATTATCTAATGTCCAGGAGACTCCCGGGCGGGGGCACCATTCTCCAATCTGTGTCAGAACCCCGAGAGGCAGGTGTCATTATTTCTTCACCAGTGAGGACTCTGAGGTTCAGAGAAGAGAAGCTCCCCGGCCCACAGCTAGTCAACTGTGCCCAGAGCCCTGCTCTGAACTCCCGAATTATTCTGCTTTTAAGTCCTTCATCTCTAGAGAGTCAGTTCTAGGAGATCCATTTCAGAGGTGAGGAGCAGAGGGATTTCATCCACGTCACACAGCAAGGCTGGGGCAGCCTCTGATAGAGGCCTGGATCCATGGCTCTTTCCAGTTTGAGGGAGTGGCCCTTGGAGTCCTGGATCCCACAAAAGGAAGTCTGCAGAGAGAGGGCCATGTTTATACCAAAAAAATCTGAGATAATAATAGTGTGAAGATCTCTTCAAGTTTGCTCACCAAATATTGGTGAGCTACAGGGAACAGGCATCTGGTACTAAATTAAGAACTTGTCCTTTCCTGCACTCCGCGTCTGTGTCCTGAGCTGACAGTGCTCCCTCCCCAGAGTGAGTGACAAGGGCACTTGCCTTCCCTGCCTGGCCCTGTCAGAAGCCCTGGTCTGGCCCCTCACACTTCATGATCCACCGTTCTGAACTTCTCATTCTACTGACACGGAGTCCTTACGCGGCTCAGGGTTTTGCCTGTACTGTGACCTGTCCCTGGAACACTGCCCTTCCCTCTCTTTTTGGAAAATCCTGTTTGTTTGTTCTTCTGGACTTAAAAACTCTACCTCTTTTGACCTCTTCACCCCACCATTGCATGGCTCTTCCGGATGCCTCTGCTTACAAAGTTGACCCAGGGCAGTTTGAGGGCAGGGGCTCTGAAGTCAGAGCACCAGGGGTCCTGTCCTTCCTCTGACCCTTGCTGATTGGTGTCTGAGCTTCAGTTTCCTCGTGTGTGAAATGGGGTACTGAGCACACCTGTACCCTAGGTTTGCCAGGGGATCAAATGATTGGTATAAAGAGCTTACAACAGTGATTGCCAAAAGTCTGGTAAGTGCTCTTGTCTTAGCTGTGATCCCATTTTTATTCTTTCTCAGAGGATATGTCACAGGACTCTGAGGCTTCCCTGTGCCTGCCCATGACCTCAGCCCCGGCCCCCACTCCCTCCAATGACAGCTGTTCCAGCTACACGGAGGCCCAGCACCTCAGCGTGGTGGGGATCATGTTCATAGCTCAGACCCTGCTTGGCGTGGGTGGAGTGCCCATTCAGCCCTTCGGCATCTCCTACATCGATGACTTTGCCCACCACAGCAACTCGCCCCTCTACCTTGGTGAGGACCCACCAGCTCCTTGGGCTCTGAGGGTCAGGCCAATATCAGGTAGGAGAAAGAGAGGCCTGGGGTGGGGGCTGGGCGTTGAGTCCCTGACCTCCACCCCATCGGGCCAGTAAAGGTCCAGAGAAGCCCTGGAGAGTCCCCAGCTCTGAGAGTGGAAGTGGGCACTTCTTGCCCACTGAGGACTAGACAGGCCCCGACCTGCTGAGGAAAGCCAGGGCCAGAAGATCCTAACCTAGGCTTTGTGTCGCAGGGATCCTCTTTGCAGTGACCATGATGGGGCCAGGCATGGCCTATGGGCTGGGCAGCCTCATGCTTCGCCTTTATGTGGACATTGACCGGATGCCAGAAGGTGAGTCTCAGGATGAACATTTGTCCCCAGGAGTACACAGATGCTAGCTCACTGACTGCTGGTTGTATAGATGCTGAGTCGGGGGACCTAAGTTCAAACCCAGCCGCACCACTGACCTGTTACCCTCTCTGAGCTTCTGCCTCCTCATCCTTGAGGTCATCTCTGTCCTATCTTCCAAGGCTGCAACCAGAATCCAGTGAGGTAGTGAAGAGAAACTGTAAAGTGCTATCTAATGAGAGCTGTGCTCCTTGTCACAAGCCCTCACCTTGTCACCTGCCCACCCACATCCAGGCCGCCACCCTGGCCCGCCATTGCTGTGGACAAGGAGGAGAACTGGCTCTCTTGGCCTGTGGGGAGCTCCCATATTTAGTGGGGTACAAGTTTCAGGCAGAACAGAGAGGATGACGGAAGAATGAGCAGGACTCAGTGACTCATGTGTCACTTTGAGGGGGACATTTGGGGGCACCATTTGGGAAACAGTAGTCTCTGATACAGCTAGAGGTCAGAGTGCACCAAGGATTGGGGCTCTAGCTTGGTCTGAGGTGGCGAGGGGGACGGGTGTTGGGGTTGCCATAGCTCTGGAGCTCTGGGGCAGGGAGGGGATAGAAAGGTATTCCTGTTAGAGCATGTTACTGTGGCTTCTCGTGTCCCTTCTTGTCACACCAGCAGCTATGAGCTTCAGGTTGGCCTTCTGCCTATTGCTGCTCAGAAGTTCTCTATCTCCCCTGGAGACTTTCCAGCAGGTCCTAGAAGTCCTAGGTGACATGCACATGGCTGGCTGGATTTTCTCTAGCTCTTATCCATGGGTGCCTCAGCAAGGACTGGTCTGGGGATCTCTGTACAGCAGTCACTAGGATCAGTCATGTCCTGCCTCCCTTTCTTCTAGCCCCAAAGCCAGACCTGGGCTCTGGTTGCAACCCCTCTCCTCCCTGGGAGTCAGGGGTTACCTAGGTTTGCCAGATACACCTCTGCTCTGGAGGAAGAGGATGTGTTTTCTGACCATGTGTGCATTCATCCTGGAAGACGAGGCAGCTCCACTGGCAGATGATACATTTCTGTGGACTGACATGCCACTTCCCAAGTCCCTCTTTCTTTATGAGGGATTTCATAAGGTGGGAGGATTTTGCCTGCTTCAGGCACAGACTGATGCTGTGAGCGGGGGAGTCGAGGAGCTGTGCGTGTGAACTTGCCTCAGCCTGGCACCAAGGCAAGGCAGATAACAAGCAATGAACAAACCAAGTCCTGTGAATGCAAAAGCCACAGCTCTCCCAGACTGCTGGGTGCCAACTGGGTGCCCTGGCCCCTGCCCAGGAGCCGCTGAAGGCAAAGCACCTGGGGAAACAGCTGCACAACTGGTGGTTGCTGTTATCATGCATTTGCAGTTTTATAAATATCTGCAGATGCTGTGGATATTGAAGGGGGAGGTCCCCAACTCAGCCTGGGTTTAAGAAGTCCCAGGGCAGATTTGTGCACTGCAGCCAGCAGGTACATCAGGGATAATCCAATCGTAATTAAGCCTGGTGGGGAATCAAAACCATCCAGCGAACTTGTTAAAGGTACACATTTCCTCGGTCACCTTCCACCCGCTACCCCACTTCTTGCTCATTCCAAGTAGGACTTCTGGGAAGCCAAGTAGTTTTGACCAGCAGCCCCGGAATTTCATGTAGGCCTGAGTCCCAACCATTATTTAATATATTAATAATCAAAAAAGTAATGGTAATAGGAAGAGAAGGAAAAAGAAGAGGAGGAGCAAATATTTATATAATATCTACTTTTCTAAGTACATGTATTTTTTGGTAGATTTTTTTAAAATTTAATTAAATTTTTCTTTTAGTTTTACATGCATTAGTTTCCATAATTCTCCAAAAACCCTATGATAGGAAACAAAAAAGATATCCCCAGCACTCCCCCTAAAACTACTAATACCTGTATGTCACCACAGGAAGAAACTGGGGCTCAAAGAAGTGAAATAACTTGCCCAAGGTCATAAGTTAGTAATGGAATCCAGACCCAGTAATCCATTTCCAAAGTCCATGATCTTGACCACTGCACAGAAGAAGTGAAGAAGCTAGGCCCATAAAGGGTCAAGGACTTGCCCAAGGTCACACAGGACATAATGGCAGAATCAAGACCAGGAGGCAGGTCTCCTGACTCCGAGCTGGCACTGACTTATTTCTCAAAAGCCAGACCCAGGGTGGTGACCTAGATGTGACAGACCACCTGACCCCAATGTCTCCATGGTCTTCTCTTACAGGTGGTATCAACCTGACCTCAAAAGACCCCCGATGGGTGGGTGCCTGGTGGCTGGGCTTCCTCATCTCTGCTGGCATGGTGGCACTGGCTGCCAGCCCCTACTTCTTCTTCCCCAGGGAGATGCCTAAGGAGACGCATGAGCTTAGGTGCCGGCGAAAGGTCTTGGCAGATGCAGCGTCACCTGTCAGCAAGGTAAGCCCCTGTGTCCCTGTCCTAGCCCAGGCTCTGCCCTCCACTTATGTGTCTTCCTCTGTAGTACTGAAGTCCTCCCTCCGGGGCCCTGTGTGTCAAGCTTACCAAGATCCTTTCTGTCGGGGCACCTCCCCAGCCCCCACAGTGAGTGCCATCAGCTCCTTCCATGGCTGAGGAGCTCTACGCCCAGAGCTGGAAGTGACTTACCCAGGATCCAAGTTGGCAAGGGAGCACCCAGGCCTGCCTGAGTCCACGTCCTTCCGAGCTGTTCACTTAGTTTTGTAAATTCTGAATGTTCTGTAGGAAGGCTAAGGACTGCCGGGCACAGAGGATGGGTCTGGGAGGATTTCCTGGAAGAGGAAGGACCTGAGCTGGATGTGAAGGATAGGAGGAAGCCCAGAAATGAGAGGGGCAGCCGTTTAGGTGGAGGACAGAGAGGTTGGCTATAGAAGTGAACCTGAACCTCTTTGGGGACAGTGAAGGGGACAAATGTGCACTGAGTGCCTCTTCTGGGCCAGGATCCAGACTGGACTTTGGAGGTCAGTACACGGTCTCTACCCTTAAAGCGGGCATAATATGGCAAGGAGAAGACTCCTGGGTGAGGACCAGCAGTGGGCAGGATGCACAGGGACAGCCACCGAATGTCCTGCTCAGCTCTCAGAGCGGGTGGGCTTCTCAGAGGCCTAACTAGGTGCAGGGATTTGCCTAAGGTCACAAAGCTGGCTGAGAGGCAGGACACTGCGAGCCTTGGAGGGGAGAGACCGTCCTGAGCCAGGGGACTCCACGTTTTCTAGTAACTCACAAAAAACACAAGGTATAAAAGACAATCAGTTGACTCCAAATGAAAAAGAAAATGACAGAAGGAGGAGGAGGAGAAAGAAATGCTTTTTTCTTTTCTTTGCAATCCTGGGTTTCTTTGCAGTGCCAAGACGTTGAGCGTCTAGGCCAGCTCTCTACCACTGACCTACACCCCCAGCCCTTTTCTTTTTATTTATTTTTTCAGTACTGGGAAATCAACTAAGGGGATGTGACCACTAAGCAAGACCCTTTGCCCTTTTTATAATACTTTGAGTCAGGGTCTCACTAAGGTTGTCTAAGGTGGCCTTGAACTTGTAATACTCCCGCCTTAGGCTCCTGAGTTGCTGGGATTACAGGGAATGTGTCACCATGCCCAACAAAAGAAATGCTTTTTAAAAGTTTAATTTTATGTCACCAATGTCAACTGTACCAATTCTTCTTTAACAATCACACTACATGTCGTTACATCCTGAAAATTTATGCAATAGATTTCCTCTTTTCCCAAGCATAGAAAGCAGTTGTTGAAAAATCACAATCATAAATTAAGTAAGCTACTTGTTGCTAAGTAATTCTAAAATTTTGAAGGGCGATTTAAAAAATCCAGTTGGATATTTTGTAGCAAGGTGAGTTCTGGTTCACGTGGCAAGTTGGCTGCTGCACGGGCCTCCTTAGAGCAAGGAAGGTTGGGCCAGGATGAAGGCCGGAAGTGTCTCTGCCTGGGGAGGCTGGGGTTTGAACCCAAGCCTGCCTGACTCCTGGCCTGGCTGCCCCACAGAACCTTCCCATCCCACCCAGGCTGGAGCAGAGGGTGTGGACAAGGACCCAAGAAAACAGGCTGGAACAGCCAGCAGGGGCCAGAACAGGTTTTACTGGTGGCTTCAGGGGCAGCAGGTAGCCTGGAAGAAGGGTAAGCAGCGGGTCCTCTGGTCCATCTCAGGTGCTGGGTAGATAGAGGGCTGTGGAGGACCAGGGGTGTGTGGAAGTCGGGTGGTGGGTGAGCAGCTGTGCAGTGGAGCAGGCAGGGAGCAGCGCTTTGGTAGTGAGGGGATGGGGCTGGATCCACGTGCTGCCTGGGAGCGGGACTGCCCAGATGTGGGTGCCGCTGTGCTGTGGAGGCCCCAGAGAGTGAGGCATGGACGGGGTGCACTGTCTCAGAGACAGAAGCAGGTGTGGGGAAGGACCAATTTCAGGGGAAGAAGACAACTGGGGACTTCACATTCTCCTTCCCGGTTCTGCCTAGCTCAGGGCCAAAGTTTGGAGGAAATGGAAATTGGGGAGGAGTTCCCAGAAGTGAGCGTGATCACAGAGGAGGATAAGAGGCTGGGTTGCTTGTGTCAGATACTCTTGAGTTGGAGCCTAAATTTGAAAGAGAACACCAGTGGGCCATGGGGTAGATAGGTGGAAGAAGCCTGCGGGGGGGGGGGGGGGGCGGCCTGTGTGAGGCTGGGTCACATGTCAGCAGTATGACCTTGAGCAACAAGCCATTTCCCAGTCTACACTGGTGTGTGAGGTGCCTGGAGCAACACTCCCTGTGCCTCGGATTCCGAGAATGTGCCAGTCCTGAATTGGAGCTGCTGCGATTCCCAGAGTTGGGTTTTGAGAGCTGCGTGTGATGATGCTTTGAAACCCCAGCTCTCTGGCTCCCCAGCTCCCCGGCTGTGAACCTGTCTGGCTGTCTGCATTTATTCTGTCAGCACATCAGGGATGGGAATGGGGAGGGTAGGGGGTGAGAGGTTCTTAAAAAAGAACTGAAGGCCGAGAACATGATGATCTGCTTCCAGCAGCTCTCAGGCAATAAATATTGATGTGGGAGGAATCGTTCCTTGGCCTCCTTGAGGCTCTTTGCAGCCTGGTCGGGCTGTTTGCAGTAGCGCTGGGGGCCTCACCCACTAGGGCCACTGATGGGGAGGTGCATAGAGTGGGAGGATAGCCCCAAAGAGCAGAATTGGCTGCCATAAAGTCCAGGTTCCCAGAAAGGAACATGTATCTTCTGTAGGGAGACGGAATGGGCAAGGGGAGAAAAAATTTCACTTGGAAATTCCTTCAACATCCCCTCCTAAGCTTAAGGTTCAGGGCCCCCTGTGTCCTTAGATGTAAATGCAGTTTTTAAAGGTATCCAGGAGATGGTGGTTCATAATATAAGGATTCTGTGACCCAGAGAGGGTCTCTGGCCTCAGTCTCCCAATCTGTATCCTGGGCAGTAGATTTTTCAAGGTCTGGTGGCTCTGACAGGTTCAATGCTGTCTCCTCTGAGCATTTTTATAGGGAATTTGAGGGGTGACTCCCACACTCCCTGCCTCCAGGAGCTCTGATGTAGTGAAGGAAGGATGGGTGCAGAGAAATCAGGAATGTCCGAGTGCCAGCTCAGGTTTCTCCAGTGGCTGTGGCTGTGACAGTGGTTCTTTGCCTAGGGGTAGGGCTCTGCAGAGTCTGTGGAACAAGATGGTCTCTTAGGGGCTCCAAGTTTTCTGTTCCCACGTGTGCCTGGGGTGATGGTGTCCCTATTCAGCCAGCGCTCCTCCTCTGAGAACCTGCCCCTGGTGCTGGGCCAGGGGCCAGGAGGGGTCCATCCAGCTGCTCCCATTCTGTGAAGGATCCCAGCCTTGCTTGGCCTGTGAGCATCACTGGACTCCATGACTTTCTCTAGGGTTATCTTTGCCAGGAGTTTATGTGTCTGTTATTTCTGGGAAACCTCTGAGAGTCTGGGATTCTAAAACTATTCAGATTTGAAGTTCTGTGTTTCTAATAGTTGGAGATTCGCAGGTACTTGTGTTTTAGTATTCTGAGGTTCTGTACTGGAAATAGAGTGGTCAGGAATGGGGACAGGAGCCCGAGGTGGTGAAGGTTCTTAAAACTCAAGACTTAGAGCTTTTCTATTAGGATCTGCCCACATTCTTCTGGGACTTTCATGTTCCTACTGCAGCCTTTGCAGGCCTTCCTGTCCCCTGAGCAGGTCCCCTCCCAGGCCAGCCTGGGGCCCTCTGTGTCCTTCCCACCCCTGGTAGTCCAGGCTGTGTCTCCACCATCACCCCACTGCTCTCTAAGGTCAATAGACTTGAGAGACCATCCAGTTTGGTGGCCCCTGCACCTGTCTGTATGAGGCCAGGTTCTGATCCCAAAGGGCTAAGAGGCTCCCCTTCATCTAGCCCCCCATAGAGCTTCCTCATACACCAGGGTTGGAGCCCTTTTTTTTGGGGGGGGGTCTGCTTATGTGGTTTTCAAACCACTCAAAACTTCACCGTAAAGAAAATGAAGAGGGATGTCCCCAAGCAGAGCTAAGAGCCTTCTACTCTCTCACACACACACACACACACACACACACACACACACACACACACACACTTTATGGCAGTTTTTTTCCCCTGTGCTGGGGCTTCACACTCATGCTAAGCAAGAGCTTTACCACTCAGCTACACCTCCAGCCCACTACACCAGTCTTTAGAATGAGATTTCAATTAGGGAAAGCATTCTGTTACTAAAAACCATTTGATCTAGTGTGATACCTCCATTGACAGAGAAGAAGACTGAGGTTAAAGAAGAGAGATGACAGGTAACTGATCAGACCCAAGAGGTACCATGTGAGTTTTCTTGGCACCTGAGGCATCCTGCAGCTGCAAGCAGGAGGCAGCCCAGCAGAATTAGGTGCTCTGCATCATATCAACCCAGCTCTGCTACTTACCAACTCTGAAATCTGTAAAATGAATATAACTTCAGTTTGGGTTTTTGTAAGAATTAAATGAGGTAAAGTGTGAAGGTTAAGTGGTTTAATGTCCAACATACAGGCTCAGAAAAACAGGAATGTAGCCAGGTGGGTACAGTGTGGAGGCACATGCCTATAATCCCAGCTACTCAGGAGTCTGAGGCAGGAGGATCAGGGTTCAAGGTCAGCCTGGGCAACTTAGCAAGATATGTCTCAAAATAAAAAGTAAAAAGCCTCTTGAGCAGTGGCACATGCCTGTAATCCCAGCAGCTCAGGAGGCTGAGGTAGAAGGATCGCAAATTCAAAGCCAGCCTCAACAACTTAGTGAGGTCCTAAGCAAATTAGTGAGGCCCTATTTCAAAATGAAAGATGGGGGGCTGGGGATATAGCTCAGTTGGTAGAGTGCTTCCCTCACAAGCACAAGGCCTGGGGTTCAATCCCCAACATCACAAGATAAGTAAATAAATAAATGAAAGGTGAAAAGGTCTCGGGATATAGCTCAGTGGTAAAGTACCCCTGGGTTCAATCTCCACTACAGAAAAAAGTGAAAAGGGTAGGGAGTATAGCTTAGTGGTAGAGCACCCCATGTTAGGCCCGCTCTTTAAAAAAAAAAAAAAAAAAAAAAAAAAACCCTCTTTTCTAATATTATTTTTAAATGCTTTAATTTATTTTTAATTTTTTGAATTATTTCAATTTTTTAATTGGCAAGTAAAAATTGTAAATATTTATGGCATAGCAAATGTTGTTTTGATAGATGCATGCATTGTGGAAGGACTAAATGAAGCTATTTAATGTATGTATTGCCTCACATACTTATCTTTTGGGTGTGTATGGTAAAAACACTTAAAATCTACTCTGCTCTTTTAGCAATTTTCAAGTATACGATATCATGTTAGTAACTGTAGTCACCATAGTATACAATAGATCTCTTGCACTTATTCCTCCTGTCAACCTGAAGTTTTGTGTCCTTTGATCAACATCTCCCTGTCCTTCCTCTCCAGGCCTGTGCACTACCATTCTCTGCTTCTGAGTTCCACTTCCCCAGATTCCACATATAAATGAGATCAGGCAGTATCTGTCTTCCTGGGTCTGGCTTATTTCACTTAACATAATATACTCCAGGTTCATCCATCCTGTCACAAATAACAGCCTTCCTTCTTTTTTAAGAACAGCACTCTGTTGTTAGAGACCACATTTTCTTTATTCATTATCATAACTTAGGTTGATTCCAAATCTTGGTTACTACGAAAAATGCTGCAGTAAGCATGGTCATGCGTCTCCCCACCCCACCCCACCCCAGGCTAAAACAACAAACATTTCTTGTTACTAGTTCTGAAAGTCTGAGCCAGGGTGCATAATCATGTTCTGGTGAGGGCTTTTGGTTCCTTCTTGCTATGTTCTCGCATGGCAGAACCAGATGTCTCCTTGATATATTAATTCATTTCTTTGGAAATACATCCAGTAGTAGTATTGCTTGTTTATGCTGTAGTTCCTTTTTTTTTTTTTTTTAATTTTTGAGGAACTTCCATACTGTTTTCCATAATGGCTATACTGATTTACATTCCTACCAACAGTGTGAAAGTTTCCCTTTTCTCTGGGTACTAGACAGCCCTTGTTACTTTTTGTCTTTATTATAATAGCCATTGTAACTGTAGCAGGTGGTGCCATGATGCTTCTACACCCCCTGTCCCCTCCCGTTGTACCCAGGGTCACTCTACCACTGAGCTACATCCCCTGCCCTTTTGATTTTGAGAAAGAGTCTCGCTAAGTTTCTAGGCTGGTGATCCTCCTGACTCAGCCCCTTGAGTAGCTGGGAATACAGGCCTGCATCACCAGCCCCAGCTGGTCCTGAGTTTTCCAATAGCCAAAGGAAAAAGAGTGACTGGTTACAGGAATCTCATTGGAAAAAAAGCTGGAAGCGTAGTTCATTCCTCATAGAAGCTCACACCCGCCGGTGCTCTGCTAAAGACCTCTCCCCACCATAGAGGGCTGTGAAGTCTTACAGGTGCCCCGCTGCTTCTCATGGTGATATGAGATGGAATTTGAGAGCTGTCAGTGAATTCCATATTGCCCACCAAAGACAGCCCAGGCTCCATGGGATTGGGGACCCCAGGACAGGACCTTCTGGAACTCAGTTCCGTGCACAGGTTAGCTCCAGGATCCCTTGAGGCCCAACAGCCAATGGGGCCTCCGTGGGCTGAGCCACATAGTGTGCTGTGCCCACATCTTGCCACAGTCAGCACAGAGCCCTCAGAGGGGAAGTTCCAACAGCCCTCTGCCCAGGCCTGCTGACCCGGGGAAACCACAGCCCAGATGGGTCCCCCTCCAAGCTCCCCTTGAGCAGAAATACAATGTTTCCTGTTTTTGGAACCCACTATTAGTCATCTGTCCTGAAAACAAATGAGGGATAAGAGGCGGAAACCTACTGGGAACACAGAGGACAGGAGCTAGGGGTAAGTTAGGGCTCCTGATAGTCACAGAATAAAGCTCAATCCTTTAGTCTGGCCCCAAGCCTCCTAGATCTGGCCCCAGTCCCCCTCTAGCCCCAAGTTGCTGCCCAGCTAGTCACCTGCTGTAATCAGGCTGGTGTCCCAACTTCTCACTACCCTACATTAGTTTATACTAAGCCCTGCTTCAAATCACCTCTCCCTTCCTTCTACCCAGTCCCAACCCAACTCCTTCCTACCAACTCCTTCTGCCTTCCCTGGCCCCCCAGATCAGTCCCTCCCTTCCGGTCTTCACACCCCACGCTCTTTTTCACAACAAGAGTCAGGGATACCGGAAAGGCTGGCTTTGAGAGCCTGATCTACCAATAACTTGTGGTGACATTTCTCTTTGGGGCCTCAGACTTCTCCTCTGTAAAGTGGGTAAACAAATGATGCCTACATCAAATAGGCTCTAGTGGGAATTTCATGACATGGTGGATGTGACAGTGTAGACCTTATAAGGATGTACATGTGGGAACAGATGACACTACTGATATTTTTACTATTTACCTGGAGATGAGGAACTCACCAAGATTCTGCTTGTTTTTCAAGGATAAGCCTAAATCACCCTGATAAGAATGTTGGAAGGCTCTCAGTCTCTCTCCAGCTTCTCCTCTTTCCTTCCTTGGGCAGCACCTGGCTCCACCGTGGTCCTTCCCAGGCCACTCTCCCATCGCAAGAACAAGGCCAAAAGAAATACCCAGGAGCCACCTTATATAATTCTAAATTTTCTTTTTTTTTTTTTTTAGTTGTTTACAGACCTTTATTTTATTTATTTGTATGTGGTGCTGAGAATCAAACCCAGTGCTCCACCACTGAGCCACAACCCTAGCCCCTAATTCTAAATTTTCTAACAGCCACACTCAAAAGTAAAAGAAACTAATGTTAATAACATTATTCTATAGTATATAGAATAATATCTAAAATATTCTATTGGTTATATTCTTGAGCATATAACCAATATAAAAAAATAATGAAATCTTTTCCATTGTTGACACTAAGTCCTCAAGATATAATGAGTATTTTACAATTAGGACATATCTCAATTTGAACTTGCCATATTTTAGGTGCTTAGCAGCCAGATGTGGCTCTAAGGTATAAGTGAATAGGTCCAGGTGTCTCACCTGAAGAAAATTTCAATGGTGAGATTTCAGGCCCCTTCAAATTATACTACTGGGCCTGGGGATGTGGCTCAGTGGTAGAGCACTTGCCTAGCATGGGTTTGATTTTTAGCATTGCATATAAATAAATAAAATAAAGGTTCATTAACAACTAAAAAAAATCATACTAGTAAGATGTCTCCTAACTCTGCCGTCCTGACCAAGGCAGCTAGCTGACTCAGAGGATTTAGTAGAGAAAGCATGAGTTTCCTACCTGCAAGCTGGAGCTCAGGTCTTAGTTTTGCTGCTTTCAAAATGTGTGTTGTTGAACAAGTCACCTAATCTCAGAGCTTGTTTGCTCACATGTGAAGAAGTGTCTGGCTCCTTCTGCAGGTCTCAGAGAAGATGGAGCAGGTTTATGCACATGAAGCCCTTGGTCCACATCCCTGAGGCCTGAATCTCAGTTCTGCTAGCCCCTGGGGTGCTCTGGGAACCCTTTGCTGGTCTCTGAACATCACAGTGCTAGAGCTCCCTCCCAGCATGTGCATCTCCTCTTGATGTTCTCATTATTCTTCCAAGAACCTGGCAATGCTGGCTGGAGCTGTCTCTTATACTCCTTCTTTTAATAGGAATTTGTCTGATGCTCACTGTTTTGCCCCAGGCCCTGTGCTAGGAACCAGGGTTTCAACAGAGAGCAAGATAAACATGATTCTTGCTTTTACAGTGCTCAGAGTCCAGCAGGGAAGATAGACACAGAGTAAGGTTTGACCCAGACCTAAGTGTATATAAAGTAGTTTTTTTTTTTTTTTGGTCCTGTACTGGGTATTGAACCCAGGGGTGCTCTACCACTGAGCTGCATCTCTAACCCTTTTTCTTTTTTATTTTGAGTTACCCCAGCTGCCCTCAAACTTGCTGTTCTTCTGCCTCAGCCTCCCAAGTCACAGATTATAGGGTGCTACTGCACATAGTGATAAGCAGATATTATTTATTTTCTCTAAGAATCATCATAACTTCTACTCTAAAGGCCTATACTGCCAGATCTGCCAAAAACTAAACCTCAGCCCTTCTCAAGGATCTCCCACCAAGTTGAAGCAAAGTTCCTGAGGTTTTTAGTGCCCAGGCTCCAGGTAGGCCCCACACCACCCATGTCACTACAGCCATGCCCACCTGCCATCTTGACCCATATGGTACCTATCAGTGTGCTTGGAGCAGAGGAGTCTTGTGTGGCTGGGACCACAGGGGCCCAACTTCCCTAGGGCATCCTGTAGCCTAGTATTCAGAGGTGACCTCCCTCCCTGGGCCTCACCTCTGAGGGTGGCTCCCCACTTCTTACAGAACCCTCAGAGGGCTCAGTGTCTGTCCCAGCCTGGTTTCCAGAGTTTTGTTGCAGAGAATGTCATTCCCTTTCTCTCACTCTCCCAGGCCTCTCTCTCCTTACTCCCCCTGCCTCACCCCACAGAATTCTCCCAATGGCCTCAAGCTTTGAAAACAAAAGCTAGGAGGGAAAACCTGGCAACTCATTAGTGATCTCTGCCTTGCCACAAAAGTCCCCTGAGGCCAGGAAACTCAAAGCCTGCTCCCTGCTGGAATGAAAGAAGGGAGGAGCCAGGGAAACCCGGGGGAGAGGAACACAGGAATGAAGGTTTGAAAGAATCGCCCTGCAGGGACAGGACAGGCTTTTAGCAGCCAGCCCAGGGAGCAAGGCGAGGATGCGTGGCCGCCCCTATAGGGATTCTGAAATGTGGGGAGATCCAGCATTTGCCTCATGAGGTCCACTAAAAATACAGAGAAGAAGAAAGATGTCAGACCCTGACAAAGGGTGGCCAGGTCTGTAGGGAACTCAGGGAGACAAGAGGGAAAACCTGAGGAGCCCAGCCCAGCCGCCTGATGGCACCCAGCCTCCTGGACCACACTCCTAGTTATGGAGAGCTGACTGGCTCCCAGGGCAGCCTCTTCCAAATTATTCTTTACCATGGACTTACATAGTCTTCCATAGAACTGGTTCCTTCTCATTCCGAGCTCAGGCTCAGGCTGCATAGCGGAATGTATTAAATCAGGCTCCATTTGGTCACTTAGACATTCGAATGACCCTGTATCAGTATCCAGTATCAGTACCAACTTCTCCAAGACTTAGTTTCCTCACCTAAAAAGTGCGCACAGAGATAGCACCTGCCTCAGGTTGGGATGCAGGAGAATTACCCGGGCCTCAGCGGCCTCGGCTGCCTCCCTCCTGTAGGCTGTAGCAGCTCAGAGCTCAGACTCTGGAGTGGAGCTGTCTGTCCGGGTTTGACACTAGGTGGGCCACTTTCTAGTTGTGTGACTTGAGGAAAGTTACTTCATCTCTGTGTCTGTTTGGTCATGTGAATAAAAGGGCTTTTCACGGCATCTATTTCGAAAGCTGTGGGGAGGGCACCGTGAGTTCTATGCGAGTCCTTAAAACTGTGTAGTCAGTGCATGGAGCAAGCACATCATAGGCATTAACCACTGTTTATTATTATTTCCTTCCAAAATGGTGATTGTGCCCAACCACATAAGCCTTCTCTTCCCTGGACCTCTCCTTCAGGAGTTGCGTGGAGGCCATCCTTGTCCAGGTTGAGGCTCCTTCTCCGTGGTGTCCCTGGGCATCCTCACAGCCTTGGCCCAGAGCTGAGCACATCCTCCAGGGGTGGCTTGACTTTTCCCAGGGAGGAAAGGGAGCTGTTTTCTCTTGTCCTAACCCTCCAGCTCCCATTCTGCACCAGAAGATGGTAAAGAACAGGATGGGCCCGTAGACCCACACCATCCCTACCTCATGGTAGCCCAGCTCACTGGAGGCACTTGTTCCTGGTGACTGTCCAGGTGATGACAGTCATGAATGACATAATAACTGAAGAGAGAGATATGGTTGTCATCATGTTGGTGAAGCTGATGGTGGTGGGAGTGGAAAAGATTTTAATGGTGACAGCAACACAGATGATGGTGGTGTTGGGGTAGCAGTGACACCATTGATGGCAGCAGTAGGAGTGACATTAATAATGATGTGAGGAATGGAGATATTGGTGGTGAGAGTAGTGATGATGACAGGATCATGAGTTGACGGTGTTCCTGGTGACTTTGGTGGTGATATGGTGGTGGTGATGAAGATGAGGTTGATGACACTGATACTGGTGAAGACTCTGGCAAAGATAATGATGGTGTTCAAGACAGTGCTCATGTTCTTGATGATTCTGATAATCATATTGGTTCAGGTGATGGTGAGAACAATCCCAATTGTTGTGCGGGTGATGGTGGGAACTATGACAGAGACAATGGTAGTAATAATCATGTAATGATAGTATCATTGCGAATCAACTGGTCATGTATTCAGGATATTGGAGATAGGGTTTGGGACGATTTTTAAGGTAACAGGAATAATACTGATGATGATAGTTATGGTGGTAATTTTCATGGTCGAGTTGGTGACTATTAATATGCTAATGATGGTGATGACACCATTCTCTCCTTTTATATCTCTCTCTCTCTCTCTCCATATATATATATCTCAGGGTTTGAATCCAAGGACATTTAACCACTGAGCCATACCCCCAGCCCTTTTTCATATTTTATTAGTATTCATATTTTATTATTATTTTAGAGACAAGGTCTTTGTAAATTGCTTAGAGCCTCACTAATTTGCTGAGGTTGGCTTTGAACTTCCAAACCTCCTGCCTCAGCCTCCCAAACCACAGGGATCACAGATGTGTGCCAACCACCCCGCCATTATTCCCTCTTTTAAAACCTTCTGTTGAGTACCTATAGGGCCAAGAACAAATGGAACACTGTTGGCCTCCATTGTGTCTGATGAAGTGACAGAGCTTCCCCTCTCCCCACCCTTCCCACAGAGCTTCCTTGAGTCCAAAGCCATCTCTGGGTAGGATCTCTGGCATCCAGCTGACTACCCTTGATTGTATGTTTCCCCAGGGTGAGAACTCTCCCTCTGAGCAGAACCCTGGGGAGTCCCTGAAGAAGCAGGATGGCCTAGTCCAGATTGCACCAAACCTGTCTGTGATCAAGTTCATCAAAGGTGAGTGAGTTCAGGCCAGGTGCTGGGGAGGCAGGGCCAGAGGACCATGCATGACCCAACCCCTACCTGCCTTTCTCGATTCACCTTCTATTCCTGCAGGCCTGTCATGAGCACCACACATTCCTTCTGAGTCTTGGCTGGGAACATCTTGTGAGTCTCTGCTCTCTGCCCAGAACATCTGCTTTTATTGCTTCTGTCAAAATCTTTCTTGTCCCTCTAGGTCAAGCTCAAGAGCCACTCTTTGCTTCAGCATGCCTGGCTCTCTAGCAAGCAAGGCTGCTTCCCTCCCCCCTCTGGGCTCTCAGAACCCTCAGAGCTTCTGTATCAGCCCAGATCTGTGCCATGTACTTATCCAGCCCTTCCCCTAAGTGAGGAGTCTCTGAAGGTCAAGGCCTGAGCTCTTCCTCTCCCACCCACCAATGAGCCTGCAAACAGGGCCTCAGTAAATACTTGTTAAAGTCCCAGGCTGTGGCATAGATGAGGGAGATCTGGGCTGAGATCTAGAGACCTGAGCTTTTATTCTGGGTCCTTGCTTCTTTCTGGGCTTCAGTGTCCTCCATGCAATTTCTCAATACAGTAAGACTCAGACTCAGTGAGATAAGAATAATGTAGCTGGGATCAATCCCGTCACCAGACTCCACAAGAGACCAGGCAGTCCTTTCTAAAGAGTCCAACCCCATGAACACTGATTGAGTGCCTGCTGTGTGGCAGGCTCTGAGAGAGCCCTGGATGGCAAGTCAGACAACCTGGACTTGAGGCCGGCCCACCACACTAGCCAGTGTACAGTCTGCTAGAGTTCCTTTCCTTCCCTGAGTTTCCTCATCTGAAAGATTGGGTCAGTAATCTTTGCCATTCTCAAGGATGATAGCCCTAATCAAATGGGATGATAAATGGAAAGTCCCTATACGTTGTTTTTAAAACTGTACTTCCAAAAGGAACAATTCTTCCCATCACCACTCCTACCCTATAGTTCTTATTACGACCAAACCCTAGAAGAGTAAATGGAACTGCCTGTGGTTCAGGATCGTGTCATTCATAATCCGTCACAGGGGACTTTTCAACAGGGAAGAATTAGGCCCAGTCCTTGCAAAGAGCTTCTTAAGACTCGGCGTTGGGGGTATTAGTAATCTAGACCCCATCCCCCATCCCTGATCTCCAGCACTCCCAGGGAAAGGGATGCCTGGACTCCATGAGGTTGAGCCTCGAGGCAGGGGCCTGGACTCCCTAACCTCAGGTCATCCCCAGCTGCTGGAAGCCCTCAGCACACTGCACCATGGAAGAGCTTATTAATCACTGCTTTGGCTCCTGCCCAGAGGGAAGTTGGAGCCAGAGTTGGGGTTCTAGGCCAGCTTGTCTCTGGTAGTTTAAGCTTCTACATGAGCCTGCAGGAGACTATAACAGGGCTGACCATGGGCCCTGTGGCCAGTTAGCCAGCCTGGTTTCTGGGCTTCTACTGAGCTTCACAGGGGCCAGTCTGACCCACAGCCTGGCCTTGACCACCTGGAATCATGGGGGATGTCTGATGGAGGATACGAGGTTCCTGAGCTGGGGAAGGCTAATGAGGGAGACTGACTAATGAGGGAGACATTGTCCTTGGGTTAAAGAAAGCCCCTGGCCCATGGGATCAGTCCTAAACTGAGTGGGCCTGTCCTATTTGAGGCAGGTACAGGCCTCTGAGTTGAGAGAGGCCCCTGGCTTTGTCACCGAGTGACTGTCTGCCCTGGTGTGTCTGATGGTGGAGACCATGTGCTGAGCTGAGGGAAGCCCTGTCTTTTCAGGAAGACTTGCCTTTGAGCCGGAGGCAGGCCCTAGAATTCCCTTTCAGGTAGTGCTGAGTGAAAGGCATAGCCCTGTCCTCCAGGAATTTTCCATCTGTTCTGGAGAAGGCTGTGGATTCTGAGATGGAGGATGTGCCTATAGTTCACTGCAGTGATTAGTGCAAGAAACCATCAGTGGATGGAACTCTCTGAAGTCAGGCTGCCAGAGAGGCTAGGAGTGGAGCGGGAGGGAGGAGGGGATCCAGGGAGAATGGCACTGCAGTAGGAGTCAGGGGACTCTGGGGAATTCCTGGCCTTGGTCTGGTTGAACCTGGGCCTGGGCCTGGGCGTGTCCCTGCCCCTTGCTGGGCCCCACCTTGCAGTGAAGGTATAACTTGAGTCTGTATAACTTGGGTCAAGCCATAGCAAAAATCCCCTGGCACATACAGGACCTCAGATGCCCCAGCCAGGCAGCTCACAGGAGGGAGGGAGGGAGGGAGAGAGGCCCAGCAGCCACCTGGGGTGAAGGCCTGGCCATGCTGCTGCACTGCAAGTACTGGCTGGATGGGCTTTGCGCAGAGGGGGAATTCCATAGCCCCAGCCCCTCCCACCCCACCTGGACCATCTCTCTTTATTTCCTGGCTTCTAAGGAAACAGCTCCTCTCCCCACCCAAGGCACTAGGGCACCAGTTGGCTTGGCCCCGCAGCCTGGCAAATGCTCTGCTTCTCTTCCTCCCTCACCCCTGTCTAACTTCAGTCTTGCCTGCTGCAGGTAGAAACATGGCTCTCCCTCTTTTGCTGAGAGTGGAGAGGGGGTGGTACATGTGAACACAGAAAGTGCCTTTGGACGTTCCCTGGGCTGCCCCTATTGATGAGGGCACTGGACCTCAGAGGGCAAGGGACTTATCCATCCCTGTGTTCCACGCAGGTTAGCAGACCTGCAGTGAGGCAAAGCATTGTTCTAGGGACAGGAGATGGGGGTGAAAGAGTCATTAGTGCCCCAGCTCTGTTCCACGCTCCAAGCTTGGGCCATGCTGGGCTTCTACAGAAATCTTTTTCCTTCAGAGTCTGCCTCTCCAGGACCCCTCTAGGTTTGTCCCAACTCCAGGAAGCCTCCCAGAACTACGCCTTCTAGGGTTTCACCTTCTCTAGAGGCCTTAGACTCGGCCCCAGACATTTTGATATTTGAATACATATTCGTCGTCATTCCTTCATTTCTTCATTCATTCTTCATTTGTATATTGAGTGCCTCCTGTGCCCCTGCTCTGGAGGTTCAGTAATTAACACAACAGTCTAGAAAACAAAGCAAAACAACAACAACAACAATAAAAACCTGATCTTAAAAAAACAGGTTGGGAGGACAATAAAACAGTTAAATGAAGAAAATGTGTAATCTGTTAGGCAAAATGTTCTGGAGAAACCAGGGATGCAGGCTTGGATTGGGGACCCAGGAGGGAGGACTAGGTCTGGGTCAGTTTGGAAAGAGCTATAGCAGGACAGGATGGAAGGGGCCTAGCTGGGGAAAAGGGATGATTAAGTAGAATTGAAAGAATGAAATGGGATCAGATGGAGTTAATAATGAAATGGAATCTAAAGGGATGGCATGGACCAGAACTGTACGGAACTGAATAGAATTTAATGGAAATGAACACGTTGGATAATATGCAGTCTAACTCAATGGCATGGAAGGAATGAAACAGAATTTCAAAACTGGAATAGAATTACATGGAATGGAGTCAAATGCAATAGATCAGAAATGAATGCAAAATAATTAAATGGAATGGGATGGGCGGAAGGAATGGAAAGGAACAGAATGGCTTGAACTGAACAGGAGGGGATGGTCAGGCACGGGGTGTGGAGAGCCGGCCTGCCCATGCCCACCTCTTTCCCACTTACCCAACAGTCTTCCCCAGGGTGCTGCTGCGGACGCTGCGCCACCCCATCTTCCTGCTGGTGGTCCTGTCCCAGGTGTGCATGTCGTGCATGGTGGCGGGCATGGCCACCTTCCTGCCTAAGTTCCTGGAGCGCCAGTTTTCCATCACAGCCTCCTATGCCAACCTGCTCATTGGGGGCCTCACCATCCCCTCAGCCATCGTAGGCATCGTGGTGGGGGGCGTCCTGGTCAAGCGCCTCCACCTGAGCCCCATGCGCTGTGGTGCCCTTTGCCTGCTGGGGTCACTGCTCTGCCTGCTCTTCAACCTGCCCCTCTTCTTCATTGGCTGTTCTACCCACCAGATTGCAGGCATCATCCACCAGCCCAGGTGGGTGTGTGTGCGGGGAGGCTGGGACGGGGAGGGCAGTGGACCTGGCAGAAGCCAGGTCAGTGGGGCATCCCTTACCTTACTCTCACCTCCCCATAGCTCCGTCTCTCCACCTCTGCCCCAGAATCCTCCATTCCAGCCCCTCCCTCGGCTAAGGTTCAGGCACAGGACATTCTCTGTGGAAGGCCCCAGGGAAGGCAGCAGGCACCATTAAAAGGGGCCCAGATGGAACTTCAAGGGCAGGGAAGCTCAGGCCTGGAGAGGGCTGCAGGCTGAGTTGGGGCAAAACCACTGGTGCAATGGCATCTCCAGAGTGGCCGCGCCCTGCAGGGCCAGCTGTAAGTGAATGAAGGCTATGTCATAAGAGGTAGGACCCGGCTCACCCAGAGGAAAGCTTTTGCTCCCAGCCAGAGGTTAGAGCCTGCCCAGAGGGAGCAAGGCCCTGCCCTTGGGCTAAGATGGGAGAGAAGATGAGGGTCAATGGCCCCTACCCAGGATGCTGTCAAAGGGACTTATGCATGGAAAGGCTGGAAGTCTCTGAGATTCTTGGTTCTTAGATCCTGGGAACTACAATTCTGTTGTCCCATGATCCTAGCATTGCAGAAGTCTTTGTCCAAGTCTGTGGGACAGCACTGCCCCCACCTCCACAGTAAGGTCCCTGATGCCTATGCCCCTCCCACTTCTTCCCACATCCCCACTCCCTCCTACTTCCTCCCCCTCCCACATCATATGTACCCGCCTCCCCTTGGGAGCCTTCTTGGAGAGGTTGTTGGAAGTTCCACTCCGGCCTCTGTCCCAGAATGATCTCATTTTTTCCTGGAAACTGCTCCAGGCTTAGGTTGGCCCAGCACCCAGCAAGAAATCCCCACCTCCCCTGCCCGCCTCCTGCTTGGCATCTCCTTCCTGCACCCAGGTGCCAGCCTTCCTCACCTGGGGCTTCTTCCACTTGGTTGCAGCTACACGGGGCCTTGCTCAGGGCCAAGGGATCCCAGGTCCCGTCCTCAGGCCTCTCTCCCTCCCCTTCCTTCTCTCCTTTCTTTTCTCAAACAGAACAGTGAGGCAGCTCAACCATCTGGCGGGGCCTTGAGTGTGCAGAGCCCAGTCTGGTCACTGCAGCCATGACTTTGGGAAACCTCTCAATGGAGGAGGGACCCAGTTCCTTACAATGATTTCCCTTATAGCAAAAAGTAATTGTTTTAATATTTAAATGAATATTTTTATCACAATTTTTTTTAAGTAACTGGGGAAAGTCAACCCTTCCCTCCTGCCCCTCTCTCCTTCCTTCTCCTCTCCCTCCTTGGCTTTGACATCTGATCTCACTAGATTCTCATCAGCATTCAGTTCTAAGTCACTAAAGAAGCTTTTAGGGACCAACTGAGCAAGTCAAACTTCTCATGTTTTTTTGTTTTGTGTACTGGGACTTGAACCCAGGGGCAACTTAATCACTGAGTCACATCCACTTTTTTTTTTTTTTTTTTTTTTTTTTTTTTTTTGAGACAGGGTTTTGCTAAGTTGTTCAGGACCTCACTAAGTTGCTAAGTTGCTGAGGCTGGCCTCAAACTTGCAATCCTCCTGCCTCAGCCTCCCAAGCTACTGGGATTACAGATGTGCACCATTGTGCATGACTCACAAGAGGCAGGGACAGCTCCCAAGAGTCAAGGGTCTCCCACTCAACCCAGCAGTGGGCCCCCGTATTATCCATTTTAGTGAGACTCAGAGCGGCAAGATCACCCAGCCAGCTGGGAGGAGGCAAAGCCTGGGCCAGCACTCTCCCCACAGAAGCAATGAGATCCAAGGAGAGAGGTGGAACTGAGGAAGCCCCCACCCCCACCAGCTCTCACCTGCTCAGCCTTCCAGCTGCTGGCCGATGGCTCTGGGAAGTGCCTCTCCCTAGGCAGATTCCCATAGGCACAGCCTCCTGAGGAGTCCTCGGCTAGGCTCAGGATAGCACCAACCTGTGTCCCCTCCCAAAGGAGTTGTACCAGGATGGGAGCAGGCCTGTGGGACAGGGAGGAGAAGGAAAGGGCTGTGCTGGTGATGCCCCCCACCCCCGGGCTCAGGGGAGACTCCCACCTAAGGGAGGGAGAAGCTCACCTCTGCCCTGATAGCACCTCCCTGCTCCCCCCCCCCAAGGTTTCCAGAGGCCCATCTCAGTCATTGTTCCTCTCCTGGCCTCCCCAGCCCTGTCAGTTCCTCTTCTTCATGGGACTGAGATTTTGCTAAACTTGCCAGACCTGCCATCAGCCTGGGTCTCTGCCCCACTCCCTCCCCAAACCCAAGGTGGGAACCTCCAGCCTTCCCCTTGCTTCCCTCCTCTGCAGCCTGGCTGACGCTGGCCTCCTGTGTGACCCTGTACAAAGCATCAGCCTCTCTGGGCTTCTTTCTCCTCCCAGGTGTGCTGTGATCCCTCCTAGCATGAACCAGACCCTAGCCTTCATCCCAGGGAGACATCTCCCTGTCCTTGTCCCAGAGTGATCTGCCCCCATGGACTCAGCCTTTCTCTCACCTCCTGCCCCTGTATACCCCCACCTTGCCCTGACCCCCTGGAGTAGGGACATCCCTGAGATTTGGTAGCAGGCCCTCAGGAGGGAGGCAGTGGGGCTGGGCTCAGTGATCGGGACAATAGAATGAGCAGCGAGGTCAAGAGACTGGGAGGGTGACAGGCAGGAAGGAGCCCTGGCCCCGCTGACAGACAGGGAAACTGAGGCCCAGAGCGAGGCAGGAGCATTGGAGGTCCCACAGCTGGTCAAGTCTCCCATGAGTCCCCCTGTATAAAAACTGTCATTTTCTGAGAATAAGAAGCTACCCACCTCCCAGAGAGAATGGCCCCTTGATCCAACACTAAGTTCTAGAAGGAACTACCCTTGCATTCCCTAGGGAAGGGCCCCTGAGGAGCAGAGACATTTCCTTAGGATTGAGGGCAGATAAGAGGTTCCACGGCTTCCAGCCCAGACTCCCCCCTTCTCCTGCAGGAGACCTCAAGAACTTTTACCCTTCTCCCCGCTCCCACCCCCCCGCTGCAGGAGCTCACCACGGCCCCTCTACGGGGTCACCCAACAGCAAGAAACCCCAGCCACAGCTCGGGTCTCTGGCCATTGCTCCCAGGGAGCTGCCAGGGTGGCTCCAGCTCATGGCCCAAGGGAGGAGAGCTGGACCAACCCTGCCATCTGTCCTTCACCCCCATCAGTACGCAGCCCGGGCTGGAGCTGTTTCCAGGCTGTGCGGAGCCCTGCTCCTGCCCGTCAGACGACTTTAACCCTGTCTGCGACCCCAGCACCCGAGTGGAGTACATCACGCCCTGCCACGCCGGCTGCACAAGCCAAGTGGCCCAGGAGGGCCTGGACAAAAGCCAGGTGAGGCAGTGTCTGGCATAACTGTGCCCCTCGGGGCCTCTACCCTTTGCATCTCTGCAGATCTGTCCCTGCTCCTCTGAACCCTCCCACTCTATTGGAGCTCTGCCTCTGTCTCTTTCTCCTTCTGTTGGCAGATGTAGAACATTATTCTCTCAATAAGCTTACAGCACCGGCCTGGCCCCGGGAGGTGGGTCAGTTCTGGCCCCCAGCTCTCTGTTCAGGGAGGTTGCAAAGAAAAGAGCTCTCAGGAATTCCAGGGGTGCTGACGGGCAGAGATGGAAGGAAACACCACCCACTCCGGTGGGTCCCAGAGGGCTCCAAGGGCCCTGCATTTGTACCAGACCTTTAAGGATGGATGGGAAAACCGGAACTTGGGTGGAAAGGGCTTTCCAGGTCAGGGAACAGCATATGTAAAGATTTGGGCTGGTGCAGTGGGACATGCCTGTCATCGCAGCTACTCAGGAAGCCAAGGCAGGAGGATTGCAAGTTTGAGGCCAACCCAGGAATCTTAATGAGCTCCTTTCTCAAAATTGAAGAAAGGCGGGCAGCGGGGCAGCGGGGTGGGAGGACATAACTCAGTATAGAGTGCTCGTCTAGCAGGTGCAATCCCAGGATCGCAAAAAAGATCTGGAAGAAATTGATGGGTGGACTCAGAAAAGGAAGGACAGTGGATGCCTGTGCAAGAGTGGGGATGTTTCGGGCAGATCCATGGGAAGCCCTGGGGGGGTTAAGCAGGGGAGTGGCAGCATCATATCTGCGCTCAGCCACACCTGAGGCCTTGGTATGGAGGAAGGAGCAGAGGCAGGAGGCACAGAGACAGTGGGGAGGCTGGCACAGGCCACCCAGCCAGTCACTCAGTGAAGCTTCCTCAGAGCCCTTCCTCTGTGTCTGGCCCTGTGCAGGGGACTGAGGACCTACAGCCAAGGGGCCTGGCCTTCAGGGAGCTCCCAGAAGTGAAATAGGGGCAGTGTGAGCAGCCGCAGCATTCTGTGCAGACCTGGGCCTCTGCCCAAGACCCACTACTGCCCCTCCCCTTTCTCCTCTGCTCCCCCAAATGACAAATAGGGCTAATACCCTCCTTCCTTAGGCCCTGGCTATATTCAAGCATGTGTGTGTGTGTGGGGGGGTATCAGCCTGGTTGTTATGACAACATCTTCCCCTCTCCAGAGTCCCCACCTGTTGGGCAGAACTTCTAGTGCTGGGCATGAGCACCAAACCCAAGTCTCCTCCAGGGAGATGAAGGGCCCCAGCTTCTGCAGAGGAAAACACCTGGCTGGTGGCTGTGACTGGTGGCTGTGGCTGGTGGGCCTTCAGAAGCCAGCCGGGGTAGCCACAGCTGTGTCAATTGTTGGTGTTTGGAATAACGGCTGTCCCAGTCTTTGGGACCTCCTAGCTCTCACTGTCCTGACCTCGTTTGACCTCTCTGAAAACTCTTCCAGGACCATCAGGCCCAGGACAAGATCCTGGGTAGGTGGCAAACTCCTACAGTTATGGGTCCCTGAACACTGAGGGGCCGGGTCACCTGGCTTAAATCCCTGTTCTGCCTCTACCTGGCTCCATTGATTTAGGCAGATTATTTGATCTGTGCATCATTTTCCTAGTCTGTACACAGAGATGGTATTATGGAATGCCTTCTAGATCATGGGGCCTGAGCTAAATAAATGCTTTCCAGGGTGAACTCATTAATTAATAAGTGAAGAGCCACATGGCATCATCCGTGAGAGCACTTGGCACTGTGCCTAGAGATTCGAAGCACCCAGTACCACTCCTGTTATGCCCATTGTGCAGATGGGAAATGAAGACCCAGAAAAAGACCAAGCAATGCCCAGAGTCTTTTTCTTTTTCTTTCTTTCTTTCTTTCTTTCTTTCTTTCTTTCTTTCTTTTTTTTTTGTACTGGGGATTGAACCTGGGGTGCCTAACCACTGAGCCACCTCCCCAGGTCTTTTTAATATTTTATTTAGAGACAGGGTCTCGTTGAGTTGCTGAGGCTGGCTTTGAACTTGCACTCCTCCTGCCTCTGCCACCCAAGCCGCTGGGATTACAGGCGTGCACCACCGCACCCAGCTTGCAGAATCTTAATACCAGATCCTGAGGCTCTGGCCCCAGCCAGGCCGCTTTGGACCACCACAGAGGTTTAGTTGGGGTACAGTATTGGAAGGAGGGTGTGGCCTAGTCAGGGTCAATACATGGGGTCCTGCTGGCTCGAGTTTCCCTGGCACATGTGCCTCCTCAGGCCCACTGAGAGCACCTGGGCTTAGGGATGGGTGGATCTATGCACAGGATGGTTGTGCTCCATGAACAAGTGAGTGATGGGGTGAGAGGGGAAGGGTGGGTGTTAGGGGGGTCTCAGACTCAAAGGATGGGGCTGAGCTTTCAGGGAATGGGAGTCAGAGGCAGCAGGAAAGACAAAGGGCATCTGTGAGAAGAATTTCTGCCAAGATTGGATAAACATGAGTGCAGGGTCAGGCAGATCCTGCGAGAAAAGTCTGGCCTTGGAGTCCATCCCAGAGCCTCTACCTCTGAGCCAAGGAGCAGTGGCAGGACATCCCTCTGCCAGAACTTGGCCTTAATGCGCTTCCCATCACCTGTCCCTCCATTGTATCTCCAGCCAGAGGGCTATTCAGCCAGTAGCAAAGGGCTAAGACCACCTTCCCTGCAGTATGACATGGTGTGAACTTAGGAGGTCACACACATGTGGCAGCACAGCCCTGTCCTGCACATGAGCTCTGCAGGACAATGGAAAGAGCATCCAAGAGTTACCCAAGCTGAAGTCCCTTTGTTTTTTCTCTCTCTCTCACATGCATGTGGACCTTTCTTTAATTTTACCTCCTAAATAATCTCAAATCAAAACTCCTTTACCCATCCAACCCTGACCCACAATGGGGCCCTTCTCCTGTACCCCACCAGTTCACCCTCCCAGCAGCCTCCTGGGCATCCTTAGTTCAGCACCCTCAGCTCCATCTCTGCTGGGCTTGCAGGTCCCCCGGCCAGGTTCCTGAGGACTCCCTAGCCTGCTCACACAGGGCAGTGTCTGAGGCTGCCATGGCTGAGGAGAGAGAGGCAGAGGGCAGCCTGGCAGCCCTGAGAGTGGACAGTACCCACCCCTACACACCCGTGCCCACCTGCAACTCTGGGCACACCCATCAAGAAATGCTGATCTGATGGAAAGAAAAGCCCAGCTTCCTGGCTTGGCTCTGCTCCTATCAAGTGCCCAAGTTCACTGCAGCCAGACCACTTCTTATAGAGCCCTTGGCTGGAGGTCCCCGGCTCCCAGGGAGTGTGAACGCAGGCTGTGGTCAGACACCCGGCGCCGCTCCAGGGCGGTTCCCTGCGTTGGGTGCGTCTCTGGGGCTTCTGCTCTTCCCAGTCCCTCCCGCTTTCTTTCTCTGCTTCCCTCTCGTTCCAGTAGCCACAGCCCAGGCCCTGCCCAGTCTGTCCAGGCACCTGCGTGGTTTCTCCAGCCATCTGCACTCTGCTAAGGGACCAGAGTCCCAACTCCAGCCAGTGCCAGCCCAGCTGGCTGTGGGCCTTGGGCGCCTCGGGCGCCTTCCCCAGCCTCAGCCCCTCAGCAGGCCGCTGCCCTTGGAGGCTCTGAAGGCTCCACTCCCCTTCTCCCACCCCAGGTTCTCTACACCAACTGCAGCTGCGTGAGCGGGCGTGGTCCGGTGCTTGCGGGCTCCTGCGATTCGGCCTGCAGCCACCTGGTGCTGCCCTTCATTCTCCTGGTCAGCCTGGGGGCGGCGCTGGCCAGCCTCACCCACACCCCCTCCTTCATGCTCATTCTAAGGTGAAGGCAGAGGCAGGGCGGGGGTGTACCAAGAGGCCCTTCGCCACAGTGGGAAGCTCAGGGACTGGCCCCAGTTCTACAGAAAGTGTGTGGGGTGGGGAGTAGGACTGGGGTCCCAGCAGAGCCAGGCCCCTCCTCGCATCAGGGGAGGGGACGCCTGCCCCAAGGCCCTGGCCTGGCCTCCCCCAAGTGAGGAATCACTCAGTAAGGAGGAGGCGGACTCCACTTGACCCTAACCACAGTGGGTGAGCCACAAGGGCTGCACCCAGGAGACCAAACTGCAAAAGTGAGGCCCATGACCCTGAGGCCCCGCCAAGGTCACGAGCAGATAGCGCCCATCACAGATCCAGCCCGTGCCCAGTACTGCCTCTTGGTCCAAGATCTTCCTGGCCTTTGTCCTGACAGTGCCCTCCAGGCCTGACAGATTGTCACCTGAGTCCAAAGTCGAGGACCCCCAGGGTAGAGGCTGGGATGAGGAGACCTTAGAGCAAGATCATTCCAACTCCTCCTTCTGTTGGGATTATTTTATTCACTATCTACTTTGTAGAAAATTAGAAAGGAATGAAGCTCCTCATAGATATTAGAAGACACAGGGGTCCAGGAGGCAGGCAGGGGGCTGGCCTGGGTGGTGGCAGAGAAGGGCATGGTGACCTTCATACAGCCGCCGGCCCTCATGTTGCCGTGTCCCTGCTTGTTAGGGGAGTGAAGAAAGAAGACAAGACTTTGGCTGTGGGGATCCAGTTCATGCTCCTGAGAGTTCTGGGTAAAGAGCCGTCTTGGGCCCTTTGGTGGTGGTGATGGGGACCCAGATGTCCCCTGTGTGCCAGACTGCAGGGGCACAGGTGCAAGGGGGCAGCAGACCCAACCCAGGTGCAAGTAGAGGCCAGTCTGATGGGGGCTTCCTCTGATTCATAGCAAAGGGGTGGGTTAGAGGCCCCCACCATGGCCCAGAGCCCCTGAAAGATTGTGAGGGGCCTGGGAATGCTGGATCTCTACTGTCCCCTGAGCACATCCTCCCCTAGCCTGGATGCCCAGCCCTGTGATCCACGGCAGCGCCATTGATACTACCTGTGTGTACTGGGCCCTGAGCTGTGGGCGTCGAGCTGTTTGCCGCTACTATGACCATGACCTGCTCCGGAACCGGTGAGACCTGGGCCAGGGGACGTGGGTAAGGCGCTGGGAAGACCCTCAGAATCCCAAGTAGGACACCAGCAGGGAATGGAGATCCCATTAAAATGTCCAGTGCAAACTCCCCAGTCCTGGGTGCAGGACACCGTTCCCTCTTGTATGGATGAGGAGAATCAGTAGCTGCCCAACTGTAAGAGAGATGAGGGTGGTGTTGGGGAAAAGCCCTGTCTGCCTTCACTGGGGCTCGGTCTACCCATCTGTACAATGGGGGCTTAAAGCAACCTGAAGGCTCCAAGGCCTCTGGTCTAGGGTGGATGTGGGAAGGACCTGCTGGCTTCTGCCCCACTAAAGGCTCCCTCTGCAGAGCCTCCCTGCCTCCTCCAGGATAGGGCCCACTGGGAGTCTGTGCCCCCCACCCCCAGCCTCAAGGTCTCTGATGGCACCATGAATGGTATCAGCTGACTCCACTCAGCCCCAGCCCGAGGACATCTGAGCCCTGGACCTGGGGCTCCTGAGTCCAACAGTCCCTTGTTTCTCCCCAGGTTCATTGGACTCCAGTTCTTCTTCAAAACGGGCTCCCTGGTCTGCTTTGCCTTGGTTTTGGCCATCCTGAGGCAGCAGAGCAAAGAGGCAGGGGACAAATCAACCACGTCCAGCCCTGGCCTAGAGCAGCAACGGCTGATGTCAGGGCCAAAGAAGCAGCCAGAGGATTCCAGTGTGTGAGCTGTCCCCTGGCCTCACCTGTCCATGAGTGATGGTCAACAGAGGTACCTCCTCTGAGTCCTTTGGCCAAGATTGGGTGTCAGGAGCACTATGTTTCGATTCCAGCTCCTTCCCTAAATTGCTGTGTGACTTTGGATAAGCTACCGGCCCTCTTTGGGCTTTTGCTTATTGGAACCAAGGAGTTATTTGGGGGGTTGCTGTGTTGGCCACTTCTAAAGCAAGAGGGTCTTCCCTGTTCCTTCCCCTGCCAGACAACTGACCTGGAACCAAACTTTCCTGGGTGGAAAGATTGCATATCTCTCCTGTGCCTGAGGGGAGGGAAATGGACCACAGTAGTCCAGGCTGCCCTCCACACCAGGCCACAGCCCAGCATCTTGAGTCCCAAGCACCTCCTCTGTCAGGTGGGAATGAGCTTGCCAGCTGCCAGGCTCATTTGGCTCTGACCATCTGTGTGGTCAAGTGAATTCAGGTCTCCCCAGCCCCAGGCCACCTTGAAGACATGTCCACTTGGCGCCCCCTGGAGGCCAAGACTGGTGCTGGCCTCGAATGGAAGCCCCGTGGGGAGGAAGCTGGCCTCACTCAGGGCCACTGGGCCTGGGAAGGGGAAGGGAGCCTTAGCTGAGGGGGAAACTCACTCTCTGGCTCAGGAAGTTCCAGCCCTTATGCTCAGGGGGCCACTGTTTAGGGGTGAGGCTTAGCCCTTGCCCCAGGGGCCCTGGTGTGCAGAGGGAGACCCCTCCCCAGATGTGGGTACATTCTAACTTCCAACACATACTCAGTCCTGCTCACAGCTCTTTCTGCACTGCGGAGGTGTCACACATTGACCAGGGACCACTTTTGTGACTTTTGTGAATAGAATCCTAGTTCCTCCCGTTTCTTGCCTTGTTCCTGAGTCTGTATCACTGAGGTTGTACAATGTCTGATTCAGTGACACGTCAAGGGCAGCATCTGGTTCTCTGGGATGCCTGGATCAGCGTGACACGGGACCTTTCACTTTAAGAGTAGTAGGGTCCAGCTCTGCACACAGCTACCCTGCAGCGCTGGGGTCTGAACCACGGGATCCTTTGCTTTATCAGGCCTGTGTGGGTTTCTGGCCTGGCTTATCTGGCCTGGATATTTCCCAGGAGGAAGAAAGGTCTCCTGATCTCCTCCCAGCCCCTCTGTTGCCACCACACCCCTGACCTGGCTAGGACCTGCTTCTGGGGAGGCAGAGACTCCCACACCCCTGTATGCCCAGCCCTGGGCGGGGGGCTGGGGAGAAGCTGGAGTTGGGAACACGTGGCTCAGGTCCTCTGAACAGCTCCCCATGCCAGGGCTCCGGGGCCTTCCCATGAGAAAGGAGAAGAAGGAAAGATAGATGTTCTCAGGCCTGCTTTATTCCACTGATTGACTGTAAATGTTTATCAAATAGCAGGACCTGCATTTATCAATGCCAATAATTTCAAAGTCTCCTCCAACCAGATGAGGCCTTTAGTGTGTTTATATTTCTTCTCCTTCCCTCTTGTTGCCCAAATTTCACAGAAATAATCTGAAATTATAGATACAGCTTATTATTAAATTTGTTCATGCATAATGTCTCTTTTATTACAAAAATCCCTTCTTATAAACTGCATTAGAGGTCTGCAACAACCACATTATTTCCAGTTATTTAGATTTAAGTTTGACTAGGTTCAGTGCGCACCATTATTTCTGGTATATTGCATCTTTCTCTCTCTTTATATTCTGGTCTAATTTCCGTTTGGCTGGGTTATATCCTCTAGTAATGGTTTCAGAAATGATTCAAATAAAGTCATGAGGCTGTGCGAGTCCTCACCTATCCACATTGTCATTCGCATTTTCCAGAGGAAGAAACTGGTTCAGAAAGGATAAGCGACTCGCCCAAGACCACACAGAAAAAATAGGGTGGAGTCAGGGTTGCATCCAGATTTTTGGGAACTGAAGTTAATACAATTTGGGGAGACCTCTTTAATAAAAAGAGCTCAAAATTATGAATACAGGTTGAGGATCCCTTATCCAAAATGCTTGAGACCAGAAGTCTTTCAGATTTTGGATTGTTTTCAGATTTTGTAATATTTGCATACATAATGAGATATCTTAGGGGTGGGATCCTAATTTAAACATAAAATTCATTTTTGTTTCATAGACACCTCATCTACATAGCCTGCAGGGAATTTGCTTTTTGTTTTTTGTTTGGTTTGGTTTTTGTACCATGAATTGAACTCAGGGGCACTTAACCATTAGTGAGGCGTGACCTCACCAATGTGTCTCTGTGACACATCTCCAGGTCTTTTTGTTTTCCATTTTGAGACAGGGTTTCCCTAAGTTGCTGAGGGCCTTGCTAAGTTTCTTCTGGGATTGGCCTTGAACTGATGATCCTGCTGCCTCAAGCTCCAGAATTGCTGGGATTACAGGCGTGCCCCACTGTACCCACTTAGCCTGTGTTCTGATGGTAACTTATGATCTAAGGTCAGGTATGGACCTTTCCACTCGTACTACTACATTAGCTCTCAGACAGCTTCGAATTTTGGGACATTTCAGCTTTTGGATTTTTGGATTAGGGATGCTGAACCTGAACAAAATTAGGTAAGAAAGTGAATATTTACCCAGAATGAGAAAAAAAAATTCTACACACGATTCAGAAAAATAGTTTTTAACTAACTGTCATGCATACCTCTAAAATACATTTCCACAGACCAGCTTCTGGCTTTGCACATTTCAAACTTTATATCTCCCATTTCTCCTCCTCTCCCCATATATTTTCAAGTCACAAGAAACAAAACACATTTATCCCATGATATGACACCTTAATGTCATATTGCCAAGTGAGGTGGACAATTGGTAGGGTTATTCTTAGAAGCCATTCTTATGCAGAGATGGCTACAGTGATTTACCTGTACACAGAACTATCTGAGATCCACATAAACATAAGGACCTGAATTCAATCTACCCTCAACATGACTCCCCCCTCGGCCAGATCCCAGAAATGTCAATGGTCCCTTGTGTCATTGAGACACAGGGACATTGGAGTGGAAAGAAATTTGCAATCTGGGTTGTGGTCAGAGTGTCTTACCTGTGTACATTTCACAAAAATATGACAATATGAGTCATTGGTGAGGCATGACCTGGACCTAGGGCAAGGCTTTTATGCCCAAAATTCATGAACCTCACAGGGAGCCCAACTCTGGGTTGAACTGGAGCTGGAGGAGATGACTCTTGTCTCTATGGTTGAAGTCTTCCAGACTGGTAAGGGTGAAGAGGCTCAGGAGTCACTGAAAGGGGGACATGGGACCAATAACCAAGGGATGGAGCAGAGAAGGGCTGGACGTCCCTTAAGGATCAGTCCTCCCCAGTATAGTCTGTGGCCAATGAGGAGCCACAGTATGGGCTGGGGTTGTGGCTCAGTGGTAGAGTGCTCGCCTAGCATGCATGGGTTCGATCCTCAGCACCACATAAAAATAAAATAAAGATATTGTGTCTGCCTAAAACTAAAAAATAAACCTAAAATAATATTTAACCAAAAAAAAAAAAAAAGAGCCACAGTATTTGCTTACGCTCCTGTCCCTGCTCCCGGAGTGGGAGGAGAGGACATTAAGTCTTACTGTTGGAGTCTACTGGTGGGAAAATCCAGCAGAAGACTGGACGGGGACTGACGTCCTGACGCCTGGCCCAAGTTCCTTTACTTGCACATGTATGCTGGGAACTTCCAAGTCAGGCAGACACCACTCAGGAGCTGGGAGCCAGGAATCATGATTGGCACACTAATGAGTGAGGAGAGAGCAGCCCTTCCAAGGCCTGGACGTGTGGAATTCTTCCCCTGACCACACTGCTTTGCCATTTCCTCCTCCCACTCGGCCTGCTCCCCCCCCCCCACCCCTGGGCTTGTCTCTGTCCCTGCTTCACGAACTCCTACCCAACCTTCCAGGCCCAGTTCAAAGTCACCACCTCCAGAGAGGCATAGGATAGGCAATGGGTGGGTCGGGGAAGGGGAACAGGTAGCAATCACCTTTGGGATCTGATTAAAGACATAGACTCTTCATAATTAAAACACACACACACACACACACACACACACATACAAACAAATACAATTGCATGTGCAATTTCAGAGGTTGAGCGAGACCCCTGCAAATCCAGGGTCTCAGGTCCAGACCCTTCATGGAATGCGAAGATGACAGCTGTAAAGACAGTCAGATTTAGGTGCAGATCTTAGTCTCCTGGAGGGACCTGAACAAATGACAACTCCTCTGCACTCAGTTTTTTTCACCTGCAAAGTAAGGTTGATCAGGATGTCTGCCCCCACATAATGTGCAAAACAGATAAAATAATGCTCCTCCGGCACCCAGGAGGGGCACCTGACGATCAGGGTTGTCAGACTCCTCCCCTTCCCCTGCGCAGGGAAGGATTTAATGAGCCCACGGAGCAGAGAGTGGGAGGGGGTGGAGGAGATGGGGAGGGGGTGGAGGAGACACACTCCCTTTGCCCTGCCCTGGCCACAGCTCTGCTTGTCCCCTAATCTCTCCTCCGCTGTCAGCCAGGGCTCAGCCGTCCCAGTCTTATCTCTTGCCACAGCCAGCTTGGGACAGCTTTTCTCCACTAGATTTACATTTTTATTGATTTTCTTTCTCCCTTCCAGCTCAGTCCCTTCCTTTTCCTTCCCCTTTGGTTATAAAGTGGGTTTGCCCTGGGAAGCACAAGTTCTGAGACTGGCTGAGGAGTGGTGATTCTAGGATGGATCCGTTCATTCATTCGCCTCCCCAACCTGCGTGTCAGCTCTGTGCCCCTCTGCTGGCACTGCTGGGACACAACCATGTGTCAGATAGAGTTGATTCTAGGGAAACCCCTCCTGGAAGCAGACAGCTGACAAATAGTAACAAAAGCACAAGCAATTACACAGGAAAGGGGAGAAGAGGAAACCGTGGCTCTCCCTGGGTGCAACCGGGAAGACTTCCTGGAGGAGGTTATAGCAGGGCTGACCCTAAAGATTCAGCAGGGCTTCCCCATCTGTAGAAGATGGGGGTAGACAGCAGAAACAACAGGGATGAGAAAAGACAGAGCAATATGTCTGGAATATGGTGTCAAGAGCAATGTGGTTGGGGTGTACTGCTTGAGCAGCACAATCAGGAAAGAGCAGAGAGGCAGCAGGGACCAAGCCTTGAAGTCCAGCCGAAGGCTTTGGATGCTTTCCTGAGGGCAAGGAGGAGCCCTTGAAGCATTGATTGATGGATTATTCCATTGACCGGTTATTTTAAGCAGGAAGTGACAAGACAAAGATTTGTATTTTAGAAAGGCGCTGGGGGCACTGTGGGGGCTTTGAGTGGAAGAGAGAAGCTGGAAGCCAGGAACTCAGGCAGGAGACTGGAGCAATGATCCAGAGAAGTAGGAGGTTTGATCCAGGTCAGGAGCAGCATTCTGGAAGTGGGACGTCTACGCTGAGTCTTGAAAGCTGAGAAGGAGTGCGCCCAGGGGAGAAGGTGGGAAGGGTGTCTAGACCAAAGACACAGCAGAGATAAAGTCTCAACACACAGAAAGCTCCTGGCAGCCTGGGGAAATTTCCACTGGTGCTGTAGGGCTGCAGCCTGGTCTGAGAGAGAGGGCGTGGTGAGGGTGAGGCTCAAGAAGCTGGTCAGGACAGACCCCCAGTGCCTCTATTCCCTGAACCTAGACGGAGGTGGAGAGGAAAAGGTGCCCCACCACTTGTACAGACGTAGATGTGCTGGGCAGAGAGCCCGGGTCAGGGCTGTTCCTTCCTCAAAGCAAACCTCCCCATGTTTACAACACTTCTCATGGCCCCCTGGAGAGGAAGGCAAAAAGAGATTATTCTTCCTATGGATTAGGTAAAGAAACTAAGGTCCAAAAAGTGTAGGAACCTGTCCAAGGTCACTCAAGAGCTTAGGTATCCATCCCCCTTTCAATTTCCCATGTTGTTTGCGGTAAGCCAGCTTGACCCCGAATCACTACACGATGGATAGATAGATAGATAGAGTAGCAGCTAACTAATCTGGTTGGAATGGAATAAAGGAGGAGGTGGACGCATCAGAGAAAGAGACCACTTTTTCATGTCCTATTTCTTCAATTTTTATGCTGGGACATCCCAGATGATAAAACAGGTGCCTTCTGCTTTGGAAACCAAGAGACAGGAGGGCAAATCCCAGCTCTGCCACTTATTAGGTGTCACTCCATTCCACTGAGCTTTATTTTTTCCATTCAGAAGGGAGAGATACAAACTCCAATCCATCGGAATTGTGAGAATTGAATGTGACAGTGTAGCACTGAAGTAGTCATCTGTTGCTGGGTAACGAATTCCCTCCCCCACCCCAAATTTAGCAGCTTAAAACAACCAGTATTTATTAATCTCACATGATTCCAAGGGTCAAAAACCCACAAGTGGATTGACTGGGTGGGGCTGGCTCAGAATCACTACTGACGCTGCTGTCAAGTGTCAGCGGGGATTGTATTCATCTGAAGGCTTGACTGAGTTTGCAGGATCCTCCTCCCAGCCCACTCTGTTCCTTGCTGGTAGTTGGCCAGACTGATACTCCTTCTTACATAGGCCTCTAAATAAGGTCACACCTCACATGGAAACTAACTTCCCCTAGAATGAATGATTTGGGAAAGAAGCTGGGCACCTTGGCACTCGCTTGTAATCCCAGGAGCTTGGGAGGCTGAGGCAGGAGGATCGTGAGTTCAAAGCCAGCCTCAGCAACAGCAAGGCACTGAGCAACTCAGTGAGACCCTGTCTCTAAATAAAATACTAAATAGGGCCAGGGATGTGACTTAGTGGCCAAGTGCCCTTGAGTTTAATCCTTAATACCCACCACCCCCCCACACACACACACACAAAAAGAGAATGTGTGCTACCAAGATGGAAGCCATGATATCTTCTATCATCTAGTCCTGGATGTGACACACTGTAACATTTGCCATATTCTGTCACCCATGCTAACCCTGGTATAATGTGGGAGAAGAAAGCAAAGTGTGTGAATGCCAGGAGATGTGGATCATTGGGAGCCTTTGGGAGATGACTCCCACGAGGACCTAGAATAATGCCTGGTGCACAGGAGGTCCTTATGCATAGTAGTTACTATTACTCTCACAATGATCCCAGCCAGGCTCGGAAGACAAGATTTGGGCATGAGAAGATGAGAAAGCTTGACAAAGCAGGATGCAACTTGAATTAGGCAACGCTCAATTGCATGATAGAAGAGGCTGTGCTGGCCAATGAGAGCAATGGGAGACGACTTCCTGGCAGAGGCGGAGGAGGGGAGGGCCATCCAGAAACAAGACGGAAGGTGAGTGCCACAGCCATTGTCGGCTGCCTTCCTGTTGTCCTTCACCTTTTCTTCCCTGCAGTAGTAAAGTGCCTAGCCACAGAGGTAACCAAGCCAGAATAGAAGTGTCTTCCCTTTTGCCAGCAAGTGGGCTAAGAGTAGACATGTGACTTATTTTGGCCAATGAGATGATGTGAGAGCTCCCTGATTGGGAAAGCACTCCTCCTGGGTGAATGAGTGGCTAAGAGGGGAACGAACAGACCCTTTTAGCTACCAGACCCTTTTGGCCTGGGAGGACAGAGCACTGATGTGATCATAAGAGCTATCCCCCCCAAGCTTAGGACCCGAAACTCTCAGGTCATCAGAGACATTGTTGAATCACCAGACCATCCCTGGCGCCATCTTCTTCTGGCCTCTTGTTAAGGGAACAAGAAGCTTATGTCTAAGGTAGGTGGTCCCTTCTTTGCATCCTGATTCAGGGAGCCAAGTACCCCTGCTCCCTCTGGGCTCTTTCCTTTTTTTTCTGAAGAAGGTAGATAGATGTTTTGGATGGGAAGGCCCCTGGGCAGGAAGGCAGAAGTCCTTGGTCTAACCCTAGGTCTGCCTCTGAGCTGCTCTGTGATCTTGAGCAAGTCCCTGCCCCGACTGAGCCTCCAATAATTATAGCTAATATTTATTGACTGCTTGCTGTGTGCCAAGCGCTCTGACAGCTTCCCTTGCATTATCTCGTTTATTCTCACATCAACTCTATTGTGCTAGGATTACTATTCTTTTTATTTTAGGGATAAGGAAACAAAGACCCAAGTGACAAGAGGCTACACAGCAAGTCAGAGCTGGATCTCGGCCTTGCAAAGCCAGGCTGGTCTCCCCCAGGTTCAGGCTCCCACCCATCCTGCCGTACTGCCTAGCAGTGAAAGGAAGTCTCTAGACGGGCTGACCTCTAAGGGCCTCTCCAGCTCAAATATTCTTTGATTTGCTGTCCCATTTCTAGTTAGATGATCAACAAGCCAGCTTATCCTAGAGAAGAAAGCAATGAGGGCGGTCTTTAGCCATCTGAAAAGCTGTCGTGTGAGTGGGAGATTAGACTTGCACAGGGTAGCTCAGAGGATATGAACTGGACCAGTGTGGGAACACTATAGGGAGAGAGTCAACTTATATAAGGGAGAACCCTCCAGCTGCCATTTGAGCTATGCCCAGATGTAATGACTTCTTTTTCATGGAGGTTACACAAGCCTGTGTTTGATAAATCTTTGTCAGAAGTCTGGCATTGAGTGGAGATGGAAATGAATGGCTTAAGACTTGTGGTGGGAATTAAATGGGATAACATGAGAATACTCCCAGCACTGTAATTGACACAGATAAAGGGGGTCAATGAACTGTTGGGGTCTCCACCCCCCCCCCTGATTTGACTCTGAAATTCTTGGACTTTAAGATTCTCTAAAATGGATTTTTAGTTCTCTGACTCTAACCTTCTGCAGTTTTATAATTTCAAGACACTGTGATTCTTCCCTGCTAAAATGTTATGGTTTTTAAAACTTTTCCATGATTGTGTGGTTCAAAATGCTGAGAAGTCTATGATTTTTATAATTTAATAGTCTCTAGTTTTAACAATTTAAGGTTCAATAAAATGTCTCTCACCAGCTCTAGAAACATGAGGGAGTTGCCTCAAATGCTGTGTTTCAGTGGCCTGGGCACTTATCAGGCTCCTCCCTCTGCCCACTCTATCCTCTGCCCTCCCACCCCAGTCTCAGGCTCTGCACTCTAGCCACTGTCCTCCTATATCCCTGCCCCACCCCCACTCTGCTGTCTCTCAAGTCACCAAGGGGGTGCAGTCAGTCCCTGTATGTTGGTGGTCATTCATTAAACAAGAGCCTTTGCTATAACCAACTTCGTCCTTATTCCAAAGGGGATAGGAGGGAATGAGAAGACTAGGTCATGGTTCTCAAGGGGCCTAAGATCTAGGGACCCAAATCTCTGCTTTTCTTTAAACCCAACTCAAACTCACCTCTACCAGGAAGAATTCCATGATTGACACTAAATGTCTAATAGCAAAAACTTCAATCATGTGAAGCTCTGAGCTGTTCCCCTATTTATGTGGGAGACTTCCCCTTCTGCCAAGAGTTATGTCTCCTCAGCCTGGTTGGGAATTTTCGAAAGGAAGACCACGTCTTCCCTATCAGGACGGAGGCTCCATGTAGACATAGGCCATGGCTCCCTAAAGATATACTTGGGTTAGAGTTAGAGGTTGAATGACGTTCCTCCACCAGATCAATAAATTCCCAAAGGCAAGTTTATGTCTCTGTCATTAAACTGAGGATTGCATAAGAGCAGAAGCCACGTGTTCTCTGAAGATAGGGAAGTTCCCAAGGTCAAAGACTGTGCCTCCACTCTCAGATGGACTCAGAAGTCTCCCTGGCAACAAGAAATCTAGGGCCTCCCCTCTCTGTAGATTCCTCAGTCTCTCCTCAGGACTCTGGCCACAAAAGGGATGTTTTCCTTAACAGAAAGAGAGATAAATTTAAAAGGGAAGATTCAGGAAGGACAGTAGAAACTCCAGCCTCTCCCAACATGTCCAGACCCTCTCTTGGTCTATCCTGAGCCCTCTCCTAGAAGCTGCCAACCCTATGCTGGGAGTGGTCCTCTCCCAGCTCCTCCCAGGAACGCAGAGCCAGTGGAGATGTCAGCACCTTGGACAGCGCCCAACCCATTACAGGACTTGAAGCCAGCGGAAGCGAAGCTCTCCAACTGCCTCAGCCTCTGGGTGATGGATTTCCTCATTTCTCAATTTGATTAAAGCCCAGTAGATAACCAGAGCGCCTTGTTCCTTTCTCTTCTCCCTTCCTGATGAACATAATTAACTCCGTTAGGCTGGGAATACTTGCCCTTAAATACTGCCTGCCCAGCCCCCACCCAGGCATGAATCAGTAACACAGCCAGACACTTTGAAACCTCATGTTTCTTCCTGGGGGATGGAGGTGGAAGAGAAAGCTCTCCAGAGATAGAGGCTGTGAGTGGAGACTGAAATGTGGTGATTGGGTAAAGAGACCCTGTTGAGAGCCACAGTTTAGTCAGAATGACACCTGGCACCCCATAGACACAGAAATTCCACTTGAAACTCAGAAATGTTTTGGGATTTGCCCAAGGCCATCCAGCAAGGCAACTATAGAATACTCTTGAAAGTAAAGAGTGAATTCTTATCTTAAAAAAGTATTAGGGTGCCCTGTCAGAAAAGAGAAGGATAACATCAATCAGCAAGACTGTATTGAGTTTCTTAGTGTACTCAGCCCTCTGACAGGCACCTTGTCAGGGATATGAAGAATAAGACGTGAACTCTGCTCTCAAGGCGCCACGTCTTTGATGTGCTGTTTCTACTTGGAACTTCTTCCAATGCACCCATGTATCCAAATACTGCTGTTCAACCAAGACCCACACCAAATATTTCTCCTACCAGGAAAGTATCCATAACCTCATTCAGATGCCATTTCTTCCTCCTCTGAATCTCAAACTTTATTTTTGTTTCTATTTTATAGTATTTAGCACTATTTGTTTTATCTGCTCCTATACTCTTCTATAAGGATAATGAGGAGTGTGTGTGTGTGTGTGTGTGTGTGTGTGAGAATGTATCTTATTCAGCTTCAAATTCCTCAGAATATTCAATACAAGATTTGACATGTGAGAGTATCTCATTAAATATTGAATGGATGAATAGATGGATGGATGATGAGTATTCGATGCATAGGTGACTAGGACACAGAGAAGATTGCAGGATAAACATGTGGATGGGAGAGTTGGTTTATAGATGGGTTAATGGGTGACTGGATGGACAGATAAAGTGCATGATTGGATAGGAGGATATAAAATGGATGAAAAGTAAGTGGATTTGTAGATGGATAGTTTGATGGATAGGTGACTGCCTGTATGAGTGAATCTTTGGACAGATGAATCAAATGGTGTGTACCGGATAGTAGTAAATGGATGGATTGATGTATAGTTGGACAGTTGTGTGGGTGAATAAGTAGATAAATAATTGTGTTGTTGTATGGGAAGAAAAATTTCAAAGTAGGTCAAGAGAGGAAATATGGAGGAGGAAACATGGAGATATTCCTAATGTCACAAATGTCAATTTCAAGGAGACTATCCATTGCTAGTGCCAGAAAAAAATGACCATGGGGGTTTTCTGACCGTGTGCTTAAGCTGAATCAGAAGTGTTAAGTGCTAAGCCCCCCCCAAAAAATCTCAGGCAATTTCAGGCTGTATCAATATAAATCCAATAACGAGATAAAAAAGACTGATGGTCCTGCTCTGGCCTGAGCTATTCATACTGCATTAGAGTCTGATCTGCTCTCGGGATCTAGAGAGGTGATGCTATCCATAGCTTATGCACACAGGAGATACAGTAGGGAGTGATTTAGAAAGTCCACACATGGGGAAATGTTAAAGAACCAGGAGTGTTCATCCTGGAGAAGCACAAACTCAGGGGTGGTGATCACCGTGTCCCTGGATCTGGAGGGCAGATGAGGTCTGATGCCCTGAGGTCTCAGAGGCAGAGCTGGTTTCCAGAGGAATCCACAAGACTGGAGCCACAGCCCCACATGAGACAGGGCTCTCTCCCAGATGGAGCTATCACTAAGGGAAGGCTGCCCCAGGGGAATGAGCTCCCCACCCCTGAGGGTGCACGAGAAGGGCCTGGCATCTTCCTTCAAGAAAGCTGCAAAGTGGACACTTGCTTGGCGTGGAAAGTCAAGAAAGGTCTCTTCCTACACTAAAATTTAGTCCTCTGTTCATCTCTTCATTCTTCAGTAAATTAGGTTCATCTGTGTCCTGTGCTCAGACTGGAGTACAGGGAGATTCTGTCCAGAGCTGGGGTTTGGGGGGATCTGAGAGACAGATAGGGTCTCATGGGATACTCTCTATACCTGGGACTGGGGCTGGAGGAATGAGGAGTTGCTGGAAATGTCCTTTCATACACCCAAATGACTCGGGGGTGTGGGAGGTGGAGAATCAGGGCCATCCAGAGCCAATCCCTGACCCAGATTCCCTGTAATTAATGCATCTACGTCACTGATGTGCTGGCTCTTGATCAATGCCATCTCCTCAACCCCAGCCTAGCTCTCTGGTATGAGAAGATTAAATCAATTAGGAGGAGGAGGAGATCTAGCTGGCGCTGGTTGGGGACAGAGGATAATTCACTTACATAACAGGGGATTGAGGTTTGGATTCCACCTTCGAGTAATGGGGGTGGGTTTTAGACCCCATGCCTTTGCAGGGGAACTCCCAGGGCTAAGAGCAAATGCAGAGGGGGAAAGGGAGGAAAGGGGAAGGGGGAGCAGTGACCCCAGACCCATCTTCCACCTTCCTGCTGAGATCTAATCTCCTATTCTCTGGGCTGGAAGAGGGCCAAATTGAAAAATTACTATCCTGTCTCCAAATGAGGTGCCCCAGCCACCAGAATCCTTCAACAAAACCAACCTAGTCACGCCTCTCTCCTTAGCCTGGCATTCAAAGCTCTGTAACCTCTCTAGCTGCATCTTCTGCCACCGAAGGGTGGGGGCAGGCAGAGAAGAAGCCATCTTGTCCTGGTACCCTCTGTGCCAGGAGGTACAGAGAGAAACAGACCCATTCCTCCAGGAGCGCTGGCTGTGCCAAGTGGTACAGCAGAGTCCTGTGTGGGAAGGGCATGGAGTGGGCACAGTGAGGGACCCAGGGCCAGCTCCAGAAGGCTTCCCAGAGGAGGCAGCGCCAGCACTCACTGAGTCGTAAAGGAAGGGTTGATTAGTGGGGGTTCATCAGGCTGACCTGGCTGTGGAGGGAACAGCCTGTTCAAAGGCATGGCAGTGAGACAGCTTGGCACACATTCAGAGAACTATGAACAATTCTTGTGGACAGAGCCTAGAGGATGAGCATGGATGGGGGAGATGAGGCAGGAGAGTAGCCAGGTCCAGGTCTCACTTTGATGGCATATGCCAAGAAAGGCCTGAGGCAAGGATCCCAGAGTCCCTGATCAACCCACACTCCCTGAGCACGGACAGCCTGCCAGGCCCTGTGATGGAACTGGTGGAGGGAAACAGGAGGACAGAGATGAACTCAAATCAGGCTGGGCCCCAGGGGTTCTAGAAGGGGGCACCAATATTCTCCCTTATTAAGTTGGTTAGGCCTGAGATACCCAGACCAGCAGTCTTGGTCAAAGGAGAGCGGACCTCCAGGAACGTGCTCCTCACCCCTTCTGAAGACCTGCTTGGGGTGAGCAAGGGCCTGGTGAACAAATACACGTGAGAGGCAATGACAGGGTGGACTGCTATCGTGGGGATGGGGGCCAGGCATGGACAGAAAGGTGTGCAGGGGAGAGCTCACCAGGACCCACTGGATGCAAAGGAAGAGAGCCAGGGAAGGGTCTTGGATGATCCTTAGAATTTTTATCTTGGACCAGGCCAATGTCCTCTGGGAAACATGAGAGCACGGAGGTCAGAGGGCATGGAGATGAATTGTGTTTCTGGCTGCTCAGATCACAGGGTTCATCAGTGAGGCCCAGGAACCCGAGGAGTCCAGCGGACCGCACACCAGGCCTGCAGGAGCCCCCCTCACCAGGCGGAAGCCCTCCTTTCACTCCTTCCTGTGCTTCACTCTTTCCTCCAGCAGCCCCTCCCCTTTCCAGGCTGGGCTCAGGGGCATGGATCTGAGGGTCACCCTGTTCTTTATTCAAAAGGCCAGCACTGAGCACAGCACATCCAGAACTTTTCTTCATGAGAACTTGGGCTGGGAATGGAAGCTAGTGTATTCTACTGTTGAAAAGATTTAAGAAGTGACCTTTGTGATTGCAAGCATGTAGGCTCAACAAAATGGAAAAACTTGCTGGCAGTTCCACCAGGCAGCTCAGAAGGGATGAGAACACTAGAGAATCAAGTGAGCGGGCAGCTGGATTCACAGCCAGATTCACACCACAGGAACAGCTGACCCCACTGCCTTGGCCTCTGAGCATCACTCAGATGCATATCCTGAGGGCTACGTGACCCAAACACACACCTATTCTAAAGGAGCCTCCCCCACCTCATTAATTCTCAAGCCAAATCCTGAGCCAGACACCCTTTTGGCCAAATTGTCAAAGGGGGGGTGCCAATCTGGTCACCTTGACTTTGAAGTGGGAGAACGGTCCTAGCTTCCACAAGAACTTGCCAACTGGGAGACGCACTCAATGTACAAGGCAATGAAAGAGTCCTATTCAGGGGAAAAAAAAAATGTGACAAATGTCCACTACACTTTTATTAAAGACCTACCAGGTGCTGGTTGCATTGTCAAGAATTTTATATACACAAGTTTTCAAAGTGACTCTGTAAGCTAGATAGGGGTTGGTCCCATTTTATAGCTGAGGAAACAGAGGCTTAGCAGAGGCTTAGCAGACTTTGGCAACCAAAGTTGCCCAGCTGGTAAGTGATGGAGCCAGGATTTGAACACAGGTGGGTTTTTGCTGTTAATAAATATCATGCCACCTCCTAGGTTGTAAACACAGAGCACCTGCACCTAAGGTTCCCACCATGTTAAAAAGAAAAAGGTCGTGACTCAGAGAGGATTGGAAGTAAATACTCCAATATCCACTCACAGTGGTTGATGGGATAATGGGATCACGAGTAACATTTTTCCTGCTTTTTAATGTTTACTTAAAAATAAAAAAGCACCTCTGAGCTTAATAATCAGAAGAGAAAATAAAGTAAAAACAGTGTTTGCATAATTATGGAGAAAAAATACAGGAAAAATAAAGACTGGAGGGAAATTCTTCAAACAAGCATGTTTTATTTCTTTCAACTTCTATTGCTCTTTTCAGATTTTCTATAGTGAACACACGCTGGGAAAATAAGCAAAATAAATTTTATTTGAAATCCAAGCAAAGCGACTGCCATGGTACTGACGTGTCTCAGTCCCGCCAAGTCCTCATGGCCAGAGCCTGTAGTGATTTGGAAGCCAGGGCTGCCCGGCGGTTCCCACCGCGGTCCCTGCCAGAGCTGTGTGACGCTGCAGGCCTGAACCACGGCTATCTCAGGCTGAAGGCTGAGCCAGGGTGGGACCAGCCAGCGCTCCCACCTCTTGTAACAAATGCGCATGTTATCAGGCCCTTCCACACCGAGAGGATTCCAGCTCTGGGTGGCCGGAATGTTCCTCTCTGCTGGTTTTATCCCTCATTGTCCAGGCTTTGAGGTTCACTGTCCCCTCTGTGAATGGGGCAAGGCTGCTCAGTTGTGAACTATGGGCCCCTGGAGGCCCCCCGAGCACCTCTCCTGTCTGAGTTGTGAACCCCTGGCGCCCTTTCCTCCCACAGTGGTGCTGAGTACATTGCGTGGACAGTTTAGGCCGGCCCTGACCCAGTCTGGTAGGAGGGCCAATCTCGAGGCCTCAGGGGACTGAGGCTAACGGGAGAATTCTTCTCTGCCTTAGCTAAGGACATCCAGCTAGGTGAAAGAAGCCGCCAGCTTTCCAGGAGCTCTCAGTGTGGTAGGGACTTGGAACCAGAGAGAGTGGGCTGATTTGTATAGCAAAAAATCCATCTCAGCCAACCTCAACTCCTGAACCCTCTTCCCCAACTCCTAGGGCTCCACATTCCCTTTCCAGGCTGGACAGAGCATATGTCATGGCCTCCCATGGCCTCCAGGGCTCTCTGCCTGCCTCCTCCTTTCTCCCCCTTCTAAGGGCAAGGTTTCTTTGTATCCTGTGCATCTTCTGCAAGTTGCTCCTCTTCTGTGTTCCTGGGCGAAGCCAGGGAACTGGATAATCTCAAAGCCCTTCCAGCGAGTGTGACATTCTTTGGCCCTCATCCCTTCTCAGGTCCTCCCCTCCCCTCTGCCTAGCAGCATCTTTACCAATCTACTCCCTTTCCTGCCCTTTCTAGGTATACTGCCTTCTGGTGGGCTCCTAGGATCACCAGGCTTGGACACTTTGGCTCCTGTAGTCTAGCACTGCAGTGAGACACAGTAGGGCAGAATGAAGGCAGCTGGGGAGGAGGAGGGCCCAGGCCAAGGCCGAGGTCGAGGAGGCTGGGCAGGGCAGGCAGCCAGCCTAGCAGCCCAAGCCAGCGCCACCTCAGCAGCTTCTGCTAAACTCTAGCAAGGCATCTACGCTTGGGTGGCAGCCCCAGGACCAGAGAGGCTGGTGGGGGGAGGGGATATCCTGCTGAGGTCAGCATGGCCTCCAGAAACCTCTCTGGAGGAGAAAGCCACAGAGAGCCTAAGCACAAATCCCAGACTTAGGGATTGGTGGAAACAACACTACTGCCTCCCTAGGAGAGGTGACTCAGATCCTGGAAAACTAGAATCCAGGGCTGAGCAGGTAGGTACCCAGGGGATACCTGCTGGATACGGGAATCTCCCCAATCCCCCAAGAGCTGTAGAGCTTGTAGCCAGAGGCCTTCAGGGACATGGAGTTCATTACTTTCTATGGTAGCCCTTTATGCCGATAGTTTATGCCTCCATTGCCAAACTGTCCCTAAGTCCTCCTCCATGCCAGGGCTTGTGCTGTGCTCTAGAGACACGAGGGCAAATGCCATCCTTGTCCCCAAGGAGCCTGCCATCCAAGGGAGCCAGCAGACACATGGCAATGGAGAAGCTCTGGGAGCCAGAGGGGGCCTGGATCAACCTCAGGGTGGGGTAGGGTCATGGGCAGCTTCCCAGAGCAGGTGATAGACTGAGGGGGTCCTGGAGAAACAGGCACAGTGGTTCTGTAGTTCCAATTACTGTCCAGATGCCTATGACTCCCAGCTCTGAACTCTCAGCCCCAACTCAGGGCCTGAACTCTAGACTTAAATATCCAACGGCCCATCCAGCCCTTCCCCATGAGACGTCACAGTGTCTCTAACTCATCAGGAACAATCCATGTTCACATTCTCTGCCCACCCCACACCTGGCCTTCCCTCGCTCAGTGAAAGTTCCACCATCCACAAGCCAGAAACCCAGGCCCCAGGCCCCCAAAGCCCCATATCCAGTCTGTCTCCAGGCCTGAGTACCTCAACCCCCCAGGTCTCCCCACCTCCCCGCCATCTCCCTGCCCCAGTGCCATTGCCTTCCACCCGCACTTCTCCAAGCTTCTCCTCATCTGTCTTCTCATCCTCAGGCCTTTCAATCATGCTGTGAGAACAGTCTTTCCAAAATGCAAATAATGTCACCTCTCTGCTTAAAGCCTTCACCAGCTTCTCCTTGTCTTTGGAATAAAGGTTAAAAACTTTAACAAGGCCTGCAGGACCCAACATGGCCTGGCCTTTGCTAACCTTAGTGATCCCTCGCCGACCTGGCCTGGTTTCCACCTTAGAAACCTTTGTCCATGTTATTCACCTTGTCTCCCCTGTGGGCACAAAGATTTGGGCTGTCCTTTTTCCTCTACCAAATGACTCCCAGGACATCTGTTCCTTACATGTTCCCTACCCCTGAACACCAGTCTCCAGCCCTTTCCACCTGAAGGAACAGCTGCAGACGCAGCAAGGGGTGGCAGATAACTCTGTGTTTGGAGGTGAAATTCCTGGAACCACCCAGCCTCTCCAGAGGCACGTCCCCTCACTGGATTGTAGGGGCCTTCCAGGACTCCCACTTGCCTTCTGCTCTCTTTCCCCATTTCCAGGCTGGGTGCCAGAGGTCCAGGGTTGGCCATCCTTCTCTTCTCTTGGAGTGGGGCCTCAGTAGGCCTCACCACTGAGTGGCAGAGGTGAGGTTCCCCGGGTTGCTTCACTCTGCCTGGTCTTGCACCTACACCTTCCCCAGCTCCCGGACAAGCCAGCCTGCCTCAGACACCCCCTGCTCTGCAGCTCGCCAGGACTCCCTGGAGCCCAAGCCCTGGGTTTCCTGGCTCCCACAGGAGCTTTCTGCATGCCCAGTTCATTACATTCACCTGTTGTAGAGTGGCTTTCTCTTCTCCCAGGCCAGAGCTGTGAGTTTCTACCTCTACACCTTGAGGCTGGCTTAAGGATGGTTCCAGAAAAGACTCTGGAAAGGTTCTGCATAAAAATTCAGGGCTAATATCACTTAAATGTGTTCTTATTTTCTTTTCAATGTTATTAAGCTCTGATTTTTTGTCCTGAGTCTGATGAACTGGGTTTTTATCTAAGCTCCATCTTTTACTTTCTCTATGGCCTAGAGCAAATGCTTAGCTTCTCTGGCATTTAGTTTCTTCTCCTATAAAATGAGAACAACATCCTCCTCTTCAGGATTTTGCAATTAAGTAAGATTTTTGTTTGTTTGTTTGTTTTTGTTTTTGTTTTTTGGTACCGGGGATTGAACCCAGGGGCGCTTACCACTGACCACAAACCCAGCCCTCCTTTTTTATAATTTATTTAGTGACAGGGTCTCACTGAGTTTACTTAGAGCCTTGCTAAGTTAGAGAGGCTGCCTTTGAACTTATGATCCTTCTGCCTCAGGCTCCCAAGCTGCTGGGATTACAGGTGTGCACTACAGCGTCTGGCCAAGTAAGATATCTTAAGAGTGCAGCATGCAGTATGTGCTCAGCAGTGCCTTCTCCTCTCCCCGAGCCCAACCTCTGAGCCCTGATGGGAATTTGGCATTTACCTCCCTGAACTTGAATCTATGGTCATCACTTATGGATCCGACCAATCCAGATCATTTTGAAACCCAGTCCTGCCTCTGTCCTCGTCGCTATGCCACCTACAGATTTGATAATCACCTTTTATTTGACCTTGTCCAAGTCCTTCAAAAATACATCAGATTGGCACAGTAGCATTGGGGGCCTGAACCCCAAGCAGGACTCCCTAGTTTTTGCTCCAAGCTGCCATTTTTTCCCCAGCCCATTCTCCTCCACCTGCTGTCCAGGCAGCTAGGGATTCTCCTAGTGCATAATGCTGCATCCTACACCTCACTTTCTGTTCCTGGTGCTTTTTTTTTTTTTTTGTACCAGGGATCGAACCCAGGGGCACTTAACCACTGAGCCACATCCCTAGCTCTTTTTTGTATTTTATTTAGAGACAGGGTCTTGCTGAATTACTTAGAGCCTTGCTAAGTTGCTGAGGCTGGCTTTGAACTCGGGATCCTCCTGTCTCAGCCTCCCGAGTTGGCGGGATTATAGGCATGCACCACTGCACCCAGCCCCAGTGCCTTTTTTTTTTTTTTAATTTTTTAATATTTATTTTTCAGTTTTTGGCGGACACAACATCTTTGTTTGTATGTGGTGCTGAGGATCGAACCCGGGCCGCACGCATGCCAGGCGAGCGCGCTACCGCTTCAGCCACATCCCCAGCCCCCCCAGTGCCTTTTTGAAATCAAGTTTCTCAAAGTTTCAAGAGCCCTTGGGTCCTTCCAAAGCAGCAGAGAGGAGAGATTAGTCTGATTCTTTTAAGTAAGCCTCAGCTGGGCCCTGGTGATCTCTACCTTTTCTGCCTTTATTTTATTTTATTTTAGATATTGATATTTATTTTATTCATTTATTTATATGTGGTGCTAAGAGTCAAACCCAGTGCCTCACACATGCTAGGCAAGTGCTCTACCACTGAGCCACAACCCCAGCCCCTCTGCCTTTATTTTTAATGATATATATCGTATTTTCTGCTGCCTTTGTTAATGCTGTTAAAGTCGAAGAACTTTCAGTGATCTGGGAAGAGTCTAACCTAAAAAGGCACAGTGGTTCTGTAGCTACTTGCCTTCAACATCTGGCTGTTGGCTGAAATAGTTTAAAATACTTAAGTGAATGCCTCCTCTACCATTGGAAATTTGCTTTCTAAATTAATGAAGGCTTTCTCCAGAAAAGCAAACATCTGTCCTGCTCTCTAGACTCATTTAAGTGTGGAATGGTGAAATTCAAATAATTACTTCCTTGTAATATTGAGTCAGGCATTTGCTTTTTAAAACTATAACAACATGTGTCTTAATTAATAAAAAACTTAGCTGTATATTTTAGGACCTAGAAAATAAGCTTGGCCAATCATGATTTTCAAAGTTTTGGAAGATTATTGAAAACACAAAAAGCCAGTACAAGAGGAAGTATAATGAAATCCAGCAGGAATAATTTGTAATTAGAAAACCCCACGCGACACTTTAGCCAAGGATAATGGTGATCCATCTTTAAAACACATGTGTCCCATGCTGGGCACTGATGAGCCTAATCAGACACACTTCACCGACATTTTTCACTATACCAAGGGGCTGCTAATAGCTGGTGGGTGCAGACAGCCAGCTTCTGGCTGCTTCTCTCTGGAGAGAATACTGATTAAGATCAGGCCTGGTGCCAAACAGCCAGAGGTGGAATCCCAGCTGTCCCGTACTCAAACCGTGACATTAGGCAAGTTCGTCTGTGTCTTGGTTTTTTCATCTTTCAACTTAAGGTTGAGCAGCACCACCTTTCAGGGTGGTGGTTGTGGAACTGAGTCAGCCCTATGAGACATCCGTCCAATCTACCATATGTCTCTCCTATTCCCCAGTTGTGACTCCCCACTCACAGGCAGGGACAAAGAAGAGTCATCTTCCCCATCTCTTTACCTCTTTGTTAGGGATATTTGGCCCAAAGATTCAGCTTATGCGGGAGAGGCATAGTGCCCACAGGTGCCCCTCCTGCCCAGTGACCATCCCCCAACTAGGACCCACAGCAGCTGTGACCAGCTGGCCCACGAGTGATCTGCTGCCTCCATCAAGGGTTAAAGGATCTTCATTTTGTTGTCTGTTTCAGCTTAACCATCTGGGGAGGTGGGGGTTGGTAAAGATGAGAGAAGAAATGCTCTGTTCCTGCCCTTCTTCCTCCCCTGCACCCTCCCTGTGGCTGGGCACAGTACTGTGTTCAGTCAAGCAGCATCTTGGGCCCCTGGAAAGTTCCCCCAGGGCCCCCTGCAGGGCACCCCTTGGGATAGGAGTGATCCTTCCTCTGTACCACCTCCACCATCCCTCCATCTGTCTCCCTCTTCTTCTGTACTTTCTGGCTCAGCCTCTCCTGTCTGTCAAGTTCAACAGCTCTTCTCAGCACTTGCCACAAGCCCTGCCCTCCCTGGGCTGCGCACTGGGGAGCGGGACAGGTGAGGGGCACAGAGATGACATAGGCCAGGGCTCTGCCCTCCAGCTCATTCTAAGGCACCCAAAACAGCCCCCTTTAAACCTGTGGTCTTGGGTCAACAACTTTACCTGAGGCTCCACCTCTGTATTTAAAAATTAGGAGCAAGGAGCCTACATCTCATGGATATTGTGAAAATTAAATGCAACTGTGTGTGTCAAGCTCTCTGCTCAGTGACAGGCACACAGTGGACGCTCAGTGGCTCAGTCTCATCTGCCTACCTCCCCCTCCCTGCTCCTCCCCCTCTTCCCTTCAGCCAGCTGCTTCTTCCAGAGAGGCCAGGACAGGGTCTATGAGCAGACTTGGAGCCCTGCCCCCAGCTGGGGGCGTAGAGGCCCATGTCAGAAGGGGGTGGGGGGTCAAGCCCTAGAATGGGCAGCATGGGGGCAAGGAGCAGGCATGCTCTTAGGGCCAGGTGCTTTCTTTCTAAAGTAGACTCAGTCTTCTGACCTCCTTTCTTTCTCTCTCTCTCTCTCTCTCTCTCTCTCTCTCTCTCATTAGTGCCAATTGTGGGCTCCTTTTTAGCCTTTCCTTTTCTGAACTTCCAACTGGCTTCTTTTTTCCTTCCCCAGGGAGGGCTGGGGATAAAATGGCCGAGCAACCAGACCCTGTGCCAAGGTTGGGTGAGAGCTCACTTATCCTGGCTGTGCCATGGGGACCACTGAGGCAGAGTCTGAGGCTCCCCAACAGGGAACTTCTTGCCTGCTTGCTCTGCTGTCCATCTATCATCCCAAGGTTCCTGTCCTAGATCTGGGTATTTGTGAGGCAGCAAGAATCAATGTTCTGACCAGATTTTGAGGTTTTCCTGCCCAGCCACAGCCTTCTGCGGTGTGATGAGCTCAGAGATCCCCAAGGACACCAAACTCCATGGAGGAGTGGGGGAGCTATCCCAGACCCCACCTGAGGCTGATGCAGTACCACAGTCACTAGGGAAACCAACTAAGAGAGCATCCTTGCAAATGTGTAACATGAGGCTGGGGTAACAAGAACCTGGAAGTGGGTGATCTGTCTGCAAAGAGCAGACTCTCTGGAGGATCCATCGTGAGCTGGGGGCTCCAGCATGCCAGTAGTTGGAAATGTTGTCATAAGACCCAGGGCCAAGGTTAGCAGCAAGGGTAGACTGAGACCAAGGTGGGACCCAAACATCTCCAATCTCTAGGAAAGGACTGAACCTGAGATGCAAAGGAGTTGCAAGGGGGTAGCACATGGGAGCTCTGCTTAGAAGCAGAGGAAGAAAGAAACCAAGGAGGGCAAGGCGGGCACCAGGAAGGCTTCCTGGAAGAGGGTGTTGCTACAAGGTCAGGGGATCTGGTGTCAAAGGTTTGGGAAGCCAATTGGAGCGTGATGGCTGATGATCTTGAGCCCCCGGGCTCTGCACTCCTGGCGGGTGCTAGGGGAGTGATGCTGAACCACTCAGCGCCAAGGTGTCCTCCATGAACCAGCTCTGGCGGGTAGGAGGCCGCCACATGTTCTCATCACGCCTCTCACCTGGAGCCAGGGCTGCTGCCTGCTGGCCCCTCTGCTAATGGCTTCCAGGTGTGTCCTTGGGTCCCTGGGGGTAGACTTCCTGGAGGACACACCTCCTCCTATCCAAGCCCCACCCCTTAGTCACCTTCAGCTACAGAGCCTGGTACAGGCCATGGTGTACCAGTGCAGTGTTGCTCCAGATGAGGGGCATCAAAGGTCAGACTGGCTCCTTCTCTGATTGGCTACTGACCTGATTCCTCAATCACTGTCATTTCTGGCTTCATCTGGGGACCCAGGTGGTCACATGAAAGCTGTCCTCTGGAATAAGATGTCCTCTCTGGGGAGAGAGATTGTCCTAGGCATCTGTGTGAGACAAGGGTGCCTGTCCCTGTGGGTATGTGGCTGTGGCCTGCTCCTGTCTACATATCTGTAATTCCGTCTGCTCATCTGTCTTTATAACGACTTGTCTCTATGGCTGAAGCTATGTGTCCATGTGTTTCTCTGTGTATATCACAGCAACCCTTTCCTTGACTGTAACAACAAATTTCATCAGTGTTTATTGTTTAATAAATGGAAGTCCATTTATTGCTTCACCTCCCAAAGGCCTAAAGTTTCCATTCCGGAGTTATTTCCAGCCAAAATAGGCAGGATCTGATTCATGCTCTGCTGGGAGTGGCTTATACTCAAGAACGGAGGAGGTCATAGCTGATGAACTTCAAAGCACCTGGGGTGCCAGAAATCATACCCAAGTGGCTTGGAGCAAGCTCCAAGGCTCCACACACTTTGGGTCACCAAGTCCATGTCCCGGTATTGCCCTGGTCCAGGATAATATTTAAGTAAGTGTGTGCTCCTCAATTTGAGCTTATGTTGGCCACAGGATTTACCATCACCACGTTACCATTATCTCCTTCTTCCTTACCATCACTACTATGATCACCCCAGAACCATCATCATCACCACCACCATCACCATCACCATTACTGTAAACACTGCAACTATTATACAACAATCACCGTCACCATCAGCACCACTGCTCCACTATCAAAGGCTTGCGGTTGCTTTTCAATAGCTATTTTCTTTCCTTCACAGTTAGAAGGACCACAACTTTCTGCTGGGAACATTCCCTCATATTTCCCAGACCTTTTGAAGATAGTTAGGTGTTACATCCAAGTGAAAGTGTTGAATGAAACCACAGGAAGTACCCATAAAAGAACAGGATGGAGCCTTTACCCTTTTCCTCCATTTGCTGTCTGATGTGGTGGCTGGTGCTCTGGCAGCCATCTGAACCACAGAATAAGGACTACACCCTCAGGAAGGCTGAGTGGGATAGTGGAACGAGCATGAGTTCCTTGTGACTATGGAGAGTCCATTCAGACTGTCAACTACCAAATGCATTGATTGAGAGAACAAATATGAATTTCTGTATCATTTAAGAGATTGTTATTTTGGACATTTGGAACATTAATCTTAATTATTATACCTAACCATCACCACGTATGATAATTTTGCATCAAATAGTCTAGTCCAATGATCTAACCGGGGGTGGGGCAGGGGGGACTAGGATGTGGAAAGTAGCCATTCCCATACAGGCAGTGGCAATCAGGATAAAGATTTTCAGCACCATGGACAGAGCAAGGAGCATGCTTAGGGGACCGCAGGAGCACCAGCAGGTTGAAGTGAGAACGGTTTTGCGGTGGTGGTAATGCTCGCTGCCAGGAACCAGGATATGTTGCCACCAAGTCAACCTTTAGCTCCTGGGGCCAGAGCAAGCAGATCAACATGAGAAGTCTTTCTAGACCAGAAGGAAGGGATTGAGAAGCTGTTGGGTGGAGCAAGAAGACTGACAGAATGGACAGAACACTGAAGACTATGGGACCACTATGGGTGTGTGGGGGTACCCAGTGTTGAAAGAGGATAAGAGGGTCCATTGGTCTGTGAATGAGAAGAGGGTAGCACTGGATGGCAAGGTTAAAGAAGGTGACTCTTCCCTTCCTTAGATTCTATACCAATGGCTCCTGTTTCAGGTCCTAGGATTCTGTGATGCTGTGATTTGGCAGCGGGGGGTGGGGGGGCATATGGAATCTGTGACTAAGATTCTACGGTTCTAACTCAAAGGCTGTGCATCAGTTATCTACTGCTGTGTAACAAATCACCTCAAGACTCAGTAGCTCGAAACAATAAACATTTATTTTTGTCCACAATTCTGAGTCAGTAATTTGGGCTTGAGTCATTAGTGTAGTACTACTGCTCTTGCCTGGGGTCACACAGGCAGCTGAAGCCAGGTATAAGATCATCTGGGAGCAGGTTGGTCTAGGGGACTTCAGCAGGATGGCTCATTTCCAGTCTCCTCCTCTAAGAGGCTCTCTTGGGTTGCCATAAGTAGCAATTTCAGGGAAACAAGAGGGGAGCCCCTGTGCATAAGCACTTGTTAGTCTTCTGTTTGCATTGAATTTGTTGATGTCTTGTGGCCATACTAAAGTTAGAGCAGGAAAGCATCACAAAAAAATGGATACAGAGAGGCAGGACTCATTTGGGAATAAAGATGGCACAACCTACTGCAGGACCTACATGTATCACTCACCACCATTCATATTACCATTCTGATTCATATTACATTCTGATTCAAAGAAACCATAGTTCTATGGCTTTCCAAGTCTGCTCCTAGAATTCAATGCTTTGATTCCAAGACTCTGTGCTTCTAGAACTGGAAGGCTCAGTACAGCCAAAGAAAAAACATGAGGCCCTAAGAGGAGGCTTAGGAAATTAGGCAAAGTAAGGTCAACTCTCAGACCTGAGCGGATACCCACCTGACTCTCCCACCCCCATCCATCAGTCCCCAAGGCCTGCCTGAATTAGGGCAGAGACATCAGCACCAAGTTGGGAATCAGTAAACCTAGATTGTATGCCCTGTTTCATCATTAATCTGAGGTCACCCCAACCACAGGCTTTTTTTTTTTCAGTGCAGGGATCAAACTTAGGGCCCAACGCATGCTGGGCAGATGTTCTATCAATGAGCCACATCCCCAGTCCCTTGCATAGAGCTCTTAATCAGCCAGTGTTCTCATTCAGCCAAACAAGATCCCAATCCCTGTTTTCTGAATGATGTAGAACAGTGGCAAAGCCCAAAGAACTGAACTTTCTAATTTTCATTATCAGGAGCCTGGGCTCTGATGCATCTGGGGAAGAGGGATTTAATTCCACGTCTTCCAACTGCATCTACAGCTTCTTAGATCCTGGATTTAATGAAACCAAGATGCAAATAGGCTATTGCCCTTGATCTTTTCTGATTTCTATCTATAAAAGAAAGAAGGAAAGGGAAAGGAAGAGGCCCAACTCTACTCTTTCCCTTTTCCCCACTCTACTCCCGCCCAACGCTTTGGAGTCTACACTAAAGTCCTGAGGCCAGACCCTACCTGAACTTGAGCTCCAGTTATTCTGCCCTTTAGCAGTGTAGAAACACAGTGGCTCTATGAGGGAAAGAGACCTAGACCACAACAAATCATGAAATTTCACAACTGGAGAAGGACCGGTGGCAACCCACTGGCTGAATTACCCTGTAGCATAAATGAGTAAACAGAAACCCAGGGAAGGACAGGGACATGTATACAGTTACACAGTCAGCCAGCAGTATAGATCTGGACTAAAAGCTGAGTAAGCCCACTCCCCTTTTTTGAACACAGCTTCCAATTCTAAATGGGGATAACAAGTCCAGCATGGAGCATCATCTGTCAACTGTGAAGTCCAGTGCAGAGGTGGTAAGGGAAACACCTTTTTAGGTGCCTTGAGAGTCTGGGGGTGGGGGAATGGGTAAAGAGCACATAGGACTTTCAGAGGACTCATCCCACTCATTTATATCAGCCTCTCCCCAGAGGCCTAGGCCACAGAGTGGAGGAGGAGGGTATTAAATATCAGAGAGTTATTTAAAAGCCAGTTGCCCGCCCCTCAGAAGCAGACCGTGGCCTCTGCTGACTCAACGGAGAAAATGAATCTTGGGCCTACGGATTTTCCCATGTCTCAGGACAGTGGGGGCTGGAGGGAGGCAGTAGTGAGAAATGGGAACAGCAAGGCCCACAGTGAAGTTTTCCCCTCCAGGCCAGTGCAGAAGCTATGCAAAAGGAGAGACGCAGGGCCTCCCCCGCTGCCTAATGACAGATCTGCACCATGGCAGGCCTGCCAGCTGCTCTCCATTTACCTCAGGGGAGGGGGGGGCAGAGAGAAAGGAGGGGCAGAGAGAAAGGGCGGGCAGCGGGAAGGCAACCAGGATAAAGGAATCTGCATTACAGGACACGACAGCATCACACCTACAAGGACCCCCACTTCCTAGTTAGGCAAATTAAGGCCTGAACTGGGTGCAGTCAAGTTCAAGGTCATACATGAAAGTGAGGACACCAACTTGGGAAACTCACAGTACATTGTCCCCCTCTCTGACCTACATCCCTAAAAAGCCAAGGAGCACAGGATGAAAAGGTTCTCTGTCCATACACACATGCTTTTTCTTTCAGACAGGGAAACTAAGATCTGGAAAAGCAGAGATTTGCCCAAGGACTTGAGTAGTCTGGAGCCTGATGGGGAAGGGACTACCTATTGAGTGATCTCAGAAAAGTCACCAAACTTCTCTGTGCTTCCTACAAAGGCTCAGTGGCACTCACAGAAATCAAGATCCTTGCAAGGAGAAAGGGGGCTCAGATGAAGGACCTTGATGCTCACAGGGGGGACAATACCTTGGAAGGCTCAAAGAGGAATTCTGGGATCTAGTGGGGACAAAAAAAAAAATTAAGAATTGAGGTCCAGTGTGGCTGTAAAGGGGAATTCTTATGTGGGTCCAGGGCAGTCAGTCACTTTGCCTGGGTGGCATGGGGTCTCACTGCCCTTAGTCCTGAGGAAAGCCTGCAAGCCAGAACTTTGCCCAAGGTCCCTAGTCACACTCCAGGGAGAGAGGCAGCCTCGGACAGGGAGGACTGCAGCGACAAAGGAGATGGGCAGGAAATCTGAGCTCTTGTCGGGCTCAGCGCCCAGACAGCTGTGCAACCTGGAGGAAGCACTTAACCTTTCTGGGACTGTCACCTGGTGTGAAGTATAGATGGGGGATCCTCACCAAGCTGGCCTCACAGAGATGGGAGGATCAAGCCAAAGTTTTAAAAGCCATTATTTCATTCAGCAAATGTTCTAAGGTGCCTCCTCTGTGCTGAGCCCTCGGCTGTGTCCTGACAATACAGGAAATCAGATCAGTCTTGAGTCCCAGCTGAGGAAAGCTAAGGAGCTCAGAAAAGTCCCAGTACCCTGACCACTAAACAAAGTTCAAAGAGGAAGAAGGGAGCCTGGAGGGCTTCCTGCAAGGGGCAGAAATTATGCTGAGCCCAGAGGGACTGAATGGGCTAGAACTGAAGGAGCACAGTCAAGGGGAGCAATCCAGGTGGGCAAAGAGTTCAAGAAAAGATACTTCCATTAGATGCAGAAGAGAATAAACACAGTCTGAAACTCAACTGGCTACACATTTATTGAATACCTATTGCATACCCAACACTGACAACTCAAAGATGGAGAGGACTGTTCTTCCAGAGAATAGAACATTTCCCTACTTGAACAACACAGAGCACATTTGCTCTGTTCTCTGGCACCTGATGATTCTAAGTTCTTCCTGGGCCTCAATCAAGGTTGCCTGCTGCCCTGAAGCACCTTTGGCAACGTGGGGCAGGGCGGGGGTGGATCTGCTATAAGCGTTTATTGTACCCTCTTTTGTGCTAGCCCCTATTACTGGAAATAGAGTCATGCAGAAGACTCAGTACCCCTGTCTCCCAGCAGATGTCAGAGCTGGGGCCTGTAGCTGATGTGGGCCAGGATTGAGAGGAGTGCAACAGCTGAGGGCTCTCAGAACTTATGCCCATGTGAGAAAAGACACTATCAGCTGTGCTCTCCACAGACCAAGGGCACAGTACAGGGCAGGAGTGGGCTCCTAGTGCTGGGCAGTCTCTGGATACATGTGCTTGCATCATGGGTTTATAAGCCTGCCCCTCTGAGAGTGCACCTGGGAACCTGCATGTGCTCAGCAGGGTGCCTACCCAAGCATGTATGTGCTTATGAAACTACAGACACAACATAAGATGCACCAAAATCTCTCTCTCTACACGCACAAGTATGAATGAGTGTGAATGTATTGCATGAAACACATATGAGCCTGCCTGGAACCATGCATAAGCTTGACAAGCCTTTCCATACATGTGAGTGCATATCTAAGTAAACATGAGTCTTTATGTTCACATGGGGACACACCTAGGTCTGTTCATGTTGAGCTTGCCTTTACATGTATAAGCACATGTGTATGTACAACCTCATGTGTGTCTGTCCAGTGCATCCTGGTATGTGCAATTGTCCTCTGCTAGTAACTGGGAGATCTATAATGGGGATAGAGAAGAGAAGACTCAGGGGAAGGGAGGACTGGGGGAACCCCAGTATCACCAGCCTTGGTCCTTACTGTTGTTCCCTGTCTGAGACCCAGGCCACCGCAGGGTCTGTGTCTTCCCCTTAAGTGGTTTCGATCAGTTGGTCGATCTGTTATATATAACCTCAGAGAAGTCAACCTGACAACCACTCCCAATTCAAAAGAAAGAGACTGACTGACTATTTCTTGCGGGGTGGAGGGGAGGCTCTCTCCCAACAAGCTTCCCTGATACTCGAATGGCCTGCAGATCAAATGTCAGCTTCTCCAACCTGAATAATTCATGCTAAGGCCAGGAATGCTCCTTCTCAGGAGCCTGTCTCTTTAAATCAAGTCTGGAGCTTCCCAGTTCTGCAAAAAAAAATAAGTAAGTAAAATCCAGAACAAAACAAACCTATAAACAGCTCAGCCCCCACCTCAGCCCTGGTCCCCTCAGACACCCCACTCTATGCTGCAAAATCCATTCTCTTGGCCTCTGGAGCCTCCGCTACATACCTCCATTCACCACTGACAGGTGGGGAAGCCTGAAGAAGGGGCAGGCTGTCCTGGGGGTGCCCAGGTGCTGGGGCAGGGAGGAACAGCGAAGAGCTGAATCACTCCATCTATCCCGTCCCTGTGCCTAGGAGAGTGCTTGGGAGGGTTCCAGCCTGCTGGAGGGAACCAGATGAGAGAGGGCAGAGCAGCTCGAGTTGGGGGCGATGGGGCTGGGGTGCCACAGTCTTTCCAAAGGCGTGGGACAGGGTCAAACAAAGGCTGGCGGTACAGGACCTGCAAGGGTGGGGACACAGATGTGCCTAATGGAACTGGGGTCGCAGAGCCAGTGGCTGAGACTGGGGATTTTCCAGTCCTCTCCCTCCTAGCACAGCCCCTTTCCCCGATCAAAGAGATGAGGAAGAGGTTGGAAAACGAGTAACTTTCTCAGACCACCCTTCATCCCGGTCTCCTCTTGCAGGGGCAGCGCTAAAAGTCCGTTTCCCACATTCTCTTCAGTGAAGACCCACCTGACAGCTCGCCCCGGCCGGCCCCGCCCCACACGTGCCAGAGAGGGAGGAGGAACGAACCAGCTTATAAATGGGGGATGGGGGGAAGGGAGGAAGCAAGTCAGAGCCTCGGGGAGCCAAACTTCTCAGCAGCTCTGAGGCTGACGAGCGGGGAGCGAGAGCGCAGCAGCCGAAACCCTGAGTCTCCGGAGCCTCCCACCCCGCCTCCCTCGGCTAGGAGGGCCCTGAGACAACGCTGGGGGCGGACGAGGCGGCCAGGAGGCGGGGAGGGGGAGGCAAACCCTGCCCACTCGGCTCCGAGCCCAGAACGGCCGCGGAAGTCGGAGGCCGGCGCGCAGGGCAAGGAGGGCACCAGGGGCGGGGGGCTTTGCTCCCCGCCTGATCCCTCTCACCCCCAGCGAGGAAAGTGAAGATTCCTTGGACTTTAGAGGCAGCGGACAGACCGACCAAGACTGCTAGCCGCTCCAGGTCAAGGACTTGCCCCACCCGTGTTCCCCCCAGGCGCTCCCAACTCACTGGTGAGCGCGGCGGCCCGGGCGCTGAATGCCGGGGCGGCCGCGATGGCCCCGCGTGCGGGACAGCCGGGGCTCTGGGGGCCGCTGCTGCCGGGACTGCTGCTCGTGGCGGCGGCCTTGAGCCGACCCGCCGCGCCCTGTCCCTTCCAGTGCTACTGCTTCGGCGGCCCCAAGCTGCTGTTGCGCTGCGCGTCGGGCGCAGAGCTTCGGCAGCCGCCGCGGGATGTACCGCCCGACGCGCGCAATCTCACCATCGTGGGCGCCAACCTGACGGTGCTGCGCGCGGCCGCCTTCGCCGGCGGGGACGCGGATGGGGAGGAGGCGGTGGCGACCAGCGTGCGCCTGCCGTTCCTCACTGCGCTGCGCCTCACGCACAACAACATCGAAGTACTGGAGGACGGCGCCTTCGACGGGCTGCCCAGCCTGGCGGCGCTGGACCTGAGCCACAACCCGCTGCGCGCCCTGGGCAGCGGAGCCTTCCGCGGGCTGCCAGCGCTGCGCTCGCTACAGCTCAACCACGCGCTAGCGCGGGGAGGCCCCGCACTGCTGGACGCGCTGGACGCCGCGCTCGCTCCGTTGGCCGAGCTGCGCCTCCTGGGCCTGTCGGGCAACGCGCTGAGCCGCCTGCCGCCCGCCGCGCTGCGCCTGCCGCGCCTCGAGCAGCTGGACGCGCATCTCAATGCGTTGGCCGGCCTGGGCCCCGACGAGCTGCGTGCGCTCGAGCGCGATGGCGGCCTGCCCGAGCCGCGACTGCTTCTCGCCGACAACCCTCTGCGCTGCGGTTGCGCTGCGCGCCCCCTGCTGGCCTGGCTGCGCAACGCCACGGAGCGCGTACCCGACGCGCGCCGCCTGCGCTGCGCCACCCCACGGGCGCTGCTGGACCGGCCTCTGCTGGACCTGGACGAGGCGCGACTACGCTGCGCAGATGGCGACGCCGACGGTCGTGGCGAAGAGGTGGATGTCACCGGCCCGGAGCTGGAAGCCTCTTACGTCTTCTTTGGGCTGGTGCTGGCACTCATCGGCCTCATCTTCCTCATGGTGCTCTACCTAAACCGCCGCGGCATCCAGCGCTGGATGCGCAACTTGCGCGAGGCCTGCCGGGACCAGATGGAGGGCTACCACTACCGCTATGAGCAGGACGCCGACCCGCGTCGCGCACCTGCCACGTCTGCCCCTGCCGGCTCCCGCGCCACTTCACCTGGCTCAGGCCTCTGAGCTTCACTGCCTGGGGGTTGAAGGCTGCTCCTGCCTCGCCTGAAGCCTTGGAGATGAGACACTCGCAAGCTTGGATCTCTTGAGACCTGCTCCAGACCAGCCGGAGACCTTTGTATCTTGACATCCCTCCCCCACTCAGAAGCTCCAAGCTGTACCCTCTCTCCCTGGCCTCTGAGAGTTCCCACAGCCAAAGGCCAAGAGACACCCCATCTGATTCCAGAAACTCTACTCGCCCACCTGGGGCTCTGAAAGTCCCTCCCGCTTTCTGGCCTCTCCTGGAGACCCTGTCCTTCAATCCAAAAGCTCTGAGACTGACTCCGAAACTTTGCTTGGGCCCCTGCACCCTAGGCTGCACTGAACCATCTTCCGCTCAGAGCCCTCTGTCCGCCCTCTCAGGGCTCAGGGGCCATCATATTCCCTTCTGGTCTCAGAAGCAGCGCACTTCCATTAGGATTTTGTTAACTTTGAGCCCTTTATCCCAATCTAGAGCTCTAAGCCCTCTATCGAGCTTGGAGACCTTCATCATTGGGTCCCTATGGGTTGGCCATTCCCTCCCAATCCTTGGCCGGACTTAGGGCTCCGCTTCCAGTCTGTCTCTCACTTTCCAGGGACAAGCACACCCCCATTCTGGCCTTAGGGTGGATTCCATCCTCAGCCTTTCACACCAGGGCTCTGATCCTCCAATACTCAGAGCTTGCTCCCAATCTTAACCTCTCAGCCCCCCACCCGACTGTTTCGATCCCCTACCTAAATCTTAGGCTCTCTATTCCCTGGATTCCCATCACTTGCATTTACTGGTCAGGGCCCAAGGAATCCACCCCTGGGATATGCCACCCCCTTTTCTCCTAGAATGAGCTCTCGGGTCCTTCCTGCAGGAAAGTGCAGGAAGGAGAGAAGGGATGATGGCACCCAAGAACCAGGACCACTAGGCTGTGGAGGCTCCAGAGTTGGGAGGGGAAGGGAGCTGCTGCCTGTGGATCCCTCCATGCTGCCTCCCACCCACTGTGGCTTTTCTCCTCTGGGGACTCTTTGCCACCACCCACCCCACCCCGAATGCCTTCCTGAAGAGGATGGGGGACTGGCCTCCTGTCCCAGACACAAGCTCTCTTGTTCCAGGTCAGAGCCTCAGCGCCCTGCCTTCTGCATGATCCCAAAGCACAATTGGTGAGTGGGGAGGGGGCTGCCTCTCCCTGACTCCCACTCCCTGGGTCAGACAGATGGCTGGCCTGTGCTGCCTCTGCACACAGGAAATCCCCCTCCTTTAATATATTGGCTTGAGACCTGCCCTCCCACCCCTCACCCAAGAAATCTGGACCTCCCTTGGGCAGTTTTCTATAAAGTCTGCAATAATCTCAGATACTGTGCTCTTGTAAGTGGTGCTGTGTCATTCCTGCTGACCTTGGGGCATTGATGGGGGTGGGAGGTGACATGTGGGAGGGCATTTGGGGCCTCCCTGAAGTAGGGCAGTGACCCTTGGGAATGTGAAAGAAGAAATGGGCTGTGATTGTGCATAGCAGGGTTGAGGCTAGACCCAAGGTGGGACCTCCCATTGGGATAACATTGATCTCCAAACAAGTTTGCTTTTTTTTTTTGCTCTGAAATGGTGATATCCACAGCCAGGTTGGGATCCTACACTTCCTCTATATCCTCTTCCTCTTTTATTCCCCCTCACTTTGGAGGATGAAGGAAAGTGTATTTGGACTAATCAACATTAGCCTCAGCTGAAGCTCTTGAGGAGGAAATCCAGCTGTGAAGAAAAGGAGTCTGCTGCTTTGGAATCACCTTCTCGGATGGGTTTCCTGATACTCCTGCGTCATGCAGCACCCTCCTGGCTGGCTGGGTAAGAGAGGCTGAGAGAAGCAGCAGTCTAGAGGTGGGGTGTAGGTAAAATGACCGCCTGAGATATGTGGAGAAAGAAGACAGGAAAGGGGCTTGTCTCCCACCTCAAGGTCATCAGACTGAGTTATTTTGCATTCAAAGTCACAGAAACCTAGAACCATGGGGCAGAAGTCTAGAATTCTGGCATTTTAGAATCTCATCCACTGGTCAAGGTCCAGGCATATATTCTAGAATACAGACCTTCTAAACATCGAAAAGGACCTCAGGGTAATGTGGGAAGTCTCCTAAGCTATCTCAAGGAGCAGACTTCCTCTCCTTGGAATCACCCCTTTCAGTACCAGAGGAATATGCTGAAACCCTCTGACAGTCCTAGTTTTGCCTTGGAGCCGGGAGCATGCCTTACCAAGGATAGTTCTGCACACAGTTGGAGACCATACATGAGTCTCCTCATCTTGTCTCAGCAAGTTCCCTACAACATCTCCCAGTCATTCCCCTAAGAAGGTATTAAATCCTCTAGAAACATTCCTATCAGCCAGTGACCTTCACAAGATGCCCTGACCATTCCCTAAGACAATATAGTGATGGTCTGTAACAGGTTAGAGAACTGGGTCTCTAACAGATCACCTCATTACCAAAGGTGTGCCCTCTGGTGATGTGGCCCAAGACTGCAATAAAACCTAGCAAATAAAGGATCATGCTATTAGCTGTGGGTTTATTGTCAGCAAAAAACCTTTGAAGCTTTTATATGAGAACTACTATAGCAGGCTACTAAGTACTAAGAACTCAGTTTTATTGAGCTACTAAGCATCAATAGAGTGCCTACAATACACCAGTTGATGTTGTACCTTAGTGCCGTCCCTGGTTCCCATTACAAGTTATCTCTGGTCTGCCACCATCTTTGAAATCTGCCTTTGGCTTTATAGGATTGTTAATGGGGCTCTCCAGCCTTGTCTCCTCTGCAAAAGTAGCCATTCCTTCAGCCTTTACTAAGTACAACTCTGCCAGTCCTAGGGAAGCTAGAAGGAGCCACATTTGATCAAAGTCTAGGGAAAAAGAAATCCCAGGAAACCATGAGGGCTCAGAGGAAGGGCTGAGCTTACAGCGTCATCTTAGGGGAAGTCACATTTGAGCTGAGGTTTAAAGGATGAGTTGGAGTTTGCAAACCAGAAATATCAGAAGGGTCAACTTGTGGAAAGCTCTGGAGGCAGAAAGATCTTGTCAGTCGGAGGACTGAAGAAAACAAACCCTGGCTGCAAATAGGTAGAAGGGTGTGTGTGTGTGTGTGTGTGTGTGTGTGAGAAAGAGAGAGAGAGAGAGAGAGAGAGAGAGAGAGAGAGAGAGAGAAGGATCTGCATTTTCCACTAAGAAGCACAGAGGACTGCTGCCCTTGGAGAAGTCAGGAAGGAGCGGTGTGTGAGATGTGGGCAGGGGAGAGGGACCCCGCCTCTTACTTGGTGATTCCTTCCTTCTGCTTATTCGTTTTGGGGCCAGGCCTCATGCTGGACCCCAGAGACACAGAGAGGAACCAGACCTAAGCCATGCCCACAGGAGGCCAGAAGGGCAAGGGGGGAGGGACAAGGGAAGAGACCTTGCAGGGAAAGGTGAGATAGGGGTTGGGTTGGCACTGCCCTGGTTCTGGAGGCTGCTGGAAGTGAGAAGTGGGCAGAGGCCTGGGGACCACAGGGCCCAAATGGCAAAGGGAAAACAAGTACTTCTAGGATGTCCCCTTAAAGAGCAGGTTGGTAGAGGGCGACAGAGAGAGAGGGAAGGTGTGGGTGTAATGTCGGGAATGTGGCAGACACGAAACCAGCTGAACCCTTGAACATGGCAGACTTCCCGGGTTCTGTGACCCTGTAAGCAGCGTGAAACTGCCTTTCAAAAACACCTCTCAGAGAAGCCCTTCACCTCCACAACCCCTTGGAGTGGGAGCCAGGGCGGGCCTAGCCTAACTGCAGTCCCGGGTTTCAGGGCGCTCAACACCCGCCTTGCCGTGTCACTTGGTCCCTCGTGGGTTAGAAATACTGGGGAGGCCCTGCTGTGTGCTGGGCGCCAGAGAACATGTGGAGCTGGCTCCTGCCTTTCTGGTCCAGCCCAGCACTCTGACCTTGGACGACCTGCCCCTCTCTGGCTCTAGGTTCTTTCTGTCCAGGCGGAGGCTGGACTTGTGACCTCTGGAGGCACTGGCTGCTCTCACTGAAGTCCATCTCCTTCTTCATTAAGTCTCTGCCTGGCAGACTCTCAGCCCTAATTTATGGGCCTGGCCTTTCCCAGACAGGGCGAAGTGACGGGGGCAGTTAATATTCCTGTGGTAATGCACTTGGTCTCCTTCCGAGGCCCCTCTTCCGCCCCTCACCCACGCCTCACTGACCCATCCTCTTCCCTCAGCGGCGCCTCAGGGCCATTTACCAGGAGTCCTCCAGCCTCTCTCCGACCACCTAAACCAGCCCTTCCTCGGATGGTGGGGAAACTGAGGCTCAGAGAGCACAGGAGCCCAGGGAGGTCACCCAGTGGTTGGGAGCAGATCCAGAGCCCAGGATGCCTCCGGGGCTGTCCCTGCTTTGCTCTGAGTGCCTGGCAGGGCCACCCCACTTCCTAACAGAGAATCTCCACACTATGATCACTGCCTCCAGCAGCCAGACCCGGGTCCTGCTGGGCCGAGGAGGTAAAAACAAAGTAACAGTGAAGTGGGGCAAACTCACCAGTGCAGCTTCTCAAGGCTTCAGTAGTCCTGCTCCAGCCAGGGGCAGTCCACCCTCCCCAAGGCAGAAAGGGGCTTGTTGGGATTCCTAAGTCTGAGGTCCCCATGCATTCAGCCCATTCCTCCTCAGTCTCTCCTCTCTGCTGAGCGTGGCTGAGCACGAGGTTTATGTGGTCGAACCAAATCCCAGGAAGCCGGGGGGGGCCCAGGGAGACCCCTAAGGAAAGTGACCAAATGGGCACACTTTAGCATGAAAGAGACAACTAGGAGAAATTACGTGGGGACAAGAATAAACTAGGGCTTCACAGACTAGTGGTCCTGGACACCAGTGACTTTTGATAAGACTTGGAAGGGGAAAGAGAAAGTGCTAGACTGCTAGACCAGAAAGTCTCCGAGCATTATGTGACCAACATACCCCCTTCCTTGACCCTATTTTCCAGCCACACCAGATCACGCAATCTTAGTAACAATCCCTGTGCTGTGCCCTGACTCACATGGTACCCTCTTTCCAGCACAGGAAGCATTCAGACTGGGCAAGGGTCCCCTCAGCTTTCCTGAGCTTGCCCTTTTCCAGACCTTTATTTGTACTGACTAGTTTTCTTGTTCCTTGTCTGATCCAGGTCATAAGCTTCCCCCAGGACAGGGGCTGGGCTGGCTCACTTTTAGATTCCCTAATCCTGTGCACAGAGAAGATTTATGGAACTCCCTTGATCCCTGTCCCACAAAAATGAAAGGGGGAGAGGCACCATGCTGGGCACTATGGCCTCCCTCTCTGCTCTGAAGGTTTACATTTCTTTTAACTCTCACTGCCTCCCCTTCGTTAAACTGAGATTATAATGGTAGAAGATACCTGGGTGGCTGTTCCTGCTTACTGTTCTACAAAGTGAGTAAGGAAAGAAGCTGTGGCAGTGGACCATATTTGTAATCCCAGCAACTTGGGAGGCTGAAGCAGGAGGTTCATAAGTTCGAGGCCAGCTCAGAAACTTGGCAAGACCCTGTCTCAAAAATTTTAAAAAAAGCCGGGGATGCAACTCAGTGGTAGAGAACACCTGGGTTCAATCCCCAGTACTACAAAACAAAACCAAGCAAAGTGAGTAAACAAAAAATATGTAGTTTCAGAATATGCAATCTTGCAAAACATCTTTTAGCCTTAGCCTCTTCACTTGGGCTTTTTAATACTCTATGAGTTCAGGCCGGCCTCTGGAATATTTGTCCAGGGTTCTGTGTGGACAGCACCTGCCACTGACTTAACCTGAATTCCTCGCTTCTGGAAACTGCAGCGACATCTGTTGGCGAATCTGAGTCGGAGCGGAGCCAGCTCCAACTTTTCTTTGCATACTTGCGCCATCTGCTGGCGGCCTTGGGAAAGTTCCTTCATTTAGGCAATCATTCATGAAGTACTTTTCATGCTCCATGAACCGTGCTAGGAAAAAGCTGGGTATACAATTTTGAAGAAAACTGACAAAAGTCACTTCCCTTAGGATATATTAATAGTAATAACTAACATTTATATAGAATTTGCTAAACTGGGTGCAATGGCGCATGCCTGTAATCCTAGTAACTTGAAAGGCTGAGGCAGGAGGATGGCAAATTTGAAGTTAGCCTGGGCAATTTAATGAAACCCTGTCTCAAAATAAAATATTAAAAGGGTTAGAGATGTAGCTCAGTGGTGCAGCTCCCTTGAGTTCAATCCTCAGTGCAAAATGGGGTTCTAGGCACTTTACTTGTATTAATCCATTTTACCCTGATGACAATTCTGTGAAGTGGGTATTATTATTCCTACTTTACAGATGAAGAAACTAAGGCATATGGACAACTTGTTCAAGGTCACTTGGCCAGAGCCAGGCTTTTGGACAGTAAACAAGTAAATGAATAAGCAAGATCCTTCTTATGAGAGAAATAAACAGGGCAAAATGAGAGTGACAGGGAAGGGTCTCCTCTGAATGGGAGGAAGACCCTCTGAGAAGGCAACCTACCCTAAAGAATGGAAAAGGAACCTGTTATGTCAAAAGCCTAGGAAAAATCAATTCAGGCAGAAGTGGTCAGGGTGAAGGTGCTAAGACCAAATGCTCCAAAGTTGGGTAGAAGGCAAGTTCTGACCATTATATCTCCAAACACCTTTCCAATCTGTCCTTCTTCTAAATCCACCACTCCACCCCCAGCCTCTGCATCTCTTTTGTGGATCTCTTTTGTGGATCTCTTTTGTGGATCTCAGTTTGTTCCCTGATCCCCCTGCCCGCGGCTTCTTCATTCCTACAGATCCTGGAAATGCATGAATCTAATCCTGCCACTGCCCTGCCTAAAATCCCTCCCACTCTCTTTTGGATATAACCCAAGCCCTTTGGATTGATTTTTCTGTAACCCCCCTCCCATAGGTCCCATTTCCTGCAAACTCCTCCAGTTCCCTTTACCCCAACTACACAAAGCCCTTACAGTTTCCTAGAGGTCCCAGATTGTCTCACCCCTAGAGGTTCCCCAGGAGCTGCCCTTCTACCTGAAATGTTCATAGCCCACCTCACCTACCTACCTACCTCCTTATCATCCTTCAAAACAGTCCTAGCTTTACTTTCTGTAGGAAGCATGCTGTGAGCGCAGGGTCCCATCTGCAGTCACCCTCACCAGCAAATCTAAACCTTCGTCCTCGTTCCTTGTTCCAGTGAATTTGTGAGCAATTTGAAGGAAAGGATTGTCTGATCTATCTATCTTATCATCTTTGGGTCCCAGCACAAGAGCCAGCAAATGGCGCATGCTCTATAAATACTGTTCACAGCTGCGAACTCTATGTTGTTCAGTTTCTTTCTGTGTTTCTTATTTATTGAAATTTGGACAGCATAAAATCTACATTTTGGCATGCAGTTCTATGAGGGATTTTTTTTTTTTTTTTTTTTTTTTGGTACTGGGATTGAACCCTGGAGCACTTAACCACTGAGCCATATCCCCAGCTCTTTTTATGTTTTATTTTGAGACAGGGTCTTGCTAAGTTGCTGAGGCTAGCTTTGAACTCACGATCCTCCTGCCTCAGCCTCCTAAGTCACTGGGATTACAAGAGTAAGCTGCCACACCAGGCAGTTCTGTGAGTTTTGATGACTAAGATAGGGAATAGTTCTAGCAGTCTCCAAAAATCACTCCCCTGCTCCTTTTTTTTTTTTTTTTTTTTTTAGATTTCTTGGTATTTTTAATGAGATAATGGAGTTGTCTGTGAATAGAGACAATCTTATTTCCTCCTTTACCATCAGTCTTCCCTTTGAATCTTGTGCTTCCTTCTGCACTGGCGAGAACTCCAGTCTGATGTTAGGAAGGAGTGGTGATCCTTCTGGCCTAGTCCCTACCTTAAAGGACAAGCACTCGTTCTCTCAGCATTAGCTGTGATGTTGGCTGGAGTGTTTTTGCAGATGTCCTTTGTCAGGTTAAGGAGGTTTTTGTGATCGTGAATCAATACTGAATTTTGTCAGATGCCCTTCTCTGCACACATTGAGATAATCACTGTTTTCAGCTACATCTCCTAAATCTGAATGCTTGTTTTCAATTTTCAGTTAATTCTAATATTTGTTCTAAATTTCCTTGTGATTTTCTACTGGGCCCATTTAAAATTGTTGCTTGATTTCCAAATATGGACAAACTTTCCAGATACCTTTCAGTTTTTGATTTCTAGTTTATTTCTGGTGTGATCAGAGAATCTGCTTTTGTGACTTAAGTTTCTTTTGCTTTGTTAAGATTTTGTTGAAAAGCTCAGAAGATGGTCCTTTTTTTTTTAAGAGAGAGAGAGAATAGAGAGAGAGAGAACTTTTAATATTTATTTTTCAGTTTTCGGTGGACACAATATCTTCATTTTTATTTTTTATTTTTTAATGTGGTGCTGAGGATCGAACCCAGCGCCCCGCGCATGCCAGGTGAGTGCATTACTGCTTGAGCCACATCCCCAGTCCAAGATGGTCCTTCTTGATGAATAGTTAGTTACTATGCACTTGAAATGAATGCATGTTCTATTGTTTTGAGGTAAAATATCCTATAATGTCAGTTAGGTCAAATTAACTGATATGGGTACTCAACTCTGTGTGCTCCTCCCCTTACTGTAGTAGTTACCAAGACAGGATCATTCCAGGTTTGTAGATTTCTGCTTTCAGTTTTACCACCTTGGGCTTCATGTATTTGGAAGCATCATGATCAGATACTACTTTTAGTATTATTATGTCCTCTTGGTAAGACACTTTTATTATTATGACTGTCCTTCTTTATCCCTTGTTTTGAAGCCTACTATGCCAGATATTAACTTGGGTTTTTCGACTTTCTTTTGATTGTTTTTTGTATTGTAGATCTTCTCCATCCTTTTGCGATCAACCTATGTCTTAGATTTAAAGTGGGTTTCTTGTGGACAACATATAGTTAGATCATATTTTCAATTCAATCTGGCAGTCTCTGTTCTTTAATTATTGTATTTAGACCATTTTCATTTAATGTAGTTATTGATATGGTTGGTTTTACTATGTTTTAGTCAGCTTTTTCTCTGCTGTGACTAAAGGACCTGACCAGAACAACTGTAGAGGAGGAAGTTTATTTGAGGGTTCCTGGTTTCAGAGTGTCTCAGTCCACAGACAACTAATTCCACTCCTCAGGGCTCACGGTGAGGCTGAACATTATGGCAGAAGAGTGTGGCAGAGGGAAACAGCTCACATGATGATCAGAAAGCAAAGAGAGAGACTCCACTAGCCAGATACAAATATATACCCCAAAGCCTCCCCCTAGGGACTCATCTCCTCCAGCCACACCCCACCAGCCTTCAGTTACCACTCAATTAATCCCATCAGATGATCAATTCACTGGCTGAGTTGAGGCTCTCGTAACCCAATCATTTCTTCTCTGAACCGTCTTGCATTGTCTTACATGTGAGCTTTTGGGGGACACCTCACCTCCGGAGCATAACATTTTTCTGTTTTTCCAATCTATTTATTTGTGTGGTTGTCTTGGCTTTCCTGCCTTTTTTAAAGAGAGTATTTGAATAATTTGTAGTCTGGTTTTTTTTTCTATCTTAATTTGTATTTTTGGCTCTATTTTGTTGTTGTTGCTCTAGGGATCACAATGTACATATGTAACCTTTCACAGTCTACTTAGGGTTAGTATTGTATCATTTCAAGCATAATATAGAAAACATGAACAAATAAATCTCTTTATCTTCACATTCTAGTTGCCATTTATATTTCATGTATTGTCTCTTATAGCTGTCGTATATTTTTCTATTTATCAACATTGATAAGCCCCCATCAAAAGTTTTATAGTTTTTCCTTTCAATAGTCATACATTTTTTTTTAAATTTTTACTCAAACTGTTACCATCTCTGTGCTCTTAATTCCTGAAGATCTGGGTTTATCTCTGGCATCAATTTCCTTCAACCTAATTTTTCTCTTCAGTACTGGGGATTGAACCCAGGTTCTACACAAGCTAGACAACAGTTCTAACTCTGAACTATATTCCCATCCCTTTTTATTTTTGACAGGGTCTCACTAAATTGCTGAGGCTGGCCTCAAACTGGGGATCCTCCTGCCTCAGCCTCTGCAGTAGCTGGGAATATAGGTGTGTGCCACCATGATTGGCTCAACCTAAATAATTTTGTTTAGGATTCTTTTTTTAGAGTTGGTCTGCTAAACTAAATTTCTTAGTTTTCCTTCACTGATAATCGGTACAGGCGGGAGATCTAGCTCAGTGGTAGAGTGTTCACCTAGCATGAACTAAGGTCCTGGGTTCAATCCCAGCACTAGGTGGGGGTGGGGCAGAAAAAAGAAAGAAAACAAAGAAAAAGAGCCTCATTTCTTGTAGAAATAGATAAAGCAATCATGAAATTCATATGGAATAATAAAAGACCCAGAATAGCAAAAGCAATTCTAAGCAGGAAGTGTGAATCAGGAGGTGTAGCGATACCAGATTTCAAACTGTACTACAAAGCAATAGTAACAAAAACAGCATGGTACTGGTACCAAAACAGGCGGGTGGACCAATGGTATAGAATAGAGGACACAGAAACCAATCCACAAAATTACAACTATCTTATATTCGATAAAGGGGCTAAAAGCATGCAATGGAGGAAAGATAGCATCTTCAACAAATGGTGCTGGGAAAACTGGAAATCCATATGCAATAAAATGAAACTGAATCCCCTCCTCTCGCCATGCACAAAAGTTAACTCAAAATGGATCAAGGACCTTGATATCAAATCAGAGACTATGCGTCTGATAGATGAAAAGGTTGGCTCCGATCTACATATTGTGGGGTCGGGCTCCAAATTCCTTAATAGGACACCCATAGCACAAGAGTTAAAAACAAGAATCAACAAATGGGACTTACTTAAACTAAAAAGTTTTTTCTAAGCAAGAGAAACAATAAGAGAGGTAAATAGGGAGCCTACATCATGGGAACAAATTTTTACTCCTCACACTTCAGATAGAGCCCTAATATCCAGAGTATACAAAGAACTCAAAAAATTAAACAATAAGAAAACAAATAACCCAATCAACAAATGGGCCAAAGACCTGAACAGACACTTCTCAGAGGAGGACATACAATCAATCAACAAGTACATGAAAAAATGCTCACCATCTCTAGCAGTTAGAGAAATGCAAATCAAAACCACCCTAAGATACCATCTCACTCCAGTAAGATTGGCAGCCATTATGAAGTCGAACAATAACAAGTGCTGGCGAGGATGTGGGGAAAAGGGTACTCTTATACATTGCTGGTGGGACTGCAAAATGGTGAGGCCAATATGGAAAGCAGTATGGAGATTCCTGGGAAAGCTGGGAATGGAACCACCATTTGACCCAGCTATTGCCCTTCTCGGACTATTCCCTGAAGACCTCAAAAGAGCATACTACAGGGATACTGCCACATCGATGTTCATAGCAGCACAATTCACAATAGCTAGACTGTAGAACCAACCCCGATGCCCCTCAATAGATGAATGGATAAAAAAAATGTGGCATTTATACACAATGGAGTACTACGCAGCACTAAGAAATGACAAAATCATGGAATTTGCAGGGAAATGGATGGCACTAGAGCAGATTATGCTAAGTGAAGCTAGCCAATCCCTAAAAAACAAATGCCAAATGTCTTCTTTGATATAATGAGAGCAACCAAGAACAGAGCAGGGAGGAAGAGCAGGAGGAAAAGATTAACATTAAGCAGAGTCATGAAGTGGGAGGGAAAGGGAGAGAAAAGGGAAATTGCTTGGAAATGGAAGGAGACCCTCATTGTTATACAAAATTACATATAAGAGTTTGTGAGGGGAATGGGAAAAAAATAAGGAGAGAAATGAATTACAGTAGATGGGGTAGAGAGAGAAGATGGGAGGGGAGGGGAGGGGGGATAGTAGAGGATAGGAAAGGTAGCAGAATACAACAGTTACTATTATGGTATTATGTAAAAATGTGGATGTGTAACCGATGTGATTCTGAAATCTTTGTAATGTTTTGAATAACCAATAAAAAAATAAAATTAAAAAAAAAAAGAAAAAAGAAAAAAAAAAAAAAAAAGAAAAAGAGCCTCCATATTTTGCATTCGCCTTGGAGGATATTTATAAGTTAACAATTCTTTTCTTTTACTCCTTTAAACCTGTTTCACATCCTTCTGGCTCCTGTGTTTTTAATTGAGAATTCTGATGGCAATTCTTTGAATGGAAAGACATATAAGAATGTGTTATTTTCTCTAGGATTTTTTTTTGTTTTTATTTATCTTTGATTTCATTATATGCAATTTTATCATAGGTATCTGTGTGGTTTTCTTTGAGTTTAACTTGGTTGGGGTTTAACGTTTAGCTTCTTGAATATGTGAATCTGTCTTTCCCCAATTTTGCCATTATTTCCTCAACAGTCTCTTTTTCCTCTCTTCTGGAGTCAAATGACATGAATCTCAGACCCCAAGGTGGTATTCCACAGGTCCCTGAGGCTCTGTTCATTTTTTCAACTTTTTTTCTTTTTTTTCCAGATATAACATCTATTGATCTATCTCAAGGTCATTAAATCTTTTCTCTACCACTTCCATTTTACTATGAATCCATCCAGTGAATATTTTATTTCAGGTATTACATTTTTCAATTCCAAAATTTCTATATTTTTTTAAGTCTCCATCTCTCTGCTGTAAACAATGATTGTCCCATCCATTTCAAGTTATAATTGCCACCTCAAAGTCTTTTGTGATAATTTGAAACAGAATTCTAAGTCCTAAGTTGGCATCTGTTGATGGAGGCTAGTTTTCTGTCACTAGTTTCCTGGTTCCTTGTATGTTGAGTAATTTCAGGTTGTGTTCTGGACATTGTAAAAGTTATATTGTGTAGACTCTGAATCCTGTTATAATCCTCTATACAATGTTGATTTTGTTGTTATTGTTGTGTCAAGAGGTGATCGGCCTGCTGGGCACGATGGCACATGCCTGTAATCCCAGCAACTCAGGAGGCTGAGGCAGGAGGATCACAGGTTCGAGGCCAGCTTCAGCAACCTAATGAGGCCCTGTCCCTTTCTCAAAATGAAAAATAAGAAGGGCTGGGGAGGTGGCTCATTAAGCACCTTTGGCTTTAATCCCCAGTACCAGGAAAAAATGTGAACTCTTCCTCACACAGATCCCTATTTCTCCATGTGTTCTGTTAGCCTACGTGGCAGGGAAGGCTTCAAAACCTGAAGTTACCTCAGGAAGAAGTCCAGGAAGAACAAGAGGTGGGAAAAGAACAAGAGCCAGAGCTAAGGCAGGGCTTAGGACTGACTCCAAATGAGGGCAGTGGAGTTAAGGATAGAAGAAGGGTCTCACCCAAGGGCCATGGCGTCCCGTGGGTTCTGAGAGGGATCAAAGGCTCAGCAGCTTCTCCCATGCTGGACAATGACAGGACTGGACAGGAAGGAAGTTCTTGGCAGCAGAAGCAGATATAAGGACCAGGTTGGAGTTGGGGCCAGACAAGGGATGAAGGCACCACACCTTGTCCAGGGCAGTAGGACAAGGTTTGCTCTCTGTCCTGCCAGGGACTTAGGAGACAGAAATAAAAGGACAGCAGCATCTTCTGTCACAAAAGACCTTTATTGGCCTCCTCCTTGTGGTTCTCTTGTTCATTTGTTCTGTTGGAGTTGAATAAACTGGAATAACTTATCTGACGAACTAAGGAATGCCACAGGTGCAGCCGATTCACCTGGAGGGATCCAGGAGTGAGAGGGCCACAGAATAACCGACAGTCACTTCACAGAAGGGCCACAGACCTGGAGACCCACCCAGCCACCCCTCCTCCCCCAGCCCAGGACTCACATGCTCCCTCATAGGAAGAGGTAGTCCTAGAGCATCTGTGACCAGACCTCACTGCTGAGCACAGCTGCCCAGGGGGACGGTACATTCTGCACCTGTTCCCTGGGGCTCTGCAGATCGGCCACCCAGGACAGGACCTCACCCCAAGTTTGTAAGGCACCTGTCTCTCATATGCTACCACTTCAAACTATGCCCTTGCCTACACGCCTCCCCGTGGCCCTTGCAATAATCCCTGTGAAGGTGAGCACAGCCTGGTACTGGCCCCATTTTACACATGTAGAAACTGAGGCCAGCAGGGTCTCCAAGGGCACAGGTTGAACATAAAGTATCTGATGGCACTCTCTTTCCCCCATGCCATGTGGCTTGCAGTGCCCTGAGCTTCTCATTCACATCTAGAATGTCCTGGGAGGTGGGATTTTGTGCCAAGGGCTGATCCGAAAGTACCCACCTGCTACTGAGTGCCCACGAGGGGCCTGGGCAGAGGGGCAGGTAGGCAGAGAAAGAATTCAGGCGACCTCCTGAGGGGGCCAGCCTCTTTTGGGGCACAAAATCTCCTGTTGTCCACATGCTTGGTTGGCCACAATTGTGGTAATAGAATCCTACTGGAATTACCCAAGGAAACTTGGTGCTTGAAAGGTCTCTGGGGGACTCCTGGCCTCAGGGAAGAGACTTTTGTCATAAAGTCCTCATTCAATATGTCTTTGTGTGAACCTGGGTGTCCATCTCCCTCACTGTATGTAGTTGAACCTGGCTCTAGCTTCTCTTTCTCCGGTCACCCTGATCCTCCTGGCATCCTGAGGGCCTGGGCTGGGAAGTGGGGTGTCACACAGGGGTGGAGACAGAGTCCTGGCTGGGGATTGGGCCTGTTCCCTTGCTCCATGGTCTCCCATGTGGCCTAGGTCAAGCCCCAACCTCTCTGATCACCAGCCCCTGCCCAAGTCAAACCCAGGCCAGAGCTTCAGGGTGGGTTGGTTAAAAAACAAAATAAAACATGAAATGTGTCTGCGCGTGCACCCGTGTGTGTAAGCATACACTTGGGCCTTGGTCTGGGACCCAAGCTCCAATATGAAAACAGTTTGTATTGGAAAGCCCGAGCCATGCCAACATGAAAAGCAAGGATAGACTCTGTGCTTGCTGGTCTAAGATCAAACCTCAGAATGGTGGTTTGAAGTTTTTCTTCAAAACAAAATTTTTTAAAGTGAATCCACAACAGGCAAGAGAGATAAAAGCAGAGTTGTTCTGGTGAAGTGGGAAGTGGGGAGGGCTGGAGACTCAGCCTTTGCCCCCACCTTCCTCCCGTAGAGCTGCTGACGAGGCCCTGTGGGAGTTCCACGGTACCCTGTGGAACTGGCTGGAAAGCCACTATCAGTGTCTACGGATCAAGGGTCCCAGGGACCTGTGCTTTGATTTCCCTTTTGGGGTGACAAGTTGGGAGGGAATGTTGGGGGAGGGTGCACCCCCTTCCACATGGCCTCTCACTACTGTGCAGTGAGCCTGCAGGAGCAGCCAGGTGGGGTCTGCCCCACAGCGGGGCTTCTTCAGTCCAGGAGGGAGGGAAAGGAGACGGCGCTGCTTGCACCAGGCAGGCTGTATGAGGGAGGAGTAGGGAGCCTCTTTTGGTCCCTATTGATTTTAAAAAGAAAAATGTCAGGACAGGCATAGGCCTGCATCCATGAGACCCTGTAGGAGTTCAAGATTGGACCCTGAAAGAGTTCAAGATTGGATGGGTAGGGCGTACCCAGGCCCTTGGCACTGGCAGGAGGCAAGCTGCCTCTCTGGGCTGCTGAAACCACTGGGAGAGGATCAGCCGGGGCTCAGGGCTCAGGGCAAGAGATCTGGGCTTTCCCTGGGCCCAGGGCCCTCAAGTGTCACCAGGAAGCTCTGTTGATCCTGAATGGGCCTTATACTTTGAGGGCCAGGAGCAGGCAATTTCTATTTCCCCTCACCCTTGGATTTCTTTTACAGAGCAATGGTGGGTTCAGTACCAAGCCTTCTTGACCTCTGTGGGATCTGAGAGGTGGGAGATGTGGGTGACTACAGGCCTGGAAGGGTCCAAGAACCCCCCTGTTCCCCAATCACTGAAAACATGCACATCTTTTCTGTCTTGGTTGCATGTCGGTGATCATGGTGTTTCCAAATAGTGTCTGCATTTCCCTCTCAGCTGGGTCACCAAGGCCAAATTGGCTGATCTCATTCTGGTTGACAGTTACCTAAGTGAGAAGCAGGGCCAGAGATGAAGACCAGCGGGGGGTGGGTTGGCGCGCAGTTAACTTCCTGTGTGACCTTGGGTCGTGCTCTTGAAGTTGCAGGTCACACCTGGTGGCTGTTTGCAACTTATAGAGCGTGGGCCACTGGTTTTCATCTCACAGCCATGTCCTGAGTCAGGCAGGGAAGGAAGTTCTGTACCATTTTAGTTAGGGAAGCCGAGACTGAAGGTGTGGGGCTTGCTCAAGGCAACCCAACTGGTTGGTAACAGCCAGGCCTGAGAAGCAGCCCTGGGCACTGTTCAGCCCTGGCATTGCTTCCGCTGATGAGTGGGAGCCAGCTGGACCAGAACCAGGGCAAGCCCACTCTAGCTTTTCTGGGCTTTGAGGCCGAGAAGGCCCTGGGGTCCAGCCAAAGGACTCAGTCCTTGTCTTCCCAAGACTGAACTCCTCTCTGGGTTGGGTGCTGAGGAAGCCCAGCTGGCCCTCTGCTTTGTGCAGCTTCACCCAGGCCAAGTTCTTCCTTCCTGCCCAGATTGGCATCATCCTGCCAGCCCCATGACCCACTGGGAAGTGGGCTGCTTGGCAGGTAGAGGCCTCAAACACTTGGCATAACAAGGGCCAGTACTGTGGGTTGGTCCTGGGGCCTAGTAAGGCTCCCCCACCCCCACTATCACTCCAAGGTGTCACCTGGCCAGACTGACTCCAGGATGGAGAGGGGCCTTGCAGAGAAGTACTGGGTCATGTCTAGGTGCTGAGTTCAGTGATGGTGTCTGGAGCTGACCAGAAACCTGGAAAGATGATATGGGTCCTCCTCTTCAAGAAGAGACCACAGAAATGCTTTGGCCTGTGTCTCTCAGGGCTGCAGCACAAAGCTGAGGAGAGGGGCACCTGGCCAATAGGCAAGTGGAACCAAATCCAACCTGTGTGACACTCAGAGGACTGTGCATTCTGCTGTGTTCTGAGTCCCTCTGGCAGGACACTGTGTTCTAACTCACATCAAGGCACTATATGAACCAGCCCTGGATGCAATGCCTTTGTGAATTTCCCCTGGCCAGGAACAGAGACTGGGATAGACCCATCTCTGTGCCACCAAGGCTGGGCATAGAGCACAGAAACTGTCAGCAAAGAATGGTGAAGCTGAATTCAACTACACTTTACCATTGTCCTTGTGCAGTCCTGGCTCAAAGAGCAAAAAGATAGCGCCCTGGTACTCCCCTGCAGCTGGAGAAGTTTCAATTAACACTGGAAAAATCCCTACAAGTGTGATTTTGAAGAGCAGGAAGCTTCAAAAACCAGCCTGGCAAAATTTTTGTGTGCATATGTTAGGGATGGGGGAAAAGATATTTGTGGGGAGAGGTTACCCCCAATGCTAAAGGGTCTTGTACCAGCCCCAAGTTTCAAAGGAAGACACTGAAGGGTACATGCTCTGTGCGTCCAGCTCCACAGCGACCCAGTTCCAGCAGGGGCTGGATGCCTGGGGCACCTGCTGCTAGGACCATGGGACTGGCCTGGATAATGTGACTGCCCCCAGTTGACCTGGTTCTGACCTGGGAAGGAGGTCCCTTGAGTTAAGCATTCATGAGATTTAGCAGACATGGGGCCAGGCTAATGACCATCATTTCACCATGGGGAAAGGTTTGTGCAGCTCATCCCCAGAGGTGCTGGGTTGGAAAGAGTTGGGATCCAACTTGAATAAAAAATCGTGTTGTCTCCCTTTTCAGGAAAATATGGAGCCAAGACAGAAGTAAGCAGAAATTGAGAAGGAATCCCCCTCGTTCTGCTAATTAGTATATTTGCCTGGTAAACCTCATGTTGCCCACATCCTCCGGGGGCTGTGAAGCCCTGCAGGCCCTATCACAAGCCCCCCATCAAGTCTCAGCAAACCCAGGGCTTAGGGCAGAGCAGTTCATGCAGGCTATGGTCAAGGCTTGACATCAGGTGACACCCCGGAGGCCCAAAAAGGGCCTTTCCTAGGCCTGGAGTTTGGACAGGAGCTCTCTTGGGTCCTGCTGCTTCTGAGGTCTGTGAATCCCCTCTAGAAGCCAATGGAACAGGAAGCGGCCCTGGCTCCACCCAGCAGACCAGAGCTCAAATGTTCACAAATTTTCAAAGCCAGAAGTCCCTGGGTTTTCCAGTGGGGAACTGAGGCCCAGAGAGGGGAACAAACTTGCCTAAGCTCATACAGCAAGTTAGCATTAAAGACCAGACAAGGATACCTTTCAATACTTGCCACTTATGGCTATGTCTGCCCCATTGCCCTGGGAAAGGCCCCAGTTCTCAATCACACCAACACCAGCCAATGGGTATTAGGTACCTTTGACACTGGGAACTACTAGGGTCTCCATTCCCCAAGGAAAGAAGCATAGCCTCTTTCCCTTTGCAGGAAGGCATCTTGATGGAGCCTGCTACCTTCTGGGGAAGGACTGCCTTTGACAGTGGCCACTCTCCCCACCTGTAGGGCCAACCCAGCCTAGTCATGGAAGACTACAGGGAGAAAGAGGGGGATGCTGGTGGCCCCAGCTATCCCTGGACCTCCCACCTTGATCCTGGTGATAAAAAAGTCTTAAGTCTGCGAAGGAAGGCAGAAGGGGAGGCTCAACTTCCCACCTCTGCCCACCTCTGCAAGCCCCATCAGAAACTCCCTCTGCAGGGGCTGGTGCTTGAAGAGCCCCACCTTTGTGCATGTGAGAACCCAGTCCCCCCGTCACCACCACAACACAAGGCAGCTAAGGTGCTCATCCTGACAAGTCCCAAAGAAAACCGGCTAGTTGACACGGCTCGCCTCCATCTAGGTGTCTGCTGGTAAGGAAGTCATTTCGTTGCTTTTTTCCACTCCTGGGTCTATGAGCTCACGAGCTTCACCAATGCCACTATCAGACACAGGGACACAGGACAAGGAGAAAGGTGGAGGGGGAGAGGTCTTTGGTGGGTCCAAACTGCAAAAAGGCATTGAGAAGCTATCCATGGTTCTGCCCCTCCAGTTGGGAGGGGGTGGCCTTCAATATAGTCATCTTTTAGCTGCCAGAACCATTACCAGGTAGAACTGGGGACATCTTCTCACGTGTCTTGAGCCCTCATGCCCACTCCTCCGAGCCCTCACACCCATCACGACAGAGCCCCTCCAGCCCCACCCTGCCCTTCCCACTCCCCATCTCAAGCCCAATCCCAAGGCCAGGGCTGTGGTGGCCTTTGTGGGAATGAGCATGAAAAGAGGGTGGGGTGGAGCGGTGACCGCAGAGAGAGGTGAAGGTGGTGCACTGTTGGCATGGTGATGTGGGGCCAATCCTGAGGCCAGAGGTCCATCACCGTGACCAGGAAGACCACTTGGGGTCCCCTAGTTGAAATTGGAAGAACAAAGGGGAGGGAAACCAGAACAGGAAGAAGACAAGTAAGCATCCTAGTGCAAGAGAGCGGCCCGGAGCTGCTGGGCACGGGCCGCCAGTCTATCTGTTGTTGAGGTGTGGAGAGCCGGTGCCATCCTCCTCTTCCTCCTTGTCGTCCTTCAGGCCTTTCAGTCTCTGGCGAGCAAAGTCCTCAAACACAATGTCGTCATCGCTGCAGAGAGAAACAAGGACAACGTGGCATGCTAGCAAGGGCAGGGAGAAGGAGAGAGGTCATATCCACAGGCTTGACACATGTGACACAGAGGGACCCAGGACAGAACCACACTCCCCAAGGTCTCTGGCCTCTGGGGCCAACCTGGGGCAGAAAGGCTCTGGGGATAGTCACAACTCGACTTGGAGAAATTGAAAAGTGCCAGGAGGGTCATGAACTTGACTCTCGTGCCTAAGGCCTAGGAAAGGACCCTAACTCTAGAGGGGGTGGAGGTATGTCAAATACAGGGAGTAGCGTGGTTCTGTGGCAGAGGTAGAAATCATCCCACCATGATAGGCCAGACCACCACATCCTCACAGTGTAATATGAATCCCTCAAGAGCAAGCCCAAGAAACCCACCCACTCACCCAAAAAACTACCCCTAGGAAGCATTCCAGAGAGCAGTGGGGCTGGCTTAATGGAGAGAAAGCCACAAAGGCCCTTTCTCCAGAAAAGTGTCACTCACATGCTGCCGTCAGGGATCCTGGGTAGGAGAGGGGGTGGGATAGGGGAGCTAGCAAATCTACACAGGGGCAGAGGAAGTCTGGTAGCGGAAGGGGTATCTGAGCAGGGTGCAGGACTAAGGGCTGCTTCCTTTCTGCCATAAAAGCCAGCCACTTAAGACCAGGTAGGGACCCACAAAATGTCCCCTGCCCCATGGAGCCAGCCACATGGATCATCCTCAAGGTATGACTGGAGTCCCCATATCCCACATTTCTCCTGGGGTACAAGGGAGGGTGGCTTTTGCAGCTGGAGCAAGAAAGCTGCTTGGCCCTGGAGATGATTCCTGCAGCAGGCCCAGGTCCTCCCCCGCCAGCCACTGTCCGGTGCCACCAAGGAAGGCCTTTCACTGCAGGGAAATCTGCACTGGTGGGTCCTCAGGAGTCAGATGCAACGGGACCCAGACCCTTCCCCACCCCTCAGTCTGCCTCCATGGGTTGGTGAGGGCCGGGAGGAGAGCCAAGCCCAGGGCCCCGACCAGCCCTGTGAGGCCAGCAGGCGCTGTGGATGGACGGACGGACTGACGGACGGACGGACGTGCAAGGACGAGGGAGGAAGACAGACCCCACCAAGGCAGGAGGAAGAGGAACAGGCACGGAGGGTCCTTCAAGTCACATGCAGGCAAGCGGGTTGCTGAAGAGGCGAGCAGAGGCGGCTCTCAGCAGACGGGGTTAGACCAGCTGCTCCTCAGGGGTTAATAAGCATATATGCAAATGACCCTCCGCCCCGCCCCCGGGCCCGCCCCCCAACATCCGCAGGCAGGGTTTGGCTTACTTCGTGTCAAGTTCTATGAGATTTGTGTCTACTGGCGCCTCGTTCTCTGGAACTGAACACAATGAGGGCAAGGTGCCCGGGGGTTAGTGTGGAGTTGGGGACAGGCCGGCTAAGATGGGTGGGGGTGGGGGGCGCAAAACGGAGCTCATCCCAGGTCTTGAAACACCCCAAATCATCTTAAAGGCAGTCCCAGCAGATTTGAACCTCTGACCCTGTGCTCCCGGGACAGGTCTCCAACATGACAGATTCATTTCCAGCTTGCATGAGTTTCTCTAAGAGGGTCGGGGTTTTGTTGCTTTTGTTTATTTTTCACATTTTAACCTCTCTGAATTTGGAGTGTAAAAAATCAATGACATTTCACATTTCAGTTTAATCGTGGGACCACTGTTTGCCTTTGCATACGCAACACGTAGTCTGCCTCAAGGGAAACAGCCTTAGATCCAAAGAAGTGTAAACACTCCGTTATCAATTGGGGAAAAAATTTTTTAAAAGGGAAATGCTATATCAACAGGTCATCTCATCTGTGTGGCTCCTTCCCCGACTTCTAGCCCCTCCCTGGAGGCCTGGCAATGAGCTTCCTCTCTTTCTCTCCCACAGAGGGCAGGAGCCAGGGCTCACTGACTCCTAGCAGATCAGAAGCAAATATGAGTGGTGGGCCCCACAAAAGACCTGGGGAGCTTGGGAAAGAGTGACACTAGGCTGAAGGCTAGCTCAGAGGGACGTAGGATGAGGGGGTAACATGGTGGAGGAGGAAACTAGCTCTCTGGAATCCCCCCCACCCCAATGACCCACAGGGCCTGCTTACCTTCCCGATGTGGGGGTTCCTCTTTGGGCTTGGGGTGCATTAAGGTGAAGGGCAGTTCCACAGCCACATCGCTGAAACACAGACCCAAACACAGTGAGCCCTGGGCCAAGCCTCAGGCTGTGAGCCCCAGTCCCCTGTCCCTCTGAGAACTGGGAGAGCTGTTAGAGGGAGATCCACCACACTTCCGGTGAGCATCTGTCTCTCGGGAGTTGAACTAGGAGACCTGCTGTCCTGCTTCCAGAAGGAAATAGAAACCTCCCTTGTCCTGAGAAGAATCCCTGGATTCCATGGGCCGGCAGCAGATATGGGGTGGGAAAGGAGTACTCCGGGCAGTGTGCACTGTGGTCATGGGGTGGCTCTAGCAGTGCTCTGGGACCTTACCCACCTCAAATCACCATAGTCACCCCAACCTTCCCTGACACTGCCCTTCCCAACTCCTGGATGGGACCCCACTTGCCCTTGCTTCATCTCTCCATGCCTTAAGAAGCTCCTGGCACTGTGAAATCTGGATGTAGCGCTATGAAGGCCCAGGGCTAGGGCTATCTACACCATGCATAGAGTCTGGAAGCCTTGTGAAAGATGGAGGGGAGGGGCTATGGAGAAGAACTGACCACCGGGAAGAACTGACCACCGGCAGTGCCTCTGACAAGGCCTCTCTTCCTTGCTCCTGACCGAATAATAAAAGCAGACATTTGCATGGCATGACTGTGCCAAGGACTGTTCTAGGCCCCTTCCTTAGAGAAACTCATTTAATCCTTATAACAACCCTATCATTTACCCCCAATGTATGGATTGGGAAACTGAGGCACAAGGAGATTAAAGTCTCTTACATACAACTATTAATAGTAAGTGATGGCTCCATAATTCACTCCCTTAACTACTGTGACAACAGCAGAATTGAGACTGACAGAAGCAGCCCTGAAGGTATCTTTCAGCTTGGGTGCCATCACCCTAGGACACCCCCCAAACCCTGAGTGCCTCCAGGCATAGCCACATTTATTGGTTTTGTTGCTCAAGGCAGCTGGGAAGGGTGAAGGGACAGAGAATGGAATGGTCAGGGAACAAGTTATGCAATCAGAAAGGCTCTGCCAGCCTCCCTCTCAATGGTGGAGCACTTTACAGCCTTGAGTCCCACTGAGCTCATATGGAAACATGGGAGAACAATGCCTACCTTCTAGAAGCACTGGAATTTCCAGCAGACGTTGTAGGTAAAAGATCTGGTTAAACTGTGAAGTGTGAGCCTCCATGTACTTCCCCTCCATGGGAACACAGGGGCCTTTTGCTTTGGGTTTTCTTTTTTTGGTACTAGGAGTTGAACCCAGGGCACTCCACCACTGAGCTACATCTCCAGCCCTTTTTATTTTTTATTTCAAGACCAGGTCTCACTGTTGCTGGGGCTGGCCTGGAACTTGCAATCCTCCCACCTCAGCCTCTGGAGTTGCTGGGAATACAGGCATGTATAACTGCCTGGCAACGTGAGGGTCTTATAAGACGTTTTTTTTTCTTTCTTTCTTTTTTCTTTTTGGCAGGGGGTACTGGGAATTAAACTCAGGGGCACTTGACCACCAAGTCACATCCAGCCCTATTCTGTATCTTATTTAAAGTTGCTCAGCATCTCGCTTTTGCTAAGGCTGGCTTTGAACTCACCATCCTCCTGCCTCAGCCTCCTGAAGACTCTTTCTTTTTCATTGGCTTTTTCCTTTCCTTTCTGCTTTGCGTGTGTGTGTCGGGGGGGGGGGGCAGGGGGCAGGGGGGCTTGTTTTGTTTTTTGCTTCCAAAGTGTTCACTTGAAAGAGTGAGCCATCAGATGGAAGTGAATGGAAGACTGAACTGGCCAGCCTTCATGGAGACCACATAGGATATGGCTGAAAGGATCTGGACCTTAATTTTCCCCCAAGACATAAGGGATAGGAAAAGGGACACTTCTGACTCCTCTTTGGGACTTTGGAGAACAGCATAAAGCTGGGCACAAGTCTAGGTTCAGAAAGTCTTTGCCAAATTATACAGAACTAAATTGAATTATTGTCATCTCTCAAACTAGACCAAGATTTCTTAGGACAGGTGACACTGCCGTCTTGTGATGGGAAGCCAAATGGCTATGTTGGGGGCATTTTTGGAATGTTAAATCCATCCAACCAAATTACAAGGGAATCTTGTCTACAAAATTGGATCTCTGAGGACCTGTCCTTAGCAACACACAGTCAGCAGTTCGTTCTCATTAGTGTAGAAGTTTCTAAGCCACGAGGCCTGCATTTCTCCTAAACAGCCTATAAATCAGGTGATTAGAATTCAGTCAGCTCTGCTGGTGGCCACTCCCCAGATCACTGCTGTCTGTAAAGGTCCCTGTCACTGGAATGGGATGAAAGAGCACGGCAAGGTTTCAAGGAAAGGCCATGTCTCCCTCATCCCTAGAGAAAGGTCTAGCCCAGCACACACCTGGTCCCAAGTCCTGAAATGACCACTAGATTCCTTTCAACCCAGTGCCCTGTGGTCCTGACCAGTTAGGCTAATTGTCTCTGGGCCCTCCAGGGAGGTGGCTCAAGCAGGATGAAGGAGGGACTTTACCTGGATGCAAGATCTCCCAACAGGCTGGGTGGGCCAGAGGAGGCAGGAGGAGTGGTCAGGAGAGAGTGCAGAGAGGAAGAAAAAACACATTATTCACCTCCTCTGCTGCCCCGCAGAGCAGACGGACCTAGGGACGCACCCCCGACCCCTGCACGCCCTGACTGCTCATTCAGGGAGACTGATGTGGCATCTACCTGCCCAGGGGCCGAGGTGGGCCCCAGGATCCTCCTCTGTAAAGGAGCTCTTCCTCCCTGTCAGGAATAGCTAAAGGCAGAAGGAAGACTTTGGGGGATCCGGAAGCATATGGAAAACTGTGGGTCCTGCAAGGTCACATGATATGGGATTTGGGATTTAGAGAGGTCCTATAATGTACAGTCAGTATTACACACTGCCACCTGCAAAGAGTCATTATTTTAATAATAAAGAGACTCAATGTCTAATGTTATTTCATTTTTTCAATCTTTCCATAGACATTTATGACCTAAATTAAGGGGGGGGATTCCTTTAACAAATTAGAAGCCTTAATACTTGATTTATAATATGTACCCCAATATATGGGGCAATGGGAGCTTTTTCTAAGCTCCCACCTAACTATATACTGTAGGACAGGAAATATATCCAGTCCACTACTGGGACCCCAGCACCCAGCCCGTGACCCAGGGCTCAAGGAGAAGAGTTCAGGAACCATTTGGACTTCTGTTTCCCCATCTATAAAATGGGAGTCAGCTGAGCTAGCAAATCCCCAATCCAGCTCAGGGGTTCTGAGCCCCTTTGGCTGTTTTCCCAGCAGATCAGCCTGGGCAAGAGTGGTGTGGGTGCTCTGTCTGGAGGTGTGTGAGCATCGTGGTGCCCTCTAGGACCTGCTCTCCCTCCTGGGCCAGGCACAGTACTCAGCACAAGGTCCTGACCTGCCATGAAGAGGACAAGAGAGTGGGAAAAAGACGGGACGGGGAAGGACGGCCCAGAGCCACTGGAGGAGAGGGAAAAGGAGTTGAGAAGAGGAACAGAAAGGAGGAAAAGAACAGAAGTCCTCCCTCCCCATTCCTCCTCCACAAGAGATACAGCTGAAAAGTCCAACAGGAGGAATGGGGCAGGGGGCTGCGGGCCCCTCCACATTTGGGCTCTTGGGCTGGGCTAGAACACTCACCCGCCCCGAGACACCACCAGCTTCACCTTCACTTTGTAGGAAACAATGATCCCCAGGATCTCACGGTTGGCGCCTTCCCTCAACCTGCAAGGTGATACAGGGAAGCTGATCCACAGGGTTCTCTGATGGGTGAGATACTGCAGGTGGCAGGATACGGTGGAGGACAGCACTGTCCATCCCTCTCCTGGCCACTCAGCTACCATGTCCAATGGAGCCCAGTGAGTGGCCCACCCTGGTCCCAGCGGAGGTGAGAAAAGGTGACCTCTACCCTTAGGAAGCTGGAACTTGGAGCCCCGAGTTCCAGATTTGGAGGTGAGAGCCCTCACTGTGTGCTTGGTAAGCTCCCCACCCCTGCGTGGCCAGTGTCTGGCAAGGCTGTGAGGGGCAGGGCTCTAACTCCTCACTAATGAGTCCAGCTTCTCCCACCCACGGTTTAGTGCTCAGTAACTTGTGAGCAGAAAGGGCTGAACTGGGAATTTGGAGAGGCTGGGGGCAGTTGCGGGCAAGGGTCAGGAAAGGATATCTCCAGGAGGTGGCTGGTGCCCTGACAAAGTCTTGAGGACAGGTAGGGTTAGAGCCAGGGTAGAGCAGCCGGTGGGAATCTTGGAGGTCAGTGGGCAGCCTCTGCAGGGCGTGAGGAAGAGAGGCTGGTCCAAGGGCAGCCTGGATTGGCAGCAGGGGAGGGCAGGGGGTGCAGAGGCAGGCTGGAGCCCAGCCAGGGGGCAGGGCTCAGCAGGGAGGGTGCAACAGGCACCCCAGTCCCCGAGGCTCTGCTACAGCAGGGTGACCTGGAGGATTCAGTGATACCCACGGGGCAGTAGTGACAGACGGCCCAGGGGTCCCTGACTTGAAGGGATGCGCCATGTCTGGTCCACCCAGCTCACCGTCCTGAGCTCTCCAGTCCCCCTTCTGCTGGGGCCCTCCTAGTAGTTCCTCCTTCCCTCTGGCCTTGCTGGCCTCAGGCTACACCTGTCCGACTGAGGACACCAGGTCAGGATCTGCTGCCTCTGGCAGGAAGCCTTTCCAGGCTGCTCCTCCAGACCAACTACCAGGGCTGGCACAGACCGAATGAGCCAGATCTAGTGGCCTGTGTTGTCCTCCGGGTCCCCCCCAGGAGGGTGGGTAAAGCGGGACAGCCTCCCTGACCACTCAAGCTTTTGTGGACAGGCCACAGACAAGGCTGAGGGAAGAGGGCAGCCTGAGCCTTTTCCTTGACAGTTGGGACTAAGGACAGCAGCAGGAGCCCGAGACCAGGAGGGCAGGTCCTCACAGGGTGCTGGAGGCCAGATTCGTGTCTTCATGCTTGAGTTTCCCATCCAGGGCAAGGCCCCGCTTCTCTCGGTTATTGGCCAGGAAGGGAGTCAGCGTGTAAACTTTGCAAAACGTCGAACTGGGTGCCACAGTGTCACTGAAAGAAGGGAAGTAGGTATGGAGGTGGCCCTACCCACAGCCAATCCCAGCCTTGTGCCCCAACCCAGTTAGGACATCTAGCACGGCCTGGCCCCGAGTTCCCTCTGCCAACGCTCCATTCCCCAACTGCAGAGAACACTTGGGCTAGGCCTGGCTCTGGCAGAGAGACCACAGCCACCAAAAAGAGGCACATCTATGCCATACCCAGCAGGGACCCTGGGGTGGAGAAACAGCACAGCACTACGCAGTACATTTACCTTTAAAATAACAGCTACCTGCAACCATAAATGAAGCCACTGGACACCATGAACCCCCCACCCAGGTTACACAATGAAAACTTCGCTTGCTTTACGGCACATCTAGCCATGGTGCAGGGTATTTGGGTTGTTCCGTTTTTTCTAATGCTTGCTCCATTCCCTCCCCCTTTCAAGAAAACAGCAGGGGTGCAGCAGATGACAGCGGCCAGCCCTGGAGCCAGCCTCTTGTCAGATCCATGAGCTGAGCAGGTCACCGCTCTCTGAGTCCATCTCCCCACCGTCATACTAGGACAGTAGCAGTCCCCACCTCACAGGCCTCCGCAGGAAGGAAAGAGACCAGGCAGGCCATCCATAGGAGCAGCGTCCTGCTGTCCCCACTGGCTACCCTGCGCTCCTGTGCACATTGGCAGAGCTGAGGGTGTCCCTCTGGGGATATGGGGTGCTCTGGCTCTGGGTCACCTCACTGCACCCTTCACCAGGATTCTAGGCCTCACGGCTTTTTTTTTTTTTCTATCAATAGTGGGTAGAAGAAATAACCAGTAAGAGGGAATGTTTGATCTACTCATAGCACAGTCACATTAAAAACTATCTCCGAGATCACATAATAACTTTTTTTTTTTGTACCAGGGATTGAACCCAGAGGCACTAGACCACTGAGCCACATCCCCAGCCCTTTTTAATATTTTATTTAGAGACTGGGTCTCACTGAGTTGCTTAGGGCCTTGCTAAGTTGCTGAGGCTGGCTTTGAACTCTCCATCCTCTTGCCTCAGCCTCCAGAGCTGCTGAGATTACAGGTGTGCACAACCATACAGGCCACACCAACTTTTAAAATGTCTTTAAGTTGCAAAAAATATTGACTGTAATTATATATGAATAAATATCCCCATATATGTAAAACTACATACAATGCAATTGCCACCCCACTCCCAAAGACCAGGAGCAAAAGAAAAAAAAAAAAAAGATGTGTCTTCTTTTGGGAGTATTCACTTCCCACTTCCTCTAGATAAGATGCCTCTCTTGAGATCTCTCCTCGCATCTTATCTGCCAATAAACTTGGGACAAAGTTCCATGCTCACCCGTAGCAGCTCTCCTCAAACCTGGACATTTTTTGTTTTCTTGACAATTATTCTGTACCCTCCCACATATACCCCTTTTACCCAATGAGGGGGATTACTAAAAGTTGTATACCCAGGGCCTTTGCCTCAGCTCTCAGGGAGCTCAGAGCAAAAGTTTCTCCTTTCCACCCAGGTTTCTGGTACACTGTCATTATTCTCACTCGACAACCCAATTTCCTTTCACTCCTTAGCTCTTGTTTTGTTGTTCAAGGTTTATGGAGTCTTTTGACTGCAGTGTACATTTTCTTTTTTTTTAATTTTATTTTTTTGTTATAGATGGACACAATACCTTTATTTTATTTATTTATTATGTGGTGCTAAGTATCGGACCCAGTGCCTCACACGCTAGGCAAGTGCTCTACCACTGTTCACTAAATCAGGTGGACAGTTTCTGAAAGTCTCTTCCACATCATCTACTCTGAGTGGCAAGGAAGGCCGAGGCCCAGCCCTCCGCCAGGTGGAGAAGAGCAGCTGGGCCTGTGACTGGACTGCCACCCAACCCCACACTCCCGAGGCCCAGCGGGCGCTCACTTACTCAGCCTCCTCCATGGCCACGGGGCACTTGTACTGTGCTGTGTTGAAAAGGCAGATGTCCGCATACTGGCGCACTAGGGAAGGAGGCAGAAGGGCGCATGAACCAGGGGGGCCCAGCCCAGGGGGTATTCCCAGCTGCCTGAGGTGGGATGCTCAGTTCCGGGTAACGACCAGAGCCTACCTGGGAGAATTTGTAGGACACTACCGCCTTCTTCCACCCAAAATGTAGCCTCTGAAATATTCATTTCATTCCATAGCCAAAGGTCATCCCTGTAGGGACAGCCATGTCCAGGGCCCAGGAAACCTGAGATAAGGGATGGCCTGAACTGGCCATGAGCAGCCTGAGGCACCAGCCTCCAAGGGTCTCTTGGCTCAGGGCAGGCCCTAGGCTTCAGAAGTCTTTGGCAGTAGTTATCTCAAGGATCATGACAAGAGGAGAGCCTCTAGTGACCCCCGCCAACTCTTGGAAGGATCCCCTCTTGCCCACCCCAAGCTGACCCTCTCCCCCAGGTACCCGAGATCTTGATTTTCTTCACTGTCTTGTTGGTGTTGTTGGTGACGTGGACGTTGACACTGATGGGTTCTCCATGGTAATAGATCTGGGAGAAGAAAGGAGAGCCTTGGTTGGGAAGACACCAACGTTCTAGGTAAAGGGAAAGGAGAAACCGCCCTCCCAAGCTCCTCAAATCTAAGCTATTCTGACAACTGCCCCAAGGGCTTCAGCCATTCCCATTAATGCAAATATAGCATTGAAGCCACCAAGTATATTAGCTTTCAGTTCCCTTGTGGGACCATTGAGAGGTATTTGAATTAGAAGGTGTATTCCCAGCACCAGTCCTGTCCTGGCCACCAGTAAGGATGACTATAATAACTATAATATAATAACATGTGATATTGGACAGGTTGTCGAAGCCTCTGAAAGTCTCTTCCATATCATCTACCCTGAGTAGCAAGGGGTTGAACTAGGGAATGTCTCAAGTCCTTGCCAGATCAACAGTTTGGACACAGGAGGCTCTGGAAGGAGCTGGGAAGGAGAGGAAGGGCTGCCCAGTTCCCTGAGGGAATCAGCTCTGAATTCTCACTGCAGGGCTTCAACCCACATCTTGTCCCAGGTATCTGCCTGCAGCTGCCTGCAGGGAAAGGGGGTATCCATGCCTCGAGGAGAAGCCCCTTGCACTCAGAGCAGGTATCAATCAGCTGGATTAGAGTCCCCCGCCTTTGTCAGGTGCTGCCTCATAGCTTAGGGCTAGGCGAGATTATGGCAGGGAGTCTACGGGCCCCTCTGTACCCCTCTTTACCTTTACCACTGGCTTGCAGGGAGTCAGTGGGATATAAGGGCCCCTGTGGAACAGCCCCACCCCTGCTAAACCCAAGCTTCATACCTCCTTATCCAGGGAGGCTTCTAGGTGCAGGGGCTTGTCCGACATGAGGAACTGCCTGGTGGTCTCAGCTGTGGGCTGGGGGCCAGGCCTCTCCGGGGCATACTGAACCTTCCGGATGACCAGACGCACAGAATTCCTGGTGGAAAGGGTGGAGTGAAAGATGCCAGGGTCACCTGCCTCATCCCCTTTCTTTGCAACCTCTACATCCCTCTCCTACTTAAGAGGCTGCCAGGGCGCCCACTGCCAACTAACTAGAGAGGCTGACCTAGACTGTCACCACTTGGCCCACTCCATCCTTCCCCATTCTGTCCCTGAGCCACTCCATGGAAGCACCTCATTTGGGTCTGTGTCTTGGTACCCAAGAGGATGGTAAGAAAGGAACTGCTTTCACCTCCTGCCTCCTCATGTCACCTAGTAGTATAAGCTCCTTATGGACAGAGACTTGTCTAAATTGTTTACTGCTATGTTTTTAGCATATACGACAGTGCCTGCCATGGAGTGAAGGCCCTTTAAGTAAAACATGCTCAGAGGATGGATCCCAGGAAGAAACAGGGGCTTGGGAGGTGTGGGGTTCAGCCAGAGGGTTGCAGGACAATGAAAGGGGACCCTCAGTGTGGGGGCGGAGGCCCACAGATGGGGGGCTCAGTGAGGGTGACAGAGCTCCGAGAGGAAGTGAGGACACATGGAGCTGAGGAAGGGATGGGGACTCAGGCCATCTCTGTGGCATGCAGGGAGTGCTGGCATTGCTCAGACAAGCCACAAGCCACCTCCACCCCCGGGAACCAGAGAGCCGGGGTCACACTCCTACCCCTCCTCTCCCTAACTGTGTGGCCTTGAGTCACTGCACTGAGCCTGAGCCGCCTCAACTGTAAAATGTTGACAATAGCAGGACCCACCCCTCAGGCCTGCTATGAAGGCTAAGCCAGTCCACAGCTGCCCAGCACTCGCGGAGCATGTCTGGCACCTAGTCAGCCCTTGAGAAAGGATAGCTACTATCCCATTATCACTAGTAAGTCTTCCGTGTGCACTTCTTCATTTCGTGTGGACTTAAAGGTCCCATTGGTAGTGGGATGAGAGTGGTGGCTCTCAGTGTTGCCTCCTTTCCCTTGTTCTGGTCAATTTCCTTTCCACACCCACAGTACCCTTCCTTCCCTCTAGTCTCAGGTCTTAGGAGGAAAAAGGGGGACAATGAAGTGAGGGAGAAGGTTCTAGTCTCATGCCCGTGAGCTGCCAGGGCTGCTGATGGAAACACCTGTAGTACACCCTGTGGCCACCAGGTGGCAAACTTGAACCACTCCCTAGAAAGGCTGCCTAGCTGGTGCCAGGCTCCTGTAGGAACAGGCTTTGGATGTGGTGGCATCAGAGTTGCTGGCTAAGGTCTGTCAGGCCAGGAAGCAGAACAGGACTTGACCCCAAGAGGGGCATCCATGAAGTCAGGGCCAGCTTTGTTTTGGCTGCCAACATGGGTTCTCTCTATAGGGACTTCAGGAGAGCGCATTCCCTTCTCTGAGACATGGGTTCGCTCTCCCCACTTCTTTCTCTTGCTTAGAGGCCCCTACTGACACACTTACTCCACTTCCTACTGATCCCCTCCCAGGAAGAAAACTGGGAAATGATAGCCTGCAGACATCCTGCTCAGCGTTGAACACAATCTGAATTTAGGATTTTTTTTTTCTTTTCCAAAAATAAAAAGACCAGCAGTCTGGAGAGGATGAGACTAGAGGAAGGAAGATGAGGGAGGGAACTGGTGCAGTGGTGCAAAGGAGAAGCGGATCCTGAGCCAGAGCAATTGAGGCCACCCTCCCCGGGAAGCCTTCCATGACCTGCCTGCCTTCCAGAGTGCCCTCCCAGAGCTCCGAGACTGGAGTGTGCAGCCCTCCATGCAAATTTCCAGGTACTGTGACTTAGCTCTCTTCAGACTTGCCCCTCCCTTCTGTCCCCTCCCTCTCCACAGCCAGCGCCTCACGCACCTCTTATGGATCTTCTCCTCCAGGTTCTCAGCACAGAATGCTTTGACTTCATAGTCCACACCACAGGCCTGTGGAGGAGGCAGAGCTGACCCCAGGGCCTTGGAAGAGGCAGGGTCTCCAGGGCACAGCCAGCCTGCACTCATTTTACAAACCAGGACACCAGAAGGGATGCTAAGCTCCTGCAGCCCACAACTCCTGGGTATGACGCCAAAGCCTTGTACTCAGCCCCCGGACGGCACTGCCCCCTTCTGCAGCTGCCTACTCCACCAACATTCCCACTGAGCTATTCCTGACTCCACCATCACCAGGAGTCCAGACCAGTGTGTCTAGGTCCTTCTCCCTGGACTCCAGCCTCAGCCCCTTGGCTGTCCTCATCATAGCAGCTGCCCAGAAATGACAGTAGGCAGCCCTGCCCGGGGACACCTACTATATGCAGACCCTGCTCCAGTGTCTCCCCCAGCCCTCTAACAACATGAAAAGACACACCCTGTTATCTCTGCCTGGCAGATAAAGAAATTGCTTTGGAGGTCTGGGGCCTGGGGCACTGCAGGTATGGCTTCTCTCTGAGCCTCCGTTTCCTCTGTGAGGAACAGTGGTGATTGCACCGCCATACAAGGTTGTGAGGCCAGGGGTAGATCCTCAGAACATTTTGGTCCAGTTGCAGCCAATAATAGGATCAGTGAGGGGGACATATCACAGGATGTCAGGGTGAGGCTAACTATATCCGCAACCTGGTCTGAAGAGACTGGTTGACCCAGGAGGGATCAATCAGACCTAGACCATAGGAGTCTCTAACAAGGAGGGTGGTTCTACATGTCCAGCACCTCCCTGGGAGAATGCCAGGGACCTGGGAGCATGACACTCCTGGACCCAGAGAGATGATGCCTTCAGGGGGCACCTACCTTCCCCGTGTCTTCAGGCCCTGGTTGCAACGTCACAGAGCATGGGAGGTTTGGAGGGATCTGTTTAGAAGACAGAATCAGCCATCTGTCACATCTACCACTGTCCCTCCCCGTGTCTCCACATCCCTGACACTCCCACACTCCCACACACACTCATCCAACCAGGGCCCAAGGACAGGACAACTGCCCCCACCAGACTAGGGGACCCTGGAATAGGCTGTATCTCCCCCATCAGAACCGTGCACCATACAGGGCCAGAGGCCCCTCCAGTGAAGACAAGGACTTTTCTTCATCTAAAGGGTTTGGCCCAACCCACTCCTCGCAGCAATGGTTGAGAAAGGTGTTTCCATGATGTCTACTGTGGCTCCTGAAAGATGTCCACACCCTAATCCCCAAATCATGTGACCAATGTTACATTATACAACAAGAGAACTTTGTAGATGTGATCACGGTAAGAACACTGAGATGGGGACAGCATCTGGATTGTCCAGGTGGGCCCAATGTACTCATGAGAGCCATGAGCACAGAAGAGGAAGCTGAAGAGTCTGTGCAAGAGTAAAGGTCAGAGAAAGGCTCAAGGCACCATTGCTGGCTCTGAGGGTGGAGGAAGGGGACCAAGAGCACAGGAGTGTGTGCAGCCTCCCTGGAATGTGAAGCTGGAGAAGCCGAGGGCATGGGCGCTCCCCTAAAGCCTCCAGAAGGGACATGGCCCTGCCCACGCCTTGGTTTTAGCCCCGTGGAAACAGAATGGTAGGTAAGGTCATGAATGTGTGTCATTTTAACTGGTTGGCCACCAATGTGTGGTCACTTGTGACAGCAACCAAAGGAAACTAATACATCTACATGAAAAGATGCTTCTGTGCCCCCCCCCCTCCATTCTCAACCGCTCATGGGACGGGGAAGATGCACAGAATCAGAGACAGAAATTGTGAAATGCGAACCTTGGAATCTCAGAACTGAAAGAAGGCAGGACAGAGAGGTACAGCCCCTACACCCCCACCCCACCCCCGGGAGCTGGGTCGACACTGGGCATACTGGCAACCAACCTGAGGGGGAACACCTTGTCACAACCCAGGGCTCTTTCTCTTCAGCCACCTCTGGGCCCCCCTTTCTCCCGCCAGTGACCCAGGCTTGGGAAGGTCCGAGGAATAGCCCAGAGGTAAAGGTGACACCCCCAGCAGTGGCCGGAGAAGAGACACTTACCAGGTAGTGTAAGTGACAGTGCCCCAGGTCCCAGCGTACCCTGGGGAACTGGGTGACACAGAGCGGCTGCCCCCGCTGCCCCCATGTGCCCACCCTGAGCGCTTCCTGGAGGCGGCCCCTCTGGACCGGGGCCCGGGTGGGGCTGGCAGTCCCTGACCTCAAAGGTGAAGGGGTAGGCGTGCTCGCCCAGCTTCTTGATAAGGCGCTCCTGCAGCCGCGTCAGGGGCTTCTTGTCCTCGGGGGCCGGCGGGAAGGACTGCACGTTGGCCACAAACAGGTCTTTGCGAAAGGTCAGGCCCAGGACGTCCAGGTCCTCCCGGCCATAGCGGAAGGCGCAGGTCAGTGTCACATAGACTGTGGGGAGCAAGAAGCACTAAGGAGGGGCCAGGAGGGCCGCACCCACCCACCCACCCCCGAGAGTGTCGACTGGAGGCCACAGGCTTGTCCCAAGCTCCCATGGAGCGGGCGGGCTCTGTCCCTTGGAGGGGCTGTTACTCAAGACCTGGAAGGATGGCCCATGGCTGGCCCCCAGGAGGAAGTAGGGCTGCCTGCTCAGCCAGCTCCATCCTCCCCATCCCACTCTCATGTGTGAGGGTCACAGGTCATGGACTGTTTGATGGGGTCAGGGGCTGGCAGAGCACGAGAAGCAAGTGCAGGGCAGGGGCCAGGACACAGGGTCTCAGCCCAGCCCAGCCCCTGCCCTGCCTCCCTGCTGGCTGGGCACAATCTCTTCCGCTTTCTCCTCTGTGAAAGAAGACCCTAACTCCTGCCCTCTCGGCACCCCAGCCTTGTCACCATCATGACACAGTATAAGAAAAGTACTCGGGTGCTGATAAGGTCTTCTAGCCTGGGCATGGGCAGGGCTGCCCAAGCTGGAGGAGGCAAGAGCACCTATGTGGGAGCTTGCAGAACGGGACCAGTGAGATGGGCAGGGAGGGGCAGTTAGATTAGCCAATATCCTGCCTGGCAGTCAGGAAGACCCTGGCTGAGGTTGGTGGGAAGAAACCCTGGCAGGTGCAGGGTGGGCCACAACCTACCTCTCCTCTCCTTGAGATACTCAGGATCCACCAGAACCACACCATCTGGAGGAGACAGAGAGTGAGCAGACCCTCCCAACTTGGCCTCCCTCCCCAACACCCACCCATACCAGCCACCTCTCCTTCCAAAAGCATAGGAAATCGGAAGGCCAGCAGTAGTGGGTGGCACTCTACTGCCCAGTCTTTTCCCGACTGTGCCCACCCTCTGTCCACCCAGAATGCCCAACAGCCCAGCCATTGACTTTGGGCAGGCTACTTCATTTGTGTTTCTTCATTTGTTTCTTAAGAATACTGTGGGTCTGAAACCTGTAGGCCAGGTACACTTTGAAATTCAGAAGTTCTGAATTGTAGTGAGGCAATATGATACATGTTCTGTATTTTAGATACTTCTCCCTGTGGGATGGACACCTGCTAGGGAAGCCAGGAATACCTCTGCAGGGAAGCACAGATAAAGTCACATGCCATGTAACTTTTCAGAGGACCCCACTTAGAAGGCGGTCCCTTGAGATAATACTACCTAGTGACACAGTGGTTGTCTTAGTTTGTGTGTATGCACACTATAACACCCCACAATGACGAGATCACATAGTGATGCCCTTCTCAGAACATGTCCCCATCGTGAAGTGACACGTAAGACTAACGAAGGCCTCACATCAGTTCAGCCTCAGTTTGATGATAGATGAACTCGATATCAAAGTTAGTTGAGAACAGAGTTATGTTTTCGGAGCATTCTAGATTTGGGATCTGTGGATCCGGGACTGTGATCCACGCGAGGACAAGTGGGTGGTCTGTGTCAATGTGCACAGGTGTGAAATGTGTCATGTGTGGACAGTGCTTAGAGCCCAGCACACATGAGCATGACAGAGGGTATGGAATGTGTCCTGATGTCCCTCTCCAGCCCGTTTCTTAAAGTGGAGTGCCCAGCTGGACACAGAGGACATTTTCTTGGCCCAGCACTCCAGGAGGCCAGGAGCATTGGCTCGGGGTCATCTCCTTGCCTGGCATCCCCAGCCCATCTCTCCCTAAACCTTCTCTCACTCTCCACCCACTCTGAGACACTACCCACCCAAGCCCATGTCACCCCCACAGCCAACCCTTTGGGAATCTCAGATGACTTAACGGGAAGTAAGTGGAAGGCCAAAGTCCAGCCCATCCTGGGCAGGTCCTGGGGACAGCTGGTCAGTGCATGCCCAACTCATCCCCCACCCTATCCAGGCATCTTCCTTCTGTTCGTGGTGATGTGTCCTTTGTGTTATGTCCTGCACTGGACACCAGGGCTCAGTGGATAATCAGTACATAGGGAGCCCCAGTGAGGGCAGCTCACCCCACCAGGGGTGTCATGAAAGGCTCCCTAGGGAGAGAGGCTGGAGCCAGGTCTCAAAGGACAAGCAAGGATTATCTACTGGATGACTAAGGGATAGGCCAAGGCAGGCAGAGGAAGGCATGGCTTTGAGGCCTGGGAGCAGATACTGGAGGCAGGGGAAGGTCATAAATATCCCATTGGGCCAGGCACGGTGGCATAGGCCTACAATCCCAGCAACTTGGGAGGCTGAAGCAAAAGGATTGCAAGTTCAAGGCCAGCCTCAGCAAGTTAGCAAGATCCTCAGCAACTTATGGAGACCTTGTCTCAAAATAAAAACTAAAGAGCACTGGGGATATAACACAGGTAAAGTCCTCCTGGGTTCAATCCCCAGTGTTCACACCCATGAAAAAAGACAAATGTCCCTGATTCAGGCCAGGTTTGAACCAGCATCCAGGTTTGATGGGGAACATAGGGAGGATATTATCTGATCAAGCCAGAGGAAAACGTCATGATGGGCAAAGCATTTCTTACTGTGTGTCATGCGATCAACCCTGGACAGCACCCCAGAACCCTCTGGGTCCCCACAGAACAAAGTAGGTGCTCTGTAAACACCTGCTGGACAGCTCTCAGGTGACTGCATGTTCTGGGGAGCTGGTCCCCTCCTGCCCTTGCCCTCCTCCAGCCTCTGCTGCTGTCCTCAACAGGGCTGCTCAGCTCTGAGCTCACAGAGTCCTCTAGAAATAATGGCCCAAAGTTGATCACAGGCTCTCAGGGGCCAGTTCAGGGAGAAGATGCAATTGGCAGGAGGAAGCACTGAGCCTCCGAAGACACCAAACACAGCCCCCAGACCTGGCTTAGGAGGAAGAGTGGAGTCATTCTGCCCCAGGACATAAAGGGTGAGGTCTGGATTGAGCTGGCCTCCCAGAAGCTGCCGGGCCTGTTCACACTCCTCTGGCACAGGGGTCCCTGTGTCTGCAAGGAATTGCCCCTGGTGAGCTGAAACCTGCCCCTCTATGAACCCTGCTCTTGGCTCAGGAGCCACACAGGTCCTCCCTGACCTCTGGTCCCAGGACAGCCCCTGGAGACAAGAGCAAAGAGGTGATATGGTTTAAATATGAGGTGTCCCCTGGCCAGGCACTGTATTCAGTGACTCGGGAAATCGCAAGTTCAAGGCCAGCCTCAGCAACTTAACGAGGCCCTGCTCAAAATTTTTTTAGACCCTGTCTAAAAAAAAGAAAAAAAGGGTCTAGGGATGTGGCTCAGTGGTTAAGCATCACTAGGTGCAATGCTGGGTACCAAAAAAAGAGAGAGAGAAAGGGGCGGGGGTGGGGGGACAGGAGGTAGCCCCATCAAAGCTCATGTATTAGACAATGCGAGAAAGTTTAGATGGAAATGATTGAACTGTGAGAACCTTGACCTAACCACTGACCGGGATCAACTGGGTGGGAACTGCAGGGTAGTGGAGTGTGGCTGGAGGAGGTAAGTGACTAGGGATATCCCTTTGGGGTATATTTTCTCTCTCTTTCTCTCCCCCTTTCCTTCCTGATGCCGTATCCTGAGCTGCTCTCTTCCTGCACACCTTTGCACCAGGATGTTCCACCTCTCCTTGGGCCCAGAGCCAGGGAGTCAGCCATCTATGGATGGAGACCTCTGAAACTGTGAGTGCCAAATAAACATTTCCTCCTCTAACGTTGTTCTTGTCAGGTCTTTCGGTCACTGACCAAAACAAGAGGCCACGTTCTCTGGGGCTAGTTCCAAGCAGCAGAACATCCCAGCTTCTTCGCCTAGCCTCGGCCTTATGCAGTTTCCATCCCCCACACTCACAACCTGTTAGCTCCGTGGGCATTACTTTGTTCATGTCCTTCTTAAAACAAAACAAAACAAACAAAAAAAGCTACCTATCTGGCCTCACTTTGTTTATTCATAAAATGGGGGTGATTCTGGGCTTCTCTCCCTTCCCTTGTGGGAAAAGAGACAATGAGCCCAGGGATCTTCTAACAAGAGCAGTGGCTCTTTTTAAAAAATATGTATTTTTTTAGTTGTAAATGGACACAATACCTTTACTTTATTTATTTTTGTTATTCTTTTTGTTTTTTGGAGGGTACTGGGTTTGAACTCGACCACTGAGCCACACCCCCAGCCCTATTTTTTATTTTATTTAGAGACAGGGTCTCACTGAGTTGCTTAGCACCTCGCTTTTGCTGAGGCTGGCTTTGAACTTGCAATCCTCTTGTCTCTGCCTCCCAAACCGCTGGGATCACAGGCATGTGCCACCATGCCCGGCTATTTATTTATTTTTATGTGGTGCTGAGGATGGAACCTAGTGCCTCACACATATTAGGCAAACGCTCCACCACTGAGCCACAACCCCAGCCTGAGCAGTAGTTCTTAACCAGGAGTGATGTGCCCCTTAAGGGGTCACTTGGCAAATCTAAGGTTGTTTTTGATCATTGTAACTGGAGTGTGGGGTATTCCTGGCACTCAGTGGGCAGAGGCCAGGGATGCTGCCAATCACCCTGCAACACTCAGGACAGAGTCCACCAACAAAGAGTTATCTGAACCAAGATGTCAACAGGGCTGAGTGTGGGAAACACTGAACCTGAGTAAGACCTTGGAAGGTGACTTCAGCCACCTACCCGGCCTCTGGTAGGACCCACAGGTACACAGACCTCAAAAAGGTTTCTCTCTCCCTCCCTCTCCTACCCTATGCCCTCAGAAGGCAACAAGAACAAAGGGTTTCTGCAGAGGCCCAGTTGGGGCCTCTCCCTACTTAGCTCTGTGACCTGGGGCAAGTCATGAAGCCTCTCACGTATCTCCTTCTCCTCTTCCAGAAAAACAAAGATAACTACTCTCACTGTAGCTGCATAGTAAGCCTTGACGTCATTGCCCTTATCCACCACCCAACATCAGGATTCTTTCCCAGTTTCTCACGTCTGTCCCTCCCACAGCTCCCTGAGTGGCTTCACTTGAAAATAGCTGCTCAGAAGAAGCTGCACGCCCTCTGGAGACCTGAGGGCTCTCCCTGGAGCTCTAGGCAAATCCCACCAACCCGGCTCCTTCCCTGCCCTCCAGGACTCACCCACAGGGTCCACAAGGTCGATGTGGTCCACAAAGTCCCGCTTTCCCAGGTAGACGGTGAGCTGGGGAGGAGAGGCAGGGGTGCATTAGAAGGCAGGGGCAGGAGGGCACAGGCCCTGGAGCAAACCTTGGGATTTGCTAAGATTCAGACACCCAACCCCAACCCTTATTCAAATCACAGTGGATCAGGCCTGGGTGGCACATGCCTGTAATCACCTGTATCTCAGCTACTGGGGAGGCTTAGATAAGAATCACAAGTTCAGCTGGGTGTGGTGGCTCACACCTGTAATCCCAGCAACTCAGGAGTCTGAGGCAGGAGGATCACAAGCTCAACAATTTATCCAAACCCGTCTCCAAATATTAAAAAAAAAAAAAAAATTAAAAGGTTTGGAGATGAGGCTAGGGTTGTGGCTCAGTGGTAGAGCACTGGCACGTGCAAGGCCCTGGGCTCGATCCTCAGCACCACAAAAAATAAAGATATTGTGTCCAGCTACAACTAAAAAATAAATATTAATGGAAAAAAAAGGTTTGAAGATGTAGTTTAGGGGTAGAGCATTTGCTTAGAAAGCAGGAGGCCCAGTGTTCAATCCCCAGCACCTCAAAAGAAAATTTTAAAAATCACCAAGGGACTTGTAGACCTGCCCCAGCCTTAATGCTAAGAATAGCAAATCCCTGCAAAGCTTTAAAAGCAACTCATCTCCAAAAACTCGATGAAGGAGTTATTTGTTCCCATTTTACAGATTAGGCCACTGAGGCCTAGAGAGGTCTTCATGCCACGTAACCATTGAGAGAGGAGGAGCCATGGCAAAGCAAGCAGCCGGGGGCAGTGCTGGGGTATGAGGGAGGTAGGGGCCTGGGTAGGGCCCCAGGGGCACTGACACTGGTCCTGTGCTCTCCAACTGCTCCTCCCAGTGCAGCCCGGCAGAGAGCCACTTAGATGAGCAAAGGCAGCTTCCACCCAGTAACCAGCCTGCGGGAAGGACCTGCATGCCAGAGTTCCAGTGGCCCAGAGACGAACCCCGAGCACCATCCTAGAAGTTCCTGCTCCTCAGCAATCCCTCAGTCCCGGTGATTCCACCCCCATCGTATTTCTCAGATCCCTCCCTCTCCATCCCCACAGACTCCGTTGCCTAGGGGACTTGCTAGATAGCCCCCCTGCTCTAAGCTCTGGGCTGCTCTCCCCTCCTTAGCTGACTGGTTCTTGTAAAATGCACATCTAACCATGCCACTTCTGAAAACTGAGAAACCTCAGCGCCCAGAGATAAGGATGACAAATGGCTTTCATTCCAAGTGCCAACTCTGATGGATTGGTGGAGGCTGCCCAGGGGCCTGGATTGAAAGAAATGCAAAATAAATCCTGGCACAGCGGGAAAGGGCGAAAAGGGAGGGGTGATGTCTGCTGTGGGCACCGAAGGGGGATGTGGACGTGCACGTGGCTATTTGCCACCCAGGCCAGGGGTCAAGCTCCAAAGCCCAGCCACAGGACTCCCGTGACCCCACCCTGCAGCTGCCCCTGCCTCCGCTCCTGCTCCATCTCCGCACCCCAGGACTCAGCTGCCAGATGCCCCCTATGCCCTCCCAAGTCATGTTCCTGCCTTCCTTTCACTTCACCTTGCCTGGAAATGTGTCCCTTCTAGAGGAATCTGTCCCTAACCACCCAGGCTTGGTCCTGTAGCCCCTGGGAATCCCTGGATCTCACACTTGGCACTTCATACGGAAATGATCCATTTCCACGTCTGCCCCACCGTCTGGCTGTGAGCACCGTGCCTGATTCATCTCAGCACACCCAGCCCTGATCCCCACTGGCTCAGCCCAGACCTGGCGTGAAATGAAGCCAGTCATGATATCTGCAGAGCCGAGAGGAAAGCAGGATGGAGCTTGGGGTCTGCGAAGGCCACCTCTCCCCGACCAGAGCTGAGGCTCCCTGAGGTCCAGGCAGAAAGTCCCCCAAAAGGGCCCCTCCCTGTTTGGATGGGGGGCTCCTGAGGACAGAGCTGTGTCACCCTGACAGGAAGCCATGGCTGCTCTGTCCCTGGGAGGTATGCGTTTCCATGGAGACACCATTGCTCCTCTGCCCAGGAAAGGACCTCAAAGTCCGGGCTCTGGGAGGAGCTGGGTCAGCCTGCCCGACTCACCTTTCCATTGGGGCTCGCCTTCTTGAACACTCTGTGGAGAGAAAGAGAGGTGAAGCCAGGGTTAGCACAGCCCCCAGGGGTGCTGCAGGCCATCCCCACGCCCAGTGCAGATGTGCCCTGGAGAGACTTGCAGGCACTTGGAGAGGCCAGGCAGTGCCCAGTGCCATCAGCTGTTGCCATCTGTACCCGACCTCCATTTAAGCCACAGTGGTTGCCATTACAGTCCTCAGGCCACCCATTGGTCACACAGCAGATGAAGGGAACCTCGCAATGTGAGATGTCCCAGCTCACACACAGGTGAAGCCTCAAGGGCCCGTAGGGTCCCTCACCCATCTCCTGCCTCCCTGCTCCTTGCTGCTCTTCAAACCCACCAGGGTGATTCCTGCCTCAGGACCTTTGCTCTAGCACCTTCCCCTGCGCACAGGATGCTCGCCCAGACATCGACCAGCCCAGCCCCACTTCAGCCTGCGCCTCCCCTACAACCCTCCCCTCGCTCTGCTTTTCCTCCTCCCACATCATCGCTGTGACCTGCTACATAATTTCCTTGTGCACTCCATGCTGGCCTGTCCACTCTCCTGGCATGCCTGCATCCCAAGGTCAGGGATCTTTGCCTCTTCTGCCCAGGCTCACATCCCAGGTGCCCACAATGGCACCCCTAACTGCTGGTCCCAGCGGCAAGCCTAGAAACACCAACTGAAGAGTGCAGGAATGAGTGGGTGAAGAAAGGAACTGCCGCAGGCGACTGAGACCCAGGGTGACCCCGCAGAGCGCCGGGCATCAGGTAGTGACAGACCCCCAACTCCTCAAACGCGCCGCATGCGTCCAGAGCTCCTGCTGCCCATTCCCCCGCAGTGTCCAGGCCACCTGGTCCCCCCCACCGACTCTTGGTCACACAGCAGAACTTCACACAGCCCAGAACGTCTCAGGGTAACTTTGGGAAGGGAAAAGAGGAAAGAGAGAGACCCAGAGATGAGAGGTGTTAGAGGAAAGAGGGAGACAGGAAGAGACGAAGAGAGGACAGGGACATGGGCGTGAAGTAAGAGATGGAACAGAGACAGAGAGATGGTCAAAAGCAGAGAGCAAGTCCACAGGGGGCTGAGAGGGACACCAGTCACCTAACCCCCAGCTGGAAGCCCAGGCAAAGGCCACCTCATCCCAACGCGGTGGCTCCTCCTCTGGGGGCCGGGGATGGCTCTGTATGGCCTCTGTAGTCCTGGCCCCTGTTCGTCCTCTGCTCACTTCCGGGCCCCCAGGGACCACTGAGGGGTCAGAGCATCGCTTTATACGCCCTCCCCCGCTCCCCAGGAGCCCCAGGCTCTCCCCTCCTCACCAATATTTATCAGTGTTGGGAGTGTGAAGATGCCACAGTTGGCAGGGGTGTGATAATTGCTCAAGTGAGAAAAAATACAGATCACATGGTTTGAACCAGCAGCTCCCAAGCCAGGAGGGACTAGGCCTGCAGAGGAGACCAGAAAAGTGGCACAGTCCGCAGGGAACTCAGCTGTTTCCAGAAACCTCTGTCTTTCTCTACACCTAGGAAACCCAGGGTCTGAGGGAAAGGAGAAGCCACACACCCCTCAGGGCACAAATAACTGAGCCAGGGAAAGCCAGTCCGTGACTGATGGGAAGGATAAGAGGTACCCAGCGGCACCCAAGCCAGGCTGGGAGGAGCAGTACTCAAGAAGGCAGGGAGAAAGAGAAGAAGGAGCTAGCATTTCTTGAGTACCTAATTATTTCTCATAATGGCCCTGTGAAATGGAGATGATAACCCTCCTTTTATAAATAATTAACTTGAGACTCAGAGAGATGCAGTAATTTGCCCAGGAGCACACAGCAAACAAGGGACTAGATCAGGATCCAGACCTAATTCTGTCGGCCTGCCTCCAGAGGCTGGGTGCTTTATATCCAGCCCCGCTGTTTCCCAAAGCAGGTGTTTTTATCAACATGAGGAATAACAGAAGAGAGGGGAAATGAGGACAGGAAAGGGGAAGGGAAGAAGAAATAAAAGGGTGAGTGGGGGTGAGAGGCAGAGTGGAGTGACCAGGGGCAGGAAGCACAGCCAGCAGTGGGGACTGTCCTGGCTCTCAGTCAGCATGGGGCCACCTCCCTCAGGAAGCAGGACTCAGCTTCCTAAAACAACAGCAGCTGCTCTCATTCCCTGAGTGCATGTTTGTTATGGCCTGGACATCTCCAGGGATGTTTCCCAGAACACGGCTGAACTTCACGACATTCCCATTTCAGAGATGCGGAAATTAAGGATTAGAGAGGCGACTCACAGTCTGTCTCCAGAGCCCACGTCCCACCCCCTCCTTCACACCACCAAGCCCTCCCCCAAACTCCTCCAGCTTCCCACTCCCAACACCATCAGAAAAGAGGCCCCTGTGGGGTGATCCCAGTCTCCCAGGACCCCACAGTGCGACACCACACAGACCACTCTGCTGCCTGTTTCCAAGAACACAAGCTGGCGGTTAAAGCCAAACCCCAGGCCGGGTGCCCTGCCTGGGATCCTAGAGGCTTGGAAGGCTGAGGCGGGAGGATCGAAGGTTCGAAGCCGGCCTCAGCAACTTTGCGAGGCTATAAGCAACCTAGTGACACCCCGACTCAAAAAATAAAATAAAATAAAATAAAATAAAAAGGGCTGGGGATGTGGCTCAGTGGTTAAGCGCCCATGAGTTCAATTCCTGGCACACACACACAAAAAAAAGAAAAGATAAAAAAGAAAAAGAAACCAACCCCAGGTTGTGGGAGACTGGGCTTGGTCCCCCCCAAGTCCCCTCTGCCCCTCAGCCTGATCCATAGCTAGAGCAAGTACCCCTCCTCCTTTTCTGGCTGACCAAGGCTCACTGCAGACAGGAACGGAAATCCAACTGAGGGTAGCGCAAGAAAAGGAGGAGGGGTACTACAAGGAGACAAGACTCTCACAAGGATGCGCAGGCAGGCCGCACGGGGGCTGCACCCAGAAACCGGGAAGCCATGGGCTCTCAGGCGGTCGCTCCCTCTCTCCACCTCTCCTCCTGGGGCTGCATGTGCTCCCAGCTCCACGGCTGTCGGGGCGGCGGCTCCATTGTCTCTGTGGACCCGTGTCTCTGCTTACTCAGGGTTTTTCTGTTCCTCCATCCTTTTGGCTGCATGTGACTCACACCCCAACCCTGTTCCTACTCTGCCTCTTGCTCAGCTTCCCGCTCCTAACTGGCTGGGTGGCCCCATTCCAAATCGGTTAGCAATTGGTTAGCTTTGGTCAGGTATCTCACCCCTGGGCCAATCAGCCATGCCCAGGATGTGTCACATGGTCCACGAGGTAATGAGCAGAAGAGGGTCTGGTGAGGTAGATTTTCCAAACCAGGGGTTACGCCCACTACCAGATAGTGAAATCAACCCAAGAGAATTTTGGTTTTTTAATGAACCAGAATAGAATAGAATAGAATACAGGCAGGAAGGATAAACAGATATGGCCATATTCACCAATATTCAGGTCCCCTCTAAAGCTGGGCCGAAGAAGTTCTGGCCAATGATGCAGGAGAAGTGTCACATGTCACTTCCAGGCAGATGCATTTAAATTTCAGTACATGAATCTCCATGCCCCTTATATTCATTTTCTATGGCTGCAATGAAAAATAACCACAACTTTGGGGGCTTAGAACAGTATAAATTTATAACCTCTCAGTTCTGCAGTTCAAAAGTTCAAAATGGGTCTCACTAGGTTAAAATCAAGGTATTGGCAGGTTTGTTTCTGGAGACCTTTGGGTGAATCTGTTCCTTGCCCTTTGCAGCTTCTGGGGGCCGCCCACACTCCCTGCCTCCTGGCCTCCTTCCTCCACCTTTAAAGTCAATAAAAGTGGTGGAGTTCTCACACTGCATCACTCCGACTTCCTCTTCGGCTCCCTCATCCCCTTTTAAACATTCTTAGTATTACACTGAGCCCATCTGAATAATCTAGAATAATCTCCCTCTTGTAGGTCAATAGTTTAGCAACCTTAATTCTACCTGCAAGGGTCATAACTCTTTGTCATGCAACATAACCCATCCCCGGCTCATCAGACCTTCCAGTGTCCCTTTGGGCCTGTCAGGGAAAGGGCTACACCACAATGGACCCAGATGAAGTACTTTTTAAGACAGATTACCCAACAAATAGAACTTATAATTCTGTATGGTATGACTAAGCAATAGAATATAATACAGCACTGAAATTATGCTCTCATCTTTCATAATGCAGGGAAATGACTAAAATAGAATGTTAAGCAGAATAAATCTGGAATCAAAATAGAAACAGAATATTTAGCATCAAATTCAACTTTTTTTTTTTTTTTTTTTTTTTTTTTTGGTGCTGGGTATTGAACCCAGATCCTTGTATATGAGAAGCAAGCACTCTACCAACTGAACTATATTCCCAGCCCTTTAAACTCAACTTTATATTCAATAAATACCCAAGAGAAAGAATGAGAAAACATGTTGTTAAGATGACAATATTCAAATTGATTTATGAAGACCCACATTAATCTATAAATTCAATGTGATCTTTATCAAAACAACAGCTGGATTTTTGCAGAAATTTGTAAACTGATCCTAAAATTCACATGGAAATGCAAGGGACCCAGAACAGCTAAAACAATCTTGGAAAAAAAAATAGAACAAATTTAGAAGACTCACATGTCCTCACTTCAAAACTTAATGCAAAGGTACAGTAACCAAAACTGTATGGTATTTGCATATGAACATATAGATCAATAAAAGAGAAATGAGAGTTCAGAAAAAATTACATCTATTTATGATCAACTGATTGTGTGTGTGTGCATGTGCACGCGCTCACGCACACACACACGGGATTGAACCCAGGAGCATTTTACCACTGGACTACATCCTCATCCCTTTTTTATTTTTTATTTTGGGACAGGGTCTTTTAAGTTGCCATAGCTGAGCTTGAACTTGCAATCCTTTTGCCTCAGCCTCCTGAGCAGCTAGTATTATAGGCATACGCCACTGTGCCTGGCCAGTCCATTGATTTTAACAAGGAAGCCAACACAAGTCAATAAGGAAAGAACAGTCTTTTCAACAAATGATAACGGTACAACTGGATATTCACCTGCAAGAGAATGAAGTTAGACCCTTACCTCACACCATATATAAAAATTAGATCAAAATAGATAAAGACTTAAGTGTAAAAATCACAACTACAAAATTCTTGGATGAAACCATAGGGTAAATCTTCATTTCCTTGGATTAGGCAATGATTTCTTAGATATGATACCAAAAGGACAAGCAACTAAAGAAAAGATAGATAAAATTAAAACTTTGGGGCTACAAAGGTCATTATCAAGAAAGTGAAAAGACAACTTGTAGAATAGAGAAAATATTTTCAAATAATGGTTATGAAAGGGTCTTAATAGGATATATACAGAACTACTACAATGTCAACAACAAATAGGTTCAATACCCAGCACCACTAAATAAATGAATAAATAAATAAATAAATAAATAATAAAAATTGGCAATGGATTTATTTGCATAGACCAGTCTCCACAGAAGTGGCCAATAAGCACATGCAAAGATGTTCCTCAGCATCCATCATCCTAAAAAATGCAATTCAAAACCATAAGGTTTAATTCACACCCAGTAAGATGGCTGTGATAAAAAAGGACAATAACAAATGATGACAAGAACGAGGAGACGCTGAGCCTCGCGTATGGCTGGTGGGAATGCAAAGTGTGCAGTCACTTTGACAAATAGCTTGGCAGCTCCTCAGAGAACAAGACAGAGTTCATATGGCCCAGAAAGTCCACTCCCAGGACTTGGAAGAAATCAATTTCCATTGATTTTGGAAATTGGAAAGAAATGTCCACATAAGAAATGAAAATGGAAATCGTGTCCACAAGAAAACTTGTACATGAATATCCATAGCAGCAGCATCTAAAATAGCTATAAAGAGTGGGGAAAATTGCCAATATCCATTAACTAATGAATGTATTTTTAATGTGGCATATACATAAAATATGACTATCATTCAGCCATAAAATGGGACAGAATACTGACTCATACTACAACACAGATGAACCCTGAAAACAGCCAGATACAAAAGGCCACATAGTGTTGATTCCACCTCCATGAAATGTCTAGAGGAGGCAAATGCCTACGGACAGCAAGTGGATCAGCTATGGCCAGGAGAGGCGAGGGGTAGGGAGGAAGGTCGGGATTTCTTTGGGAGAAGTGATGAAAATGTTCTGAAATTAAATAGTAGTGAGGGATACACGACTTTGGGAACATGCTAAAACTCACCAAATTGTGCACTAAAAATGTGAATGTCATGGTGTTCTACCTCAATGTGGAAGGAAGGAAGAAAGGAAGGAGGGAGGGAGGGAGGAGAGAAAGGAAAGAAGGTAAGGAAATGTGCCTCTATGTTAACAGGATCTAAAGAGGACTCAGTCGCCCACCCACGCCTTTATCTCTCTGAATTTCTTATGTTCTCCAGTGATCATAAATCACTTCGTAAAGATGCTGGAGCTCCCTTACAAGTTCTGCCCCAAACATTAAAGAAAGGAGAGTCTGGAAAAAAATTAGTAAGAGAAGTTAAAAAAAAAAACAAAAACAAACAGAATCCAAATGTCTGAAAGCTTGGAGGTCAGAGTCCCTCGTTTGGAATGTACAGCCCAGAGCCCCCAGGCCTGCAACCACTGCCATCACCCCTGCCATCTGTCTTCTTCTCAGCCACCTCTTCCTGCAAGAAGCCTGCCCTGACTTCCCAGGCCTGGGAGGAGGCCCCAACTCCACACTCAGCATGTCTCTACTCGCAGCAACGTAATAGTCCATTAAATCCCCTCTGATGTGCTTTCATACAGAAATGAGTCGAGATCTTCTCGGCAGCATTGCCCCTGGGTCCCTGGGGTATAGCATGGTGCCTGGGACACAGCAGGTGCTCAATAAATACAGGTTGGAAGTTGCTAAATGAGGGGCCTCAAGAGAGGAGTGTGGAGATAGAGGAAGATTAAAGGACAGCGGTGGTGACCCTCCTTCCTGGTGAGTACCCTCCCTGGGTTTCTATGGTCTCACTTCCATCTCACTCTCTGGGATCAGCAGGCATTGGGCTTAGGAAAGGCTTCACAGGGGCAGGGTCACAGCCACCTTCAGGCCGAGCCTCCACTGCAGCTGATACACACCAAACAGGCACCTGCCTTGGTCAAGGCCACCCGTCTATCATTCCCTTAGCTCTAAACCTGCTCCAAGCCCTACCAGAACCGCAACCTGGGGAAACGAACATGACACAAGGCCAAGTCAGAGAAACCCACCAGACACGTGGGCCACCAGCCAGGCATGTGCTGAGTGAGCCAAACACTTCATGCACATTGCTGTGTTGGTCCATCTAAGTTCTCCAGAGCAGAAACTCCAGATTCAGAGACGCCAAATTCCTTGTCCAAAGTCACAAGGCCAGTATCAGAAAACTCACAGAATCATTGATGGGGCACCATCGAACAAACTATATCTTAGTTAACACAGAAAACTCATCCTGGAAAGACTAGCCACGAACACCACTACCAGGGAATTGGGAGAGCACTAAGAACAATTCAGTCCTGTGTGAGAATCAAAAAAAAAAAAAAAAAAATCCTGTGAATGTAATGAACATGGGAAGAACTTCAGCTTCACACTATCTTTAGTCAACATCAGAAAACTCATCAGGAGAGAAATCAGGTACCAGATCCTACTCTAAGTGTATCACAAATATTAACTCGTTTATTCTTTCAACTACCCTATAAGGTGTACTACCATCATCCTATTTCACAGGTGAGAAAACGGAGCCACAGAGAGGTTAGGTAATTTGCCCAAGGTCAGACAGCAAAGTAAGGAGCAGAGCTAGATATTGGAGCTCAGGCAACCTGGCTCCAGAGACCATGCTTTTAAACACTCCCCAAATACTGCCTGGGACATGGAACTGTGGAGTTCTGTCTGGGAAGCCAAGAAAGACTTCAGGAGCAGAGGTATGACGAGGGGGATCCTAATGGACTCAGAGAGGTGTGGAGGAGGTAACGGCTCTGAGGTGAATGCCTGGAGAGAACGGCTGAGTCCTCTGGGTGCTGGGGAGAGGGTAAGTAGCTGGGTGTGGCCAGGGTGTGTCCTGGGTGCCTGGGAGGAGCCTCAGGGAAGGGGGTGGGCTAAAATAAAAAGGTCCATTCCCTCCCCAGATAGTAACGGAGCATCCCTGTGTGCTGACTCTGGCCTAGGAGGGTAGAGGGGGCTGGGAAGGATCTTGAGGATCAGGCTAAGGACCTGGGACCGCATCCAGCAGTCATTGGGGAGGCATGCACATTTGAGGGGTGGAGAGCCAATGGCCAGAACTTTATTTTGGATACAGAGATGGCTTCCCCCAGTGCTGGCCCTGAGAGCAGCCATGGCTCTGTTGGGTAGGGTGGGCACCATGCAAGGGGGCATTCACTCTCAGAAGCAGGCGCCCTACATTCTGACCTACTTTCCAGGGTGTGAGAACAGCCATCAGGGAACAGGGAGGCGTGAGAGCAGGTGGCAGCAGAGGCAAAGAGGCTCTGAGAGGCCTTGTGACACTCTCCCTGGGGGCAGGGTTATTTGTGTACAGGCTCATCCTCTCCGCGAGAGCGTCACAGCCCTCTGTCCCAGCCCTCCCCCTGACACAGCCCTGTCTGCCTGCTCACCTGCCTCTCTGGATGGCCCAGGGGGGGAGACAGGAAATGTCACCCCGTTTCACACATTTCCGAACTCTGGGGAGCCACAGGGTTTTGTTTACAGAACAACCTGCTGTTTCCCAGATGGAGAAATCAAAGCCTGTGGGCCAGAGGTGTCTGGGGCAGCCTGGTGCATGCAGAGCTGGGCCGGAGAGGAGCACCCCAGGCTTCTGCTGCCCCTGGCCACTCTTCCCCACTCTGTCCCCCTTGGGCCTGCCCGGGGCTCCTGGGGCACAGGGCGGTGCCTAGAGGCCTGAGGGGTAAAGGTGAGCCAGGTCTGGCCAAGTCCAGCTCCTGAGCTCTGGATTCCCGAGGGCTTCCAGGCAGAGCATGCGTGCCCACGGTCACTTTTCTGGCCGTGATCCAGATTCGTGAAGTTTTCAGAGGGTACAGATGAAGGAAAGAGGGAAGCCACCAGGAGGCCATGGACGGAGGGGAGGGCTACTTAAAGGAGCTTGGCCCATTTTCTGGTCACCTATGGAAATGGAGATGTGAAAATCAAAGGCTGGTAAAAATCTCACCAAGCGGCTGGCAGCTGGCTACCAAGGACCCACAGACGGCCCTGACCACTGTTGAGCCTGCCGGAGGGTCGAGAGGCAGGAAGGAAAGGCCTCGGAGGAAAGAGCCAGGAGCTGAGGCAGGCAGACCCCGCCTAGTCCTTCATGACCTTGGGACAGTCTCCCATCCTCTGAGCCTCAATTCTGGAGGATGGGGGTGGCCTCCCCCTTGGTTGTTGGGAACAATATTAAAACCTGGTAGCCAGCAGGGAGCCAAAAAAGGGGAGCTGACATTGTTGATAACATTACTATCATGACCATCATCACCCTGTCAGTCCCTGCCCTCCCCTAAATGTCCCTCAAGAGGCCCTGGGACAGGAGGCGTGGCTATGTGGCCCCTGCTGGAGACAGGGAGGCCTTTTTAGCTGCCAGTCTCACATGGAAGGCACAGTTTGTGATGTTCTCTTTCCCATTTAGATCCCCATCTTCCAGAAATCCCCAGAGACATGCCCAGCCAGTCCCTCATCCTGCCCCGCCCCTCCTTCCATCAGCGCTCTCCACGACAATGCTCACCAGCTTCCCAACTGTCACCAAGAAGCATCAGAGCTCCTGTCCTGACTGCTCTGTCCCCACCCCCCAGGCTTGGCTTCTCCCTCCCTCCCTTCCATTCATCCTTCTTCTTTCTTTTTTTTTTTTTAATTGTTTTTTTAGTTGTAAATGTCTTTCTATTTTATTTATGTATTTATATGTGGTGCTGAGGATTGAACCCAGGGCCTCGTAAATGCCAGGCAAGCACTCTACCACTGAGCCACAACTCCAGCCCCTCATCCTTCTCATTTCTGGACACATTTCTGGACTCCCTTTTCTCCTTCCTTTTATTTTCCAAAACACTGGGCATTGCTCTTCCCTGCAGGAGATCCAGGTCCCAGTGGCCCGTGTGTGTACCTGGGCACCTACGCTCAGGATGGAGGTGGGATGGGGCACAGACACTCCACAAACAGAATTCTCCCCCAGAAACAGAGTGTGTGATGTGCCCAGCTGGGCTCTAGCCTAATCAGCCCCTTACCCTCCCCCTCCCCACTGTCCCCTTGGCATCCACAGGGGGCCTGCCCATTGCTGCTCCTTAGTGGACACTATGGAACTGGAAGAATGACAAACTCCAGAGAGCAGGAACTGCATCTTCCTTCAGTCATTATTTTTTCTTGGTACACAATAGATGCTTAATAAATATTTTGAATGAATGAAGAAATGAACCAACCAGAGGCCAAACCCTGAGCTCAAAGCTGGGGAAAAATGGGACCTGGACCAAAAAATAAATTAGAGGCGGCAGCCTAATCACCAGGATGACGCACAGCCTGGGCAGGAACCTGTAGAGACCAAGTGTACCCGACAGCCCATCGCCAAACCAGCAGGAAGATTTTATTTAAAGGGGGTTGGGCCAGGCACAGTTGCACGCCTGTAATCCCAGCAGTTTGGGAAGCTGAGACAGGAGGGTTGCAAGTTCAAGGCCAGCCTTAGCAACTTAGAGAGGCCCTGTCTCACAATTTAAAAAAAGGCGGGGGGAGGGGGGGGGCTTCTGGGTACAGCAGAGCACATCTGTAATCCCAGCAGCTCAGGAGGCTGAGGCAGGAGGATCACAAGTTCAAAGCCAGCCTTCAAGCAATTAAGTAATGCCCCAAGCAACTTAGTGAGACTCTGTATCAAAATTTAAAAATAAATAAATAAAAAGGGCTGGGGATGTGGCTTAGTGGTTAAGCTCTCGTGGATTCAATCCCTGGTACCAACAAAAATAAAAAGCAGACATGGGGAGTGGTTTGAAGGGGGTTAAGTTTTGCCAGTTTAAATGTACAAGCTTGTAGGTGTGTAAAATAACATAGTATAGTATATTAGAACAAGACACTAGTTCAGAAACATCACTTCTTTCCTGTGTTACTGTGGATCCTCTGGGGGCTCATCTCATATCAGCTGTTCCGTAGGTGGGTCAGGCTGCTGAGAGCTCTGTGCCCAGGGCCTTTGCACGGACTGAGGCCTAAGGCCCGAATGATGGCCCGAAGTGGGGGGGCATGCCCTTTATTTAGCCAGATATGGTCCCCGTGGTGGCTTGGAGCTGGCTTGTCCAGACCCTTAAGAGATGACTGTCACCAGATTTTTAGGAATTTTTGAGTTAGTTGTTACACAAAGTCATTATCAGTGGTTCTCAACAGGGGAGAAGGAATTTGAGTTTGCACCCAAGGGGATATTTGGCAATTTCTGGAGACAATGTGGAGGTCTTGTCTTGGGGGAGTGTTCCCCCAGCCTCTAGCAGGTACAGGCCAGGATGCTGCCTGCATAAGGCACAGAGCACTAGTCCCAGGGCCCCAACAAAGGATCTCCAGCCCAAGTGTTAACAGTGCGGATATTGAGAAATCCCAGTAAACGCAATTAATTAAAGCACATTAAAAACAAAGGGAATCATGCTCAAGCTTATCACTCCCTAATGACCCTATGGGATTTCCTATCATCTTCTTTGAGGTTCCCTATGTCTATGATAGCTGTGGGGTTGGGGGCGGATCCTGTGTAATGGTGTCTCCTGTGCTCCTCAAATCCATGCTCAATAGCATCACACCGAACAGACATCTGCGGCAGGAGTATTTACACCACAGAAATTGGCAAATGCTGCAATCCCTCCAACTTCCTTTTTTTCTCCAAAGGGCCAGTTGCTACCAGCATACCACTGAGTGTCACTTTAAGGACAGAAGAAAGTTCACAAGCCTTCCCAGTTTCCAGTCCGGTGGTCGGCTCAGCACCAGCCTGCTCTGCAGTCTGAAACAAGAACCTGAACATGGCCCTGGGCACAGACTCCACACCCCCCCCACATACACACACCCCACCACACACGGACAGACACCACACCCACCACACACACACAGACCATGCAAACCAGATACTCGTTCACATCCACATATGCGTGTCACAGACACACCACACGCGCCACACCACAAGTGTCTTTTGATGCTTCACACGTCACACATGTACACCACACATAGCACACCGCCAAATGCTAAACATTCCCCATGCACACACATCACACTTGCACAAGACACACACCACACAGACACACAGACACTCCCCCCAGGAGCCCTCTGCCCAGTGGAGGAATCACTTGAATGACCAGAGAAACAGAAAAGAACGCCAGTCCACCTGACTGCGCTCCTTGATGTCCAGGCCCTCGTACTCCTCCACACCCTCTGTGTCTACCCTTCCCCACACCTTTCCCTGCTAAGATGACATTTCAACATTCCTCTACAAGGCACCCAGCCAGGTGACCCCATTTCAGTATCTCTGGAACCCCTGGCCAAGCGGTTCCTCAGCTCTGCTCCATGTCCAGCTCTCAGTAGCTCCAGAGCTGAATTTGGCCTCTGCCACCTTCCCAGGCCCATGGCAAGCAATACCCTGGGAATTCCAGCCACAAGACCACTTCTACTGCCACCAGACCTGGTAAGCCCAAATCTCCATCTCCAGCCAGGTCCTCTCTGAACCCACGCCCACAAGCAACAGGACATCACTACTTGGAAGTCCCCCAACTCCTCAGACAAATCCCAACAAACTTCCTCCCCATGGGGCTCCCCTGTGCTCCCTGTCCCTGCCCATCCCAGAGGTGGCACAAAGGAAGTGCTCAATGCACATCTCAGGGATCAAGAAATAATGATGCAAATCCCACAGCGAGAAAAACAGCATCAACTTCCCGGTGAGGCCAATAGGAAGCCTTACCCCATTTTGCAGCTAAGATCCCTGAGATTCTGTGGTGTTCCAGGGCCAGCCCTGGAGCAGAGCAGAGCAGGGTCCACAGGGTGCAGGGCGGCCTGTCAGACCCAGAGCTGGGGACTGCAGGCAGCAGCAGCCAGGCCAGGGCCAGCCCTGCAGATCTCTCTCCCCAGCCCTGAGTGAGGGGTAAGCTACAAAGAAAAGGAAAAGGCGTTCCTGATACGCGTCCTGTTTCCTCTCCTCCTCTGGGCTTCTCGAGCTGAGGAGGGCGGATGTCTCTGGGCTGGCAGCACTTGGCCTGTGCAGGGACAGGCCACGGTGAGGGGCTGTCTCCTGGACCCCTTTCTACTCCAGCAGTGTGGTCTGTGTGAGGCTGGAGCTCACTGGCATGGCTCCTCAAGCTTCCTTCCCCAGTCCCAGGGAGCCTCGGCTCTTTATCTTCAGCCAGCACCTCCTGTCCAGGAGTGTGCCACAAAGGCACCTCCCCAGGAAGCCCTCCATGTCACCCTCACTTGCCACCCCACAGAAGTCAACTAACTCCCTAGCTGCCCAGCTCATTCTGTGCCTATTGCCTGTGGAGCCTGGGCTCTCCATGAATCAGGCAGGGAAGGAGGTCCCAAGGCAGAGGTCATCAAATGAGGTTTCTTGAGTGAGAGAACAAAAAGGGAACCCCCCCCCCCATCAGACAGGGGTCCTTCCTGAGGGCATTGGTCAGGTCTCACATAGGGATCTCTCTAAAGGAGTGGCCATGACTCCTCCATCAGATTAGATAAAGGGGATGCCTCATTCCTCAGACAGGGAAGTGCCAGAGCACAAGATGACCATGTCCCCTCCATGTGACAGGGAGTCCCAGGGAACAGAAGCCATGTTCCCCCATCACACAGGACCCCCTCTCTCCTGGAGCACAGGGCCATGCCTCCTCCTTCAGAAAGAAGCTCTTAAAAAGCACAGTCACTATCTGCTGCCCCCACAGCGGTTCCCAGATCAGACGTCAGCTCAGTCTGAGACACGGAGGTGGGCTACCCTCTAGGGAAGACCTAGGAGGGGCCTATCCCCCATCTTTCCCTGCATAGGATCCCATGCCAACTTCCCATCCCTGCCCTCACTGAACACAGCTTCCATACCAAACTTAAGACAGCCTCGTGTCTGGGTGAAGATCAGAGACCCTTTATTTCAATCAAGACCAACAACTTCTAGAGAGATAGCTATGGGGCAGCCGGGGGATCCTGACAAGAGGATGCCTGCACCACTCCATGCACTCATTCTGGCCTCAATGCAACCAGGTGTGTGGCTTGGATGGATCTCTACATGTGCCTTGGATTGGTCTCTTTGGAGAAAACCCTTCCCCTGTGGCCATCCCACCTCCAAACCATGCTGGCAACCCCTCCTGGTTACAGAGCAGCATGAGCATCAGGCAGAGGGTAGAATAGGGCCCTTCCTGGATCCTGCTTTGAGGACAACACTGGCCTTCCCTAGGTTCTGTCCTGAGATTGGTCCAAGCAGCTCCACAATCATCTTCCCTACTCAGACCAGCTCCTGGGAGCTGCTATTAGTTAGCATCGATCCGCAAAGTGCTTTGCTGACACTTTTTATGAGCTCAGCCTCACCCAGTCCCAGGGGGCTGGGAAGAAGAGGCAGAAACTAAGACCCAGGAGCCCGGGCCACTGGATTGAGCCAGGGAGTTGCTGAGCTAGCATTTGAGGTCTGGTTCCAAGGGCTGTAGATGAAGCACTTACCTAGCGTGTGCAAGGTCCTGGGTTCAATTCCCAGTGCCCGGAAAAGAAAAGGAAAAAAAAAAAGGATGAAATCAAAAGAGCAAAGTCCAAACAAGCCCAGAGCTAGCACTGTGTAAATGTGAGCTGAATGCACTCTACTGAATAGCAACTTGACTGGACTTCAGTAAAAATCTGAGTGCATATTTTTATTCAGAAATTATTATTATTAGCTCAGCCCTGTGGTACACACCTGTAATCCTAGTAACTTGGGAGACTGAGGCAGGAGGATCACAAGTTTGAGGCCAGCCTCAACAACTTGGTGAGACTCAAAATAAAAATTTAAAAAGAGCTGTGCATGTGGCTCAGAGGTACAGCACCCCTTGTCCTATCCCCAGTACTGGGAAGGGGGAAAAAAGAAAAGAAAAAAAAAAAGATGAAGAAAAGACATCATTATTATTGTTGTTGTTATTATTAATAGTGATATTTAAGTGTTTAATACAAGCCTAACACCATTCTAAACACTATATTAACCCATTTAATACAAGAATCCTGTAAAGTAGATAATCATATTAACTCTATCCAATGTATACTCACTCAATATATTCCTATTATACCCAACTGGAAACTGACACAGAGAGGTTAAATACTTTGCCCAAGGTCACAGCACAGGAAATAGAAAATGTAGGTAGCTCAAACCAACTACTTAATAGATTTTCAAGTAAAAGCAGGGCTCGGGTGCACCTCAGTGGGAGAATGCTTGCCTAGCATATGGGTTGGATCCCTATTATATTCCTTGAAAGACACAATTTATCCTAAGTGTGTTCCAAACAAAACATTCATGATTCCACACCCTGTGGTCTAGTTTAGGAGGTAAGAGGTAATACTACTCCAAAAGAGTATTAGCAATATAAAACATGCTTTTCACACATCTTAAAATCATAGTTATTCTTCTTTTGAAACTTTCAACTGAGTGATTTTATTTGAATCTAGGAAAAAAATTATTATTATTATTTTAAGATTTATCATTAATTGTTCATGGGCTGGGAGCTTTGCCTGTTTATTGTGTTTTATCTTGAGGACAACTTGGGGTGGGGGTAGGTGTGGGCAGCCAGTCTGAATAATTTCGCGTTCTCCTTCCTGAGAGCGGACAGAGAGGCTCTGATCGTCACTCTCGTTGAGACCTGAACATAGCCCTAGTCCCAAAAGTTTGAGGACGTGTCTTCAAACATAGGCATGTCGCCCCATGGATTGAGCTGCACTCACCTGTTTCTGTGATATTACCCCTTTGCCCTGTTTGGGATAGAATGTTCCATGGAAACTCCCTTTGTGTGTCCCCTTCTCTTGCTCTGACTTTGGGTGTGGCCTTCCTAGATGTCAGTGGACATCATGAAGCTAGACTCAACCCCCTGAAACCTGACCCCTGGCCTCATTTGAATGGCTTCTCCTCAATAAAAGGGTCAGCACGTGCTGGCTCTCTCTCTTTCTGCGGACCCTTAAGGTCAGAGGAGCCGTCACAGGACCCCAAAGAAAAAGGTATCTCCATCTCTTGTGTGGTTATTTTGTGCAGCCCAGTTCCCCTGAAGGGACCCTGAGTGTTTCTGTCGTGAGGAACGCGACAGTAGGCATTATCCCCATTTTACAGAACTGGAATCTGGGCCCCACAGATGGACAGAGATGAGGCCACAGTCAGCCAGCAACTTCCAGGAGGCAATGCCAGCCCATCGGCCCCAAAGCCCCTGCTGCTCCCTCTGCCCGTTATGTATCCTCTGCTCTCAGAAGGTGGCCTGGGAGGCCAGAGGTCACAACAGGGATGGCCAGCAACAAAGTGCTCAGGCAGCCTTCCATCAGGCCTAACCACAATGCAGGGAGCCCTGGGAGAGGGAACTCCAGCCCCCCTCCCTGGTAGAAGGCCCCTATCTCTACCCTCTCCTATTACCCCAGTAGAGGTTGTGAGAAGCCTGCCAAGATCCATTTGGGTGTTTTCCCTCTGGGTGGGAGAGCCTCCAGGGCAGGGAAAGTGGTCAGCACAAAGTGCTTCAGAAAGGGCACAGCCAGGGCAGGCGGGCCTGCAGCATCAGGGTCCTGCACTTCGGCCCTGGAGTGTATGTGAGGCCCTGGCACCGAGCTATGTGGTGATGATGCTAACAGCACCACAGCAAACAGACTTGCTGGGTGGCCTTGGGCAGGTCGCTGTCCCTCGCAGCTTCAGAGGGCTCACCAGCTCTTGGTGGGAGCCTGGGCAGCTGAGAGGAGACAACGGGCATGAGGAGCTCTGGGGAGGACAGTGCTGGACAGAGAGGAAGGCCTGGTAGTAGGACAAGGCTGACCTATGGAGCATTTTTTAAGAAACACGTACACAGGCCTGCAGGTGATGGGGTGCAGGGAAGCCGGCCAAGGGCTGTTGCACCCGGTGAGGTGTCATGCGGGAGAGGAGCATTCTGGGGCATCTCTGGACCTTTCTCCAAACCACCCCCTTGACTTGGTAACAGACACCCCCACGCCCACCCTCACACCTTGCACCTACTCCTCCTATTGCCCCAGTAGAGGTTGTGAGAAGCCTGCCAAGAGGAGCAGGGCTGACCCCTTCTTAACTGCCAACCCGTCTGGAGTGACAACCCCAGAACCAGCTCTGCTGCCCCGGCCCAAGACTCAGGTCATTGGTTCCCAAACCCCAGGGAGAGCTGCACACCTGGAAAAGGAGGTGGAGAAGAGCAGCTGGGAACAGGGCCAAGGTCTCTAGCTTGGCACTTAACGGTTCTGTCTGATTCACATGGCATCTGGCCTCAGCTGGACCGTGGAATGACACGCTGGCCTCAGGGTATTGAGGGTGGTCAATGAGCTGAGCCGTGTGCATTCCTGGCACAGAACCCGGCTTCAGTATCCGGGAGGCTTATGCACAGAGAGGCACAGAAGCACCAAGGTGAGCAGGGCTGCGAGGGCCTCCAGAGGCGGCAGGGTGGGGAGGGGTGGGTAGGAAATCCCACAGAAGTACACTCGGCCAGGAAGTGGAGGAGCCTTACCCCATGCCACACTGTCTCCCAGCACTTACACGGTGGTCCCCGTGGGCCTCCTGGGCTTCCTGAGAGAGTTTGGAGTGCAGCAGATGAGCTTGTACACGCTGTGTCCTCAACGGACTCTCCTTCAACCCCTCCATAGCTCAGATTTTGCCCTCATCGGGAAACCTCATGACTAACACGCCCTCTTGGTGTCCTGATTATCCGTAGGAGGTCCTGGGCTGTGAGCACGGGCATTCACATCACCGAAAGTGAAGGACCTAGATGATCTGGTCTCTTGTGAGTCAGTCGTGGAGGCCTGCTGGAGGCTCAGGGCAGGACTGCCATGGGGTGACCTTACCCAGGCCAGACCCCAGGAGGCCATCTAGGGTCATCCTGTTACACCCAACCACAGTGGTCGTGGGAAGCTGGGGGTCTGTTATGAGCACGCTCCCCACATGGAGGCGTGAGGGCACAGATGTGCAGACCAGTAAGTAGCCTCCTTCTCCCACGAGGGAGAGCACTGCCAAGAGGGGCATCGTGGCTCCCGGAAGGCAGCTGAGAAAGTGACAGAAAGTCAGAAGCAGCCAAGCTGGGACTTGAAGGACAGCAAAGAGTTCGCCCAAAGTCACAAAACATTAAAGCAATGTACGGATGCTCACAGGCAGGGGGATTCCTGCCCAGGCAACTCCTCATGCTGGCCCCTGCTGGACCCTGACACCTTCCCCTATTTCCAGGACCTGTCCCCACCAACAGAGAAGCCAGCAGCGGAGCAGAAGAGCACACCATTCCAACTCCTCCGAGTGCTGACAACCTGGACCTTCCCGCTCAAAGTCTCCTCTCCCCTTCTCTCCAAGCCGCAGCTGCGCCAGACTCTCCTTCCCCCACCCTGCCCTCCCCAGGGAGCAGTGAGCTCAGTCTTTCCCATCAGCCATCCCTGGAATGATGGGAAATGCTTGGGCCAGGAACTGAGAGGAGACCTGCCCCGTGGAGGAGGAGAGGAGGTGTCCTGGTGTTGGCTCAGTCCCATGCTTCCTCTGAGCCCCACTCTGCCCGAGCACAGCCCACCTGTCTGTACTGCACCTTGAAGAAGGTAAGTTCTGACTACTGCCGTGGGCAAGGCTCATCTTACAGGTGGGGAGCCAGAGGCCACAGAGAGGAAGGCGGGCAGGCACACTGGGGCTGATGCCAGTCCCCAGCACCATGCAAGGCTTTCACAAGTCTGTTTCCTCCCAGCTGACTTGAGAGGCTGAATTATGGCCCTGAGGTGCCCACAACTTGATGCCCAGGCTAAGATTACAGCTCTGCTCCCTCACGTGGTAAAAGGGACAGAGTGGTTTAGTTAAGGATCTCGAGGTGGGTGGGGAGATAGATGCTCCTGCACGATCCCGAGGGGCCTGATGTAGTCACGAGGGGCCTGATAAGAGGGAAACAGGAGGATCTGAGAGAGAGGAGATGTGGTGACAGACGCACTGAGAGAGATTGGAGATGTGATGCTCTGGCTTTGAAGTTGGAGGATGGAGCCAGGAGTCACTGGGTGCAGGTGGCATCCTGAAGCCAGCAAAGGCATGGGAAGGGATTCCCCCCTGGGAAGAATCCAGAAGGAACGTAACCCTGCTGGCCCGTTCTAGGGACTTCTGACCTCCAGAACTGTAAGAGAATATAACTGTGTTGTTTCAAGCTACTACATTGATGGCACTTTGCCATAGGAACATTAGAGGACTAGTATAGTACGTATTTCATTCCCATTTTGCAGATGCAGAAACTGAGGCTCAGAGTGGGGCTGTGACTTCCTCGGGTCCTGCACACTCCCCTCCACACCACACTCATTTACTGGGAAGCTCTATGGGCTCATAAGGCTGCAAGGCCCCAGCTGGGGCCTTGAGGCTAGAGAGAGTCTGAGGAGGAGATAAGACGTGCTACTGCAGGGCCGAGGTTGACGTAGGGCAGGGAACTGGAGGAAGTAAAGCTTTGCACCCACAAGGGGATGGTTGCTATGACACGGCCCTTTCAGAGCCCTGAGTCCCGTCACATGTCTGAGTCCTGCCACATCCTGACCATCACACAGAGGACGGTCCTGGCTATGCAGCTGGACATGGATGACTGCATGTTTACAGGGTTAACTGAAATTAAATAAAATCTCTCATCGTCTCCCTTTGATCTTGATAAAATCCCTGGGAAGGAAGGTCCTTTTCCTGTTGCATTACTGGTAAGGAAAATAAATCCCAGGAGCTTGTGACTGGCCCACGTTCTCCTGGCTAACAGGCCACAGAATCTGGGAATTCATAGTACCAGTACAGGACTAAGGGCTACTGAAGGCGAAGGCTGCCTTTACCGTCACAGGTGTTTTCCCAATCACTGCAAATGCAAGCCTGATGGAGCCCCTCCTCTGAATGAGAGCTTTCAGCCCCTTCCCACAAGCTCGTCATAATCTGGCCCTGCCCACCCCTCAGACCCCTCCTCCCCATGTGCTCCTTGCCCCCATATGCCCTCCAGCCCACCGACCGAGGGCAGCTACGGGGCACCACCAAACTCTTTCCCACTTTGGGCCCTCCCACAGGGCTTCAGCCCCATCAGTCCCAGAGTGCAAAAACCACAGGTCCTGGCCACCACTGTTTCCTGTGGAAGGGACAGGGTTCAGGGGCCAGGGATCAGCCCGAGATGGCAGGAAGCCTGGGATACTAGGGTGAGAGGGTCCAGGTAAGTTGGTCTTTTCCTACATAGCAAAGGCAGCAGCAGGTGGGGCAGGTGTGGGGACCCAGGTCTCAGAGGACAGGCCCTTTCAGAAACGCAGATCCCAGGATACTGGAGCTGAGGGAGCCTCTTGAAACATGCCCCCCACCCACCCCAGGGCATGCATGGCAACACAGAAGCCTCCAGAAGGGTAAGACTTGCCCCTGGCTCCACAGCGTGTCACTATGGAAGTCGGTTCATGGTGGTGAAGGCTTTGGAGCCTGCGGCTCACTAACTGGGCAACTTTGGGCCCGGACCAAGTCTCTGTGTTCTCCATTTCTAAATGGGAAACGTAACACACCTCTTTGCTTTAATGCACGCGCAGAGCCTGAGGCTCAGTGAAACCCGTGATAAAATAAAGCTGCTCATCATTGACAGAGCTGGACCTGAACTCTCGCGCCTGCCTCCCAGTTGCTGCCACCAGCGCCCACTGCTGGGTGGGGAGCTCATTCCACCACCCAGCAGCGAAGTCTTAGAGGTTTAGGTTTCCTCAGCATCTGCTGTGAGCAGAAGTCAGGTGCAGGGTTCAGTCACTCTCCACCCAGTTTCCAGTTTGGTGCCTCCTCCCAGTCTTTATTATGCTCAGTCCTAGCGTCTGCCTTACAGAACTATTTTCTGGTGCCCACTCTGGACTGTGCAGACACACCGCAGTGACCCCTCTCAGTCACAGCACGTCTCTAGGGAACTTTGTTTCCTTGCTCTAAACCCACCATCTGGAGCCTGACACAGTGGTGCACCCTTGCAGCTCCAGAGGCTGAGGCAGGAGGATTTGCAAGTTCAAAGTCAACCTCAGCAATTTAGTGAGGCCTTAAGCAATTTAATGAGATCCTGTCTCTAAATAAAAGATTTAAAAAAAAAAAAAAAAGGCTGGAGGTGTGGCTCAGTGATTAAGTTCAATTCTTGGTACTTAAAAAAAAAAAATTATCCCATGCATGAAAAGCACATTGAAATCAGGTCTACCTCTTCTGAAGCCCTGGCAGGACAGGGCTAGAGTTTATAGTTCATCTCCAGAGAGAGTCTCAAAATCAAATCAGAGAAAAATATAACACCCCTCCCCTTTTTTATTGGTAGCGAAGGTTGAATCCATGTGTATTCTACCACTAAGTTATGCCCCCAACCCCTTTATTTTTTATTTTGAGGCAGGGTCTTGCTAAATTGCCCAGGCTGGCCTTGAACTTGCAATTCTGCTTCAGCCTCCTAAGTAGCTAGGATTACAGGTGTGCACCACCATGCCCAACAACACCCGCCTCTATAATATAGCCCAGTGGATTTAATTTACTCCTAGGCTGGACCCATCAGCAGGGTCTCTTAGAGAGGAGGACACTCAGCTGTCACCAGTCACCGCTTCTGGGCCTTTAAGTCTGGTTAGTTCTTGTTCTCATCTGATCATCTCTAGAGAGGTACTATCAAACTCATCTTCCTGACAACTAAACAAGGGCTTCAGCACTGGCCTGAGAGAGCAAGCCTGAGACAGACAAACTCCTAATCCAAAATGGGACTCCCCGCTTCCAAACTGATACAGAGAAATGAACTGTTCGCTGAGTACTTCCTTTGGGGCTAGGGTGCTGAGTTTCATGCAATATCTCACTTAAATCTCACAATAGCCCAATGAGAGGGGTTGATTAATCCCATTTCACTTAAGAAAAAGCCAAAGATCAGTGTGGTGGTACATGGCTGTAATCCCAGTGACTCAGAGACTGAGGTAGAAGGACAGCCAGCTTGAGGCCAGTGTCAGCAACTTAGTGAGACCCTACGTCAAAGTAAAAAATTTAAAAAGGTTTGGGTATGTAACTCAGTGGCAGAGCACCCCTGGGTTCATCCTCAGTACTGGGGACAAAGGGAGAGAGGAGGGGAAGAAGGGAGGAATGTAAGCCAAGCTTTCCAAAGCTAAACAACTTGCTTGGGGCACCAGCTGGCCAAGCTATCCTCCCGGTCGCTCCAGGAGCTCTGGGTGAGGGACCTGTTCCCTCTCTAACAGGATGCAGTCTAAGGCCTTTTGAAAGGAAAGGAGCCCAGACCTGGGGATGAGACAGCCTCTGACTCACCTTCAGCTCTGGTGGCCCATCTCCACCCTCCCTGTCTCTCATCTCACCTCGGCTTCCCCAGAGGCTTATTATTAATAACTTAATGTCTGGGCATGGTGGCACACGCCTGTAATCCCAGCTGCTTACGGGAGCTAAGGCAGAAAGATTGCAAGTTCAAAGCCAACCTCAGCAACTTAGCGAGGCCCTAAGCAACTAACTCAGCAAGAACTTGTCTCTAAATAAAACATTTAAAAAGGGCTGGGGATGTGGCTCAGTGGTTGAGCACCCCTGGGTTCAATCCCTGGTACCTAAATAAATAAATAAATAACTTGATGACCGTCGTGATGCTGTTGCCTCTGCTGGGATGTCACACCCCCGCCACGCCTAGCTCACATCCACTGCATCTCTTGGAGTTTTACTCACCTGGCACTTCCTCAGCAAGCCTTCAATGATCCCCAACAAGGTCAGACTCCCACATTAGGCCCCCGCTGCCCCTCAGCTGTCTCCCTCCTACAGATCATGAGCCCCACAAAGCCAAGGATGGTGTCCATGTGGCGGTCATTGTATCCCCAGAGACATGCATGGTGCTGGCACCTGGCCTCAGGATGTCACTCCATGCTGGCCTCTGCCAGGCCCCATGCTGAGAGCTACACCAGGCATCACATTTAATCCTCACAGTTATACCCAGAGGGGGGATTATCACATACCCCCACCCACCCACCCCACATCGCATAGAGAAGGACAGGAAGACCCACAGAGGGAAAGTGACTTCCCTGAGATTACCCAACTAATGGGGATCCCAGCTGGGACCGGCACCCAGGACCAGCTACTCAAATTATGGGCCCAGTGCAAAATGAAAATGCAGGGCTCCTTATGCAGACCTCAAGACAGATACAGCAGAACATTTAACCCACCAGGGGCTGAGCACAGGCCCTGTGCAAATGCCCTCCCAGGAGGCCAGTACCCTCCCTGGGCAAGGCCAAAGCCAGGCTCCTCCAACTGAGGTGCTCAAGGGTGTAAGTCTTATAAGACAGGGGGTCTCACACATGGGCAGGGGTCGGAATCACCTGGAAGGCTGTTAACACCCAGCTTGCTGGGCCCCACCTGCAGAGCTCCTATTTAGAAGATATGCAAGGGCCCGGGAATTTGCACTTTTCAATGCTGCATTTCTAAAGGAGACACTGATGGTGTAGCCCAGAGACACTGAGAACCAGGCTATTGGGCCGGTGGATGCCCAGCGTCCTTCGAATTATAATTAGGCCTCAGTCCAAAGAGTTAGTTAGGGGTGCTGAGGAGAGAGAAGAGTAGAGAAGAAGAGAGAAAAGAAAGAAAGAAAGAAAGAGAGAGAGAGAGAGAGAGAGAGAGAGAGAGAGAGAGAGAGAGAGAGAGAGAGAAAGAAAGAAAGAAAGAAAGAAAGAAAGAAAGAAAGAAAGAAAGAAAGAAAGAAGAAAGCAAGCTCTGCACAGGCTGTCTTGTTGAGCTTTTCCAACACTCTGGCCTGGGAGGTTCCACTGTCCTCATTACAGAGGCTGTGATGGCACAAGGAAGTCAATAATTAGCTCAGTCACAGCCAGACAAGTATAGAAACCAGAATGGAACCTGGCTCTATCTTACATGTTGGCACAAGCCTATTTCAACCACAGCTGGCCCGGATCCCACAACCTGCTCCCCAGGAAAGTAGAACCAAAACCTCAGGAAGGATCTGCACATCTCCAAGCCCAGCAAGCCCCAGGATCGCCCCCTCACTGCCTGCCTGCCCTCCAAGCCCTGGCCTCAGCCCAGAAACCTAGGGCCAGCCCAGGTGGTCTCGTTCCAATAGGCGGGGTGCTCACCCTCTCACTGGGGCTTCCCCCACATATAAGCCCTTCTTTCCAGACTCTGTGGCCACTTCTTCACACATACCTTAAGCGCCAGGTCACATCATGTGGCTTCAGAGTTTGCACAAGCTCTTCTGCCTGCATGGAACGCCCTCCCCACTCTGCCTAACTTTTGCTCATCCTTTAATACCTGGCTCAGCTCTACTTCCTCTGGCAAGTGCTCCCTCAGGACCTTCTCTGCCCTCACTTCTTGTCACGCCACTCTCTGCTTCCCCGACTGCTCCTGCAGCCATTCATCCCACCAATATTTATTGTGCATCTGCTCTGGCCCTGGGCACGGTAGAAACTTCTGAGGATACAGGCTGAGCCCAGGCTCTGTCTGCTTACATCCTTGTGAACCTCTGCCAGGAGGGGCACTCAGAGATGGGGCTGTGAGTATCCCCAGGGGTGACGGGACCTCAGTTGGGGATTTGTCCTCAAATCCTACATTGCAGACCACCACTGAGGCTGGGGAAAGGCCTCCCACTGACCCAAGCTCAGGGTGAAGATGCTTGGCGCAGCAGCCCCAACTACCAAATGAACACAAGGCCTGCTACGTGCCTGGGCTCTGGACTCCCCAGGAAACAGAGGCCCTGAGGGGGAAAGGATGGACCGGAGTCCACCCAAAGCAGGAGGCAGCTCTGGCGTGGGCATTCGCCCTCCTCTTGGAGATGTGGGTTTTACACAGTGGAGAGAAAGGAGGTGACCTGCCCTCACCCTGAGGATTTGCCCCACAGACCCGTGTACCCGGCTGAAGGCATCAAGGGAGGCTCTGGAAAGCCACAGCCCACAGAAGCCCAGGCGCAGGAGGATGGCTGCTGCCTGCCCAAGGCGGGGCAGGGGCTGGAGCAGGGCCTGGAGCGGGGCCAGGCTGGCAGAGGAAACATCTTGAGCGGCAAGTGGGAGGAGGGGAGGAGGAACAGGAGAGGAGGAAAGAGCCAGACACGCAAACTCCTCCAACACCTCCTTCCAACCAAAACAGAATCCCCAGCACACTGAGACCTGGGAGGAGGGAGGGAGGGAAGAAGCTGGGGCCCCAGGGGCAGGAGTGGGATGGTGGCCCTGGGGCTGGAGCCTCTGGAAGCTTCAGAGCTGGGTAGCCGCACCAGAGATGGGAAGGTCTGGGGGAGGCCCTACAGTCATAGGAACCTGTCCAGCTCTGTACCCCAGGGCTGAAGGCTCCCTGGGGAAGGGAAGGGGGCTCCACCTGGTGACTCCTACTCCTCTTCAAGCCCCTCTCAGTCCCCCAACACTTCCTAAAGCCCCCGACCTGACCTCTGGGCCGGGCTCTAACACAAGGATTAGCACAAACTCAAAACATATAGTAGAACAAAACTGGTCAGACGGGAGTTGAGGCCTAAACTCTGGAAAGTCCGGAGTCTGCAGGGAACCCAAGAAGCCCAAAGGAGGGAGTCTGGGTCAGAGGCACTATGGACTCCCAGACCAGAAAAGACTGGCCCGCACCCTCGGTCCATCACAAATGGGCATGAAGGCCTTTCCCCTGGCAGGAGAGCAGACTGGGCCAAGAAGACAGGGGGAAATGTGGGACTGAGCAAAAGGAGGGAGGCATTGTCTTTGCCCCTGTCCCCACCACCATCTGGACACTTGTGCACATGTTCACAAGCGCACACTCAGCACTGGGGCCTGAGAGGCTTCCTGGGACCTCAGTCTGGTCCCAGAGGTCCTTGACCTGATTCTCCAGGTGTCTGAATCCCCAGGTTCCCTTGCCAGCAGCAGGGGGCCTTCCTGCCTCCCTTCTTGGCAGCAGAGGCACAAGGTAAAGGACAGGCCTCCAGTGGCAGAAGTGAGACACTGGGATGACTTTCATCTGTCCTGTTCTTCTAATCCTCATCCCAATTGCTCAAGGCTGCTGGAACTTAGTAGTCTTCCTTTCACTTTCTTATCTTAGAGAACCAGTCGGTCCTGGCTGAAACCTCCACTCACTACAGGGCGTCCATCAATAGACCTCCTGTCACTCAGCCCGAGTCCTCATGTGTAAAGTGAGGATGGCAGTTCTCAGGGTTCAGCCTAGAGTGTCTATCACCTAGTAATGCATGTTAGTTCTTCCTTTTATTAATAACATCCAACACATATTGATCGAGTGCCTATTGTGCACCAGACCTGTTGGCTGCCAGACCTACAGTGACCAGGGAGGATTCCTGCAATGGACCTGCCTAGGTGAAGCTTCCCTTCTGCAGGGAAGATAGCAGGACTCTGCACTGCACAACTCTGGGCAGAGCCACGGTGTGGCCCACAATGGGAACAGGCCACAGTGTATCTCCTGCAAGTGGGCAAAACAGCAGCCCTGTAGGACTGACATGCAGCCAACAGAAGAACATGGTGACTCTCAGGGAAGTATGCCAAGGGATCCCAGAGCCCAGCATGGTAGCTGAGGACTCAGGAAAGGCTTTCCCAAGGGAGAGACATCTGACTAGGAGCTAGAGAAGCAGTAAGAGCTCTGAAAGGGGCTGGGGCTAAGGATGCTTCATGGAAATCCAACACAGTAGAACCTGCAGCAGGAGACTCTGGAGGAAGAAGTGGAACTCCCTGGAGATGTGAGGGAAATGAGGTGAGGCCAACAGGGCTGGAGGGCAGGCCTGGTCACCAAGAGGCCTGGCCAGACAGCTGGATCTTACTTGTCACCATGATACAATACAGGCAGGGGTTCAACCCAGACTTGACACAATGCAGTTCTATTTTAATATGCTTACTCTGGCTGCTGGATGGAGAATGGAAAGGTGGAGAGGCTGGAGGGGAATAGGAGAACCAGGTAGGAAAGGGAGCAGGTTCAATAAGGTTGTTCTGAGTTCAAATCCTGGATCTGGTGATGCAGAAAAAGCACTTGAAATAGAAAAAGAGACGAGCACTTCCAAACTCATTCTATGAGGCCAATATCACCCTGATTCCAAAACCAGGCAAGGACACATGAAAGAAAGAAAACTTCAGACCAATATCTCTAATGAACTTAGACGCAAAAATTCTCAATAAAATTCTGGCAAATCAAATACAAAAACACATCAAAAAAATAGTGCACCGTGATCAAGTGGGGTTCATCCCAGGGATGCAAGGTTGGTTCAACATACAGAAATCAATAAATGTAATTCATCACATCAATAGACTTAAAGATAAGAATCACATGATCATCTCAATAGATGCAGAAAAAGCACTTGAAAAAATACAACACCCCTTCATGTTCAAAACATAGAAAAACTATGGATAACAGGAACATATCTCAGCATTGTAAAAGCTATCTATGCTAAGCCCCAGGTAAAGATCATCTCCATTTATGGAGAAAAATTGAAAGCATTCCCTCTAAAAACTGGAACAAGATTGAGATGCCCTCTTTCACCACTTCTATTTAACACAGTTCTTGAAACACTAGCCAGAGCAATTAGACAAACAAAAGAAATTAAAGAGATACGGATAGGAAAAGAAGAACTCAAACTATCAGTATTTGCCAACGACATGATTCTATACGTAGAGGATCCAAAAACTACCACCAGAAAACTTCTAGAACTCAACTCAAAGTGGATCAAGGACCTAGGAATTAAACCAGAGACACTGCACCCATTAGAAGAAAAAATAGGCCCAAATCTCCATCATGTCAGATGAGGCCCTAACTTCAAGAAATAAAATCAAGAATCAAGAAATGGGATGGATTCAAACTAAAAAGCTTCTTCTCAGCAAAAGAAACAATCAGTGAGAGCCTGAATAGAGAGCCTACAGAACAGGAGCAAATTTTTACCACACACACACATCAGACAGAGCACAAAAGAACTCAAAACTCTTGGGGCTGGGTTGTGGCTCAGTGGTAGAGTGCTTGCTTGCCTTGCACATGTGAGGCACTGGGTTCAATCCTCAGCACCACATAAAATAAATAAATAAGTAAAACAAAGGTATTGTGTCCATGTTCAACTAAAAAAATTTTTTTAAAAGAACTCAAAAATATTAACACCCAAAAAAATAATCCAATCAATAAATGGGCTAAGGAACTGAACAGATACTTTTCAGAAGATGATATACAATCAATCAACAAATATATGAAAAGGTATTCACCATCTCTAGCTATTAGAGAAATGCAAATCAAAACTACTCTAAGATTTCATCTCACTCCAGTCAGAATGGCAGCTATTAAGAATACAAACAAAAATAAGTGTTGGCAAGGATGTGGAGAAAAAAGCACACTCATACATTACTGGTGGGACTGCAAATTGGCACAGCCAATATGCAAAGCAGTATAGAGAATCCTTGGAAAACTTGGAATGGAACCACCATTTGACCCAGCTATCCCACTCCTCGGTCTATACCCAAAGGACTTAAAAACAGCATACTACAGGGACACAGCCACATCAATGCTTATATCAGCACAATTCACAATAGCTAAACTGTGGAATCAACCTAGATACCCTTCAGTAGGTGAATAGATAAAGAAAATGTGGGTATATATATGCAATGGAATATTATTCAGCAATAAAAGAGAATAAAATCATGGCATTTGCAGGTAAATGGATGGAGCTGAAGAAGATAATGCTAAGTGAAGTTAGCCAATCCCAAAAAACCAAATGCCAAGTGTTTTCTCTGATTTAAGGAGGCTGATTCATAATAGAGTTGGGGGGGCACATGGAGGATTAGGGAAAGGGAGGGGGCATGGAGGTAGGAAAGACAGTGGAATGAGATGGACATCATTACCCTAAGTACATGTATGAAGACACGAATGGTGTGACTCTACTTTGTGTATAATCAGAGATATGAAATATTGTGCTCTATATGTGTAATATGCATTCTGTTGTCACATATAACAAATTAAAATTTAAAAATAAATTATTAAAAAAAAACAAGTCCTGGATCTGCCATTTATTAGATACGGATTATCTCAGAACTTCAGTTTTCTCTTCTGTAAAATTAATATCACAACAGAACCTACCTCCTTGGATTATTATAGGGATTAAATGAAAACTTCATGTATGTAAAGAAATAGGAACAATATCAAGCCAATAAGGAGTGCTGTATGTTTAAGCCAATATTATTCATCTAGGTGATAAAGATGGTCCAGATTAGGGAGCTAGCAATGGTGCAGAGTGGGGTGGGGGGTTGATTCCAGAAATATCATCAACAGGTGTTCCAAGTACCTAGCTGCTTCAGTATCTGTGCCATATGAAACTGTATGAGAGACCTGAGCCAGAATCGCCCATCTGAGCTCTTTCCAAATTCCTGACCCTCAGAAACTATGACGAATAATGAAATGAAAGCTGTCATTTTGAGCTACTAAGTTTTGGGGTGATTGGTTATATATCAAAAGATACAGAACAACTTACACTGAGATTTACCTAGAGGAAACTTCCTCTCCCCCCAGGGGCAAGAAGGGGAAGCTGCTGAGCAGGAAAGAAGCAGAAAGATGTGCCGGCAGCCGGAGAGGGGGCAAAAACCATGCCCAGGCCCCTGTTGCTTCCAGGGCCCTATCTTTAGGAAGTGATTGAATAGCTACAAGATGAATCACTTCAGCATCATTTACAATAACAAGAAACCTGGAAATAATGTAAGCTAAATAAGGGGAGGATAAAATAAACTGGAGCATCCACAAGAGAGACTTCAAGCAGTCACTAACAAATATGGTTGCTGGGCTGGGGATGCAGCTCAGCAGCAAAGTGCTTGCCCCGCATGCATGAGGTCCTGGGTTCAATCCCCAGTACTGAAAAAAATTTAAAAAGATAAAAATAAATAAATATGTGTGTATACACACACACACACACACACACACACACACACACACCCCACACGTGGGACAGTGGGATATGTGTAGATGCTATGAATCAACAGCATGGAAAATGTTGAAAAAAAAAGCAGCATTTAAAATCTTATAAAGAGTTTAGTCACAGCTGAGCTTGGGCAGGGCACATTGGGCTGGAGCAGGGTGCAGTGGCATGCTTCTTACAATCCCTGTGACTTGGGGGGCAGGATTGCAAGTTTGAAGACCAGCATCCATCAACTTAGCAAAATCCTATCTCAAAATAAAAAAATAAAAAGGCCTGGGGATGTGGCTCAGTGGCAGAGCACCTCTGGGTTCAATCCTAAGCACTGCAAAAACCACACACACACACACACACACACACACACACACACACACATTGTGCTTGAAATTCAGGTGTATACACACAAAATCACACACACAAAGAGCAAAGACAAACACTACAAATTGTTTTAAATGCTCTTTCTAAATGATGAGATTATGGATGAGGCTATCCTCTCCTGTGCCCTGCTGGGAAGGGTTTCTGCTGCTGCTGTGGTTAGGGAACTTCTGAAAGATCTAGGCTAGTTCTTCTCCACACACCTCAGCACTGGGGCTGTGTCCGCCGCAGGAGACCAGGCACTAGCTCCAGGAGGAGGACCCGCTGCTTGCTCACGGCTGGCCTGACGCCCCAGCGCCAGATCAGGGCCCGACACATAGCAGGCGCTCAGTGAGCATTTGCAGAGGAACTGAATGAATGGCCCTTGGACTGTACTGTGTCCTGAGCCCATGCAGCTACCCTTATCAGCCCCCAGGTGGAGATGAGGTCTGGCCTCACTGTGTCCCCTGAGCTCAGAACAGCACCCGGTACCATGGAGCTATTAGCAAAGGCCATGAGTGAACCAAGGGATGAGTAAACCAACATCCTACCGCAGGAAGCCCCTCTGACTGTGGCGCCCAGCTCCTGGGTCTGGGTCTCCTGAGGCCTGGGTCTACATGAGGGAAGGGCAGGGGTGGGGAGAAGACCTGGGTGCTCTGGGAACCAGAGGGCTGAGCACATGCCCCCTCAGGACCATTTCCCTCCTGCGGCACCTTTGCTCATTTTGTCCCCTCCTGAGACCACAGGAGAGTATTGCTGTGTCTCCTCTCATGATGTAGCTGTTTTTAGAAGGCGCAGGGAGAGCGAACTCCCTCCTACAATGACGCTTCTGAATCCCGCTGCGAAGGACGGTCTCTGGGACAGTATGGGACAGAAGGCCCCAGGTGCATGGGGAGCGAGGCGGGCAATGGAGGAAGGGGAGGAGAACTGGGCAGAGCTGGGCAGGGGATGTGGGCACAGAGCGGAGGAAGGCCTCGCTGGAAGGGAACAGGAGGGAACTCGTGGCCACAGGTGACTGTGTGTGTTGGGTGGGTGTCATAGTTGTGGGTGGGTTCACGGTGGTGACAGAGGCTAGCCACCAGCCAGGTGTAAACACAGAACCAGGAAGGGGTTGGCAGAGGGGCAGGGGCAGCAGCCAGAATCAGATTTTCTTTTTATCCAGGAGAGCTGAGGTCACACTCGGAGACTAAATGACTGCAGGAGGGGGACCTGTGGGGTAAGAAGAGGGGACAATGGCCTCTCCCAAGGAAGGCAGAAGACAGTTCTCCAAGGCAGACAATCAGGCAGGAACCCCCACCACTACCACCCTAACTTCTATCCTGGCCGCCCAGAATGCCAGTCCCCAAAGGGCAGAACACTTCTTATAAGTTAAACCTCAACAAGCACAGACCCACCCCCAAATAGGCTAGTGAACTCCACAGCCCACGCTAAGGACAGGTATGGACAGAGGCCACCAAAGGCCAATCCCCACCAGGCTTGTGTTTCCTTCCACAGCACTCTCAGGCACATCTCTGCACGTTTTGGGACCTCTAGGGACCTCTATGAGCCCTTCTGGACCTCAAGCCCCAGGGCTCTGTGGTCCAATCCTGCCTATCCCACATCTACAGCAAAGGCCCAACTCGGGCCTGGGACACTCCAAGGTCTGGGGTTAGCAATGCTGAGAAGGACGTCAGAGCTCAGCCCGCCTGTCCTCCGCGGTGACAGACAGGGAACAGGTCTCCTCTAGCCCAGGGAACCAGCCCAAGCCCAATACACTTTCAAAGGTCAAAAGAGAGCCTGCCCACCTGGGAGGCCTGCTCCACAGCTCTGGAAGGAGATGACCGACATGTTCATTAACAGCTGAAGTCGCAGGTGCCGTGAGGGGGCGAGGGTGGCAGGGCTGACTCCTCCACCAGGATGTGAGGGAGCGCCTGAGAGCAGGCACTGAGTCACGCACGCAGCTGTGTCCCCAGGAGCCCGCCAGGGCCTGGCTCAGTAAATGAACAAGTAAATCAAAATGTGAATGACTGATAATAAAGTATTTAATGTAGTTTCGACTTTGTGCCAAACGCTTTACAAATATGGACGTGTGTGATCCTTGTGAAAGTCTTACAATTCCCATGATAAAAGATTAAAATTCCCAGAATAAACACTTTCATTATTCCCATTTTATAGATGGGGAAACTAAAACAGAGGATAAATAAGCTGCCCACCGCCTCGTAGCTTTGAACCCTTGCATCTTGTTCTAGAACTCCTATGGCTTGGATATGTCCCCCAGTGTGGTCCTGGTGAAAGGGCATGGGACTGGCTGGGGCTGGCTGGGGCTGATGCTCAGTGATAGAGCCCATGCTCACATGCACGAGGCCCTGAGTTCCGAGGAGGAGGAGGAGCAGGAGGAGGAGGAGGAGAAGAAGGAAGGAAGGAAAGAAAGAGCGGGGGGAGAGAGAAAGAAAGAAAGAGAGAAAGAAAGGAAATGGAAGGAGAGACCCTCATTGTTATACAAAATTACATATAAGAGGTTGTGAGGGGAATGAGAAAAAAATAAGGAGAGAAATGAATTACAGTAGATGGGGTAGAGAGAGAAGATGGGAGGGGAGGGGAGGGGGGATAGTAGAGGATAGGAAAGGTAGCAAAATACAACAGTTACTATTATGGTATTATGTAAAAATATGGATGTGTAACCGATGTGATTCTGCAATCTTTGTAATGTTTTGAATAACCAATAAAAAAAAAAAGAGAGAAAGAAAAAAAGAGAGAAAGAGAAAGAAAGAAAGAAAGAAAGAAAGAAAGAAAGAAAGAAAGAAAGAAAGAAAGAAAGAAAGAAAGAAAGAAAGAAAGACAAGGAGGTGAGCCTGGTGGGAGGCAGTTATGCCCTTAGACAGGATTAAGGTAATTCTCCTGGGATCATTACTTCATTCTTGAAAGAGAGAATTGTCATAAAAAAGCAAGCCTTGCAGGCACAATAGCCTGTACCTGTGATCATAGCAACTCAGGAGGCTGAGACAAGAGGATCACAAGTTTGAGGCCAGCCCCAGCAATTTAGCAAGATGCTGTCTCAGAACAAAAGAAAATGGGCTGGGAATATAGCTCAGTGGTAAAGCACTTGCCCGGTAGCCATGAGACCCTGGCTTCAATGCCCAGTGATGAAATAAACAAACAAACAAATAAATAAGTAATGCAAGCCAGACCCCAGAAATACTTTCTGGTTTCCTGTCTCACCATGTGATCTCACTCACACACTCCTGCCACAACACCATCCACCATGAGGCCTTCACCAGAGCCTAGATCATGCTACTGTCATGCCTTTAAACCTCCAGAATTGTGATCCTCTTTTCTTTATAAAGTATCTAGCCTTGGGTATTATGTGACAGTAATAGAAAACAGACTAAGAAAGGTTGAGAACCTCGGTCTTAACCTCTCTGTCAAACTGATCCCACCTTTAGCCTGCTACAGCCCACATTACCCTTTCTCCAACAGTAACACTCATGTCTTAGCTCAATACTGCCATTATTATTATTATTATTACTAATTTTAGGAAGTAATTTGTTGAGGCTAGGGATGCAGCTCAGTGGTAGAGTGCTTGCCTAGCATGCCTGAGGCCCTGGGTTCAATCCACAACAACACACATACACACACACACACACACACACACACACACACAAACACACACACACAAGAAGGAGATTTATTGAAGTTTACATAATATACAATTAATTAACCATCTAAAGTTTAAAAAAACTCAGCAATATTTAATACCTTCACAAGGTTGGTGAACTACTTCCTCTATCTAGTTCCAACACATTTCCAAATATTCCTCCAAAAGAATATTTCTTGGCAATTCTCCCCTTTCTTTCCTGTCCCTCACCCCTGGTGACCACCAGTGTCTGTTTTAAGTCTCTGTGGATTTATCCCATTCTAGATATTTCACACAAATTGTTACACATATCTATTATTGGCACCAGGGATTGAACCCAGAGGGATTTAACCACTGAGCTGCATCCCCAGCCCTTTTTTATTTTTATTTTTTATTTTGAGACAGGGTCTCACTAAGTTGCTTAAGGCCTCATTAAGTTACTGAGCCTGACCTTGAACTTTCCATCCTCCTGCCTCAGCCTCCTGAATTGCTGGGATAAACTTTTCCAGATAATGTGTGACCTTGTGTCTGGCTTCTTGCTTAGCCTCATATTTTCAGGGTTCATTCACTTTATAGCTGAGTCAATAGTTGATTTCTTTTTACAGCTGAATAATATTTTGTGGCACTGATATACCACAATTTGCGACGGACATTTAAGGCAACTTTGTTCCCACATTTTGGCCACTAGCGAATAGTCAAATGCTGCCTGTCCCTCCTCACCCCAAACCTGCGAAAACTGTTGTTCTGTTCCATCCCCAGAAGACAACGCTGGGTTCATGTGTGGTTAGATGGTAACTTGAACCCAAATCTCCTGCCTCCCAAACTACAGGACCCTTTCCCATGTGGCCTCCTACCAGCGTTCTCCCAGCCCACCTTTTCTGGGCCTCACCTATCACATGCCTGGCTCTGGACAGGGCACTGACCGCCTGGCACGGATATCTCAAGCTGAGCCCCAGACTCCACCAGAGCCTGAAGCCAGAGAAGCCCAGGGCTATGGTCCCACCCTCTGGGAGGGGCTCCTGACCAGCTAAGGGTTCCAGGATGCAGGGCCAGGGGCAGGCCGGCCCTTTCGAAGGAGGGTACAGGCCAGCAGTGCCCAGCTCCTTTCCTGGTGGGTCTCAAGTTTTCCTCTCTGCAAGGAGGGAAGATGGTCCCCAGCAGAGGGCTCCAGAGGTCTGCAGGGCAAGGCTGCTGAGCAGGAATGGCTGGGCTGGAAGCTGTCAGAAAGCAGAACTCAGGGCTCTGAAGGAGGAGGGGCGTGGGAGTGGTTTGGCGTGGTATCAGTGACTGCCTCTTAATCATAAGTGCACCAAGAAAAACATTTTTTCAGGTGTCCCCACTATCCCTTCCTGCTGTGAAAACTCAAACCAACCGCTTTGAGCCATCTCTTACCAAAAGCAGAGCTCAAGGACACAGGCTAAGCACCCCCCCAATCGGAAAATCTATAATCCAAAGTGCTTCAATATCTAAAACACTTTTGGGAGTGAGGGGTATTGGGAATTGAACCTGGGACACTTGACCACTGAGCTACATCCTCAGCCTTTTATTATTTATTTATTTGTTTTTATTTTGAGACAGGGTCTTGCTAAGTTGCCTAGGGCCTTGCTGAATTGCTGAGGCTGGCCTTGAACTTGCGATTCTCCTGCCTCAGCCTCTGAGCTGTTGGGATCACAGGGATGGCCACCACATCCAACTCCATGGTCCAAAACTTTTTGAGCATCGATGGGATGCCACAAGTGGAAAATTCCACTCCTGGCTTCATGGGGTGGGTCACAGTCAAAACAGAGGTACACGGGCTGGGGATGTGGTTCAAATGGTAGAGTGCTCGCCTTGCACATGCAAGGCACTGGGTTCGATCCTCAGCACCACATAAAAATAAAATAAAGATATTGTATCCACCTAAAAATAAAAAATAAAATTAAAAATCAAAAACTAAATATATTGTACAGACTGCCATCAGGCTATGTGCACAAGGCACAGAGTAAACATAAACGCATTTCATTGTTAGACTTGGGTCCCTGCCACAAGGTAGCTCTTTATGTATATGCCAAAATTCCAAACTCTGAAATGGAAACACTTTCATTTTCACTTTGGAATTCATTTTCATTTGGTTCCCAAGCATTTTGGATGAAGGATAGTAGAATTCTGGGTCCTGGGAAGGAGGAACGGCTGACCTCACAGAGCCTTCCCTCTATATATGAAGTGGCTCTGACTACTTGGTCCCAGGCCACCCCCTTTCTGGCTGCTAATGGGACCATCTTGGGTGAGTTTCAGGCATTCTGCATAAGGGACAAATGGTCACAAAGAGTCACCACTGCCTCCTCCGATCCCATGTGACAGGAGCCTAACAAATACATATTGAATGAAAGAAAGAAAGAAGAATCTCTCTCCATTTCCAAATTTCTAGCCTCTTTCTTCTAATCCACTCACCTACATCCTGCCACCCCTGCAAGCTGGGCAGCCTTGAGAAGGGGCTTAATCTCCCTGAGCCTCCCCAGCTGCCAACAGGGACTCTATATTGTGTATTTGCAAAGACTGAAAGAGAAAGCATAAGCACGGCCCCTGGGAAGGCTGAGGAGTCCTGCTAGTGGAAGGAAAGCTGTCCGCCCTACTCCACCCTAATCCTCTTTCCCTTCGTTTCAAAATCTGCTGGGACAGCCCAGCCCCTGGGCTGGCCCCCAGCTGTATGTAAATGTTTATGCCAAGCCCAGCCTCCCGGGAACAAGTTATTTGCTCGGCTGGGTAATTAATTGCAGAAGGCCAGGCTGGGTAATAAATTCTGCCAGGAAACATAAACAATTTGTACAGAGCCCCGAATCCATTGTGAGGCCTGGAGAGAGGGTCTGTTCGGAATGGAATGTTCTCCCCTGTCTCCTCCCAGCCAAAGGCAGAGAGAGCACGGAAGGTCAGAACTGGAGGGACCCTGGGAGTACATTTGGAAAAACAGCAGCTGACATTACAGTATTACTAGTTCCAGGCCCGGCTGAATGTTGGATTCGTCTGGTTCTGCTCTTTCTCCCGTTCTAGACACAAGGGAAGTGGAGCTGAAAGAGGCAGGGGATTTGCCACTACCAGAAAGTGGCTGTGCTGGAAGGGAGAACAGGCCTGGCTTCAGAGAAGGAAAAACAGAGACGGCCATGTGTTCTGCACAGGTCTGCGTGCCCCGGGTGCCAGGCACTGTACACTGGTGACACAGCTCCTGAGGCACTTACTTGCATTCCAGTGGGGAGAAGCAGATGCTGGTAGCTCACCAAATAGTGATGTGACTACAGGGGCTGCTCAGGGCTCTGAGAAGAGCCAAGTGGGAGTCACAGTGGCCACGGGAAGTCCACACAGTAGTCCTCTGGCAGGAGCACACAGGGAGTATGTGGTAAGCAAGGCCCTAGCTAAAACGGAATGCTCCTTTCCCCGGGTTCATTTGGCTTCTTGCCAACCAATCCCAGCTGTCTTAAAGGCTCTGTACTCAGCTAGGGGAAGGCCCTTATGGATGAACGAAACCCAGCCCTTACCTCAGAGAGCCCACAGCCAAGGCAGGGCACAGACAGATGTTGGAGAAGGACAGACAGATGGATAGACTGCAAGACAGAGGCTGATCAAAGTCATGAAGCAGGCAAGAGGCACAATCAGCATTTATTGAGCACCTACCAAATGCCAGAAGTGGCACTTGTGGGAAACCCCACTTCTAAAAAATTAAAAGAATACAAAAATAACAAGTGCCAGCTCTATGTTATCTCATTTAAGCTTTACCACAACCCTGTGGGGGTGGGGAAAAGATATTATGATCCCATTTTAATGATGAGAAAACTGAGGCTCAGAAAGATTCTGTAACTGTCTCATGGTCACAGACATGACAAGCAGCAGGGTATGGTGGTGCACACCTGTAATCCCACTGACTCCAAGGGTAAGGCAGGAGGATTTCAAGTTCAAGGCCAGCTTCAGCAACTCAGTGAGACCCTGTCTCAAAGTAAAAAATAAAAAGGGCTGGGGATGTGGTTCAGTGGTTAAGTACGCCTGGGTTCAATCCCTGGTACCAAAACAAACAAAGAAAACAAAATAACAGCATTACAAGTAGGATTTGACAATCAGCCTGATACCCAGGCCCTTGCTCCTTCTTCAGTCGCCCCACCCCACTCTCCACCTCCGTCCCCTCCCTGAAGGGGGCACTGATGTTGGAGAAGGACAGGAGGCAAACTGACCCTGCCACTAAAATACCCTTCCCCTATGACAGCAGAGGATGCGGCACAACCTCTGGCCTGTCTCTCTTCCTGAGCAGGAAAGCAGCTTAGCTTTCAGGCTGAGCTTCTTCGTACACAAAACGAGTCAGACTCTTCATTCAACCAGACCAGGAGCAGGGAAGGCCCGTCCAGATGTCTACCCACCCCTACAGAAGGTCCCATTGAGGTTCCAACAGACCCTTCCCAAGCCAGCTGTACCGCACAGTTTATAGATGCTTTCACCCTCTTAGTGCGTTTGACACCACCCACACCCCTGCCCCAGCCTGTATCCCAGGGTCCACCACCAGCGTCCTGAGCCATCTGCATCCAGCCTACCAGCACTCCTCAACTCCCAAGATAAGCCGGGGCCACACCAGGCAGCTCCACTTGTGGATCATTGGTTCTGCCTTCCCAGATAGGTATTACGTCCATTTTGCAGATGAGGAAGAGTGGGGCCAGAGAGACCATTCCAGTCCCTCATTTGCACAGCAAACAGATGCTACCTGCTCAGCCTGGCCCAGGATGGGCTTCCCAATGCCTTTCAGGTCTTGCCTCAGCAGGAAGAGAGAGCTCTCACCCAGGACCAGGTCCCCGATGTGAGGTGAGAGCCCCCGGAGGACATACCAAGAACTACCCAGCGCCTGCCAGGGCAGAGGCAGAGCCCAGCGGATGGGCTCAAAGCTTACTGAGTCTGGAAGCCCACTTCCAAAAATTAAAAGAATACAAAAATGTCTTCCTTTGCACATTTCCTAAGAACCCTGAGCTTGCGGATGCATGGCCAAGCCTCTGGAGGGCTGCAGAACGTGAAGGCCTGGAGCTGAAGGTGCAGTGGCCGTGCGGTGAGTCCGGTGAGTCCGCCTCGGGGCTGGAGGAAGGGCCCAGAGGCGATCTGAGCACAACCCGCCTTCACAAAGGCCCTGCCCCCAGCCCAACAGACAGAAGAGGCTCCAGGACTGAGGGCAATCCTTCTTCTTGTCACTGAGTCCCGCTGCTACTCCACCCTCCCTGCAGTGATCCAGTCTGTCTCTTGTGGAGGCTTCGGGAGCAGCGGAGCTCCGATGAGTCCAGGACCTGCCCACAGCGTCTGCTTCTCAGACGGGCAGCACAAATAGATTTCTCTGTGATCCCGGAGTCCCTCCCCAAGAAGATCCTTCCACATCTGGGCTGGCAGGGTCAGCAGCCCGCCTCCCCAACCTGCTCCCAGGCCTGAAACCCTGGCTGGCAGGAGCAGCCCTACTATACCCCACCCCCAAATATTTGTAGGGTGTGACGCATTTTAGCAAAGTGTTCCCACATCCCACAGCCCAGCTGCCCACACCACAGCCCTGGCAGGTATGCAGGGCAAGTTCTATTGTCCCCATGTTATAAGAGGTGAAAACGAATGACTCTTGCTGTGCACTACCGAACAGACCGATGGGCTTTCCACAAGTGACATCTCACAGAAACCCAGGGGAAGGCTGTATCCCTGTGGCACAGGCAGGGAAACTGAGGCTCACTCGGTTTCTGAGCCTGGACCTGCACTCCTGCTCTCCTCTTCCAGCCCAGGCTCCTCTCAGCCCAAAGGGGACAATTCCAAAGAGGACCTGGGCCTACCTGCTGAAACACAGTGGGTCAGCTAGTGAGCCGCCTTCAGTTACTGAGGCAGAGGAGCAGCTGGGGGCTCATTAAGGGCCTTCTCAGAAAAGCGGAAATCAATCACTGCCTTCTCTGCATGTGTCTGAGGAGCCGTGGGCCTTGGGAGTCTGAAGCCTGTTTCAGAGCAGCAACCTTACAGACTCAGGCTGGGCCTCGGGTCTTATCCACACCCTGTCAAGTGCTTCCCATTTCCCACTGTCCACCTCCTGGGCCTTCCAGACACTTCTGCCATCTCCTGTGTCACAAGTCTCCCTTCACACACAAGTGAGCACCCAGTACTTGCTCTTGTTTGTCCAAGTCCACCTCTGTCCTGCACTAATGACTAATTCATCAATATACTTATTCCATAGACCTTTATGCAAAATGTACCCTAGGGGGACCCCCAGTCCCATTTTGTCCAGAACTAAGCTGAGGGCTTTCTAAAATGCAGGGCAGGGGCAGTCCCAGATAGACTGAAATGGCTGACCACCCTAATGGACTGTGTGCCTGGTCCCGGGCTAGGCACTGATGAACTGGATATGGTTGCTGCCCTCAAGAAGCTTCTGAAAGCTGGTGTGGTGGCACATCTATAATCCTAGTGACTCGGGTGGCTGAGGCAGGAAGATTGCAAGCTGGAGGCCAGCCTCAGCAAGACCTCCCAAAAACTTAATGAAATCCTGCCTCAAAATAAAAATAAATAAATAAAGACTGGAGTATAGCTCAGTGGTAAAGTGCCCCTGGGTTTGAACCCTAGTATATTATTCACCTCTATGATATGCATAAGAAACTTAGGCTCAGAAATATGCCAGGAGTCACAGAGCTACAAGTGGCATGTTGGGACTTGAACTTATATCCAGTGAGACAGATAAAAGAAAGAGTCCGGTCCAGGTGAACCTGACGGTGATGGGTACACATTCAGACATGCTTTACACAATTCGTTTCTGTAGCCCACATCTTCGAGTCCTAGGTGTTCAGGAAGTGCATGAAGGAAGAAGGGGGCCGGGTGGGACGCCATGCCTTACTTAATCATCTCGGGAGCTCACCCCCTCAATTCAAAATACACACATTTCCCTTTTTAAAGTCAGTTTTCTCTGTTTTCTTTCAGCAGCAGGATTAGGAAGGAAGTGAGAAGAGGGAAAGAGCGCTTCTCCTTTGGGTCAGCAGCTCAGGGCTCACTTCCTCTAGAAAAATCTTCCCAGATTCACTCCCTCTACCCCTAATTCTGGCCCCACACTGTGCCAAACTCTATCATTAGGATAGAGGAAAGTGACAGGTCAGCCACCAACAGTACAAAGTGGCATCAGGGAAGCCTGCAAGGTATTGAGGGAGCAGGAGGAGGGCATCCATTAGATTTAAGAGGGAACATGGAGCCAAGGGAAGGGTCTCTGCCTGGAACCCAGTGTGACGGCTCCCTGAACTGCTTGAGGCATCTTTAAATTCAAACTTAAAATGTAAGGAAGAGTTCACCAGTCAGAGGTGGAAGAACATTCCAGGCAAAAAGACTTACTTGAACAAAGGCACAAAAGTGTGGAAAGTACAATGACTGCTGAGAAATATGCAGGCATGTCAGTGCAGCCACACTGGCTGTGTAATGCGGAGAACTGGGAAGGAAGTTAGGGACAGATGCAGCAGGGCCTCCAGGGCCACCTAACATATGTGGACTGTCCTGTAGGGGATGGGAAGTTACGGATTGGTTTTTAAGCTGGAAGGGACATGGTCAGGTGTACATTTCAGAGTAAGAGGATGACTCAGAGTTTGGACTGAGCAAGGGGTAAGGAGAAGACCACTGCACCAATCCAGGTCAGAAGCTGACCTCTCGGGAAGCAGAAAGGTGTGGAAGGGTTCTCACCCTTCAGTTTGGAGTTGGGGCTACTGTAGGGAGTGGGTTTCTCTTCTGAGGGATGGAGCCCAGAGCACCCCTCTCCCAGTGCTATACTCAAATTGATGCTGGAGGTGGAAGAAGCCCTATCTGTCTGTGTCTTGGCCAAGGCTCACCTGCAGCCCCATCGTGGTCTTCTAAAAGTTCTTTCTACACTAACGTTTACTCTGCAAGATGGTGAACATCGAGATGGCTGGCTCATATCAAGCTTGCCTACTGAATGGCTGCTGTGGAAAAAGCAGCGCTCAACATGTGAGGAGCGACAACGTGCATATTAACCACTTGATTATGACATGTCATCCTCTTTGTCATTTTTAAGATATTTTAAAAATCTGTTGCAAAAAAAAAAAAAATCTCTTTGCTGAGTTTTTAAATGCCTCCAGGTTTCTTACACTTCTCTGGGCCTAGATAGACCTAAGGACCTATTTGATGAGCTCTGCTAAAGTGCAGGGCACTTTCATTAGCATAGATACTAAAAAGGGCTGGGGTGTGGCCCAGTGGTTAAGCACCCCGGGGTTCAGTCCCTGGTACAAAAAGAAAAAAAAAAGATACTAAAGAGAAAGGGGGAAAACATTCTCCCCAGATGTTGAAAAACTAGTAGGGGGATGTGAGAACCTTAGCCCGCTGCCCCACGGTGCTCAGTGTCCCCCCCAAGGTAGCCCTCCAAGCTGTAGAGATCAGGCCATGGCCCTAAACGGGAACTGTTTCTCCAACATTTCATGTCCATTGGCTTCCCTGTGAACAGCCATCAGTCTGCTCAGCGGGGGCTCACTCTCCCTGCCTGCCACAGGGTGGACCCAAGCAGATCTGGTTTCCAATGATAGGTTTTATCAGGGTGAGTCCTGATACACCTGGAGGGCATGGTGGCATACACCTGCAATCCCATGCCTTGGGATGCTGAGGCTAGAGGATGGCAAGTTTGAGGACAGCCTGAGGAACTGAGGAAGACCTTGTCTCAAAGTAGAAAGAAAGAAAGAAAAGGAAGAAGGACAGACAGACTGGGGTGTAACTCAGTGATAGAGAGCACTCCCTGCTAAGTTCACACAAACACACACACACACACACACACACACACAAGTTTGTGAAGCCACTGAGAAGAACTTTCACTTTTTACCCCAGATTCTGTTTTTTTTTTTTTTTTTTGTCTTCAAGCAGTCTGCATTCCCAAGACACTCCTACTGACAGCAAGGAAGCCAGGGCCTGACTCTGCGCCTGGCACAGTCTTTGAGGAAGCCTAGCATCACAGAAATGCCTCCAAGACAAGCCTCGCCTCTGGCTCCCATCAGATGCACCTTCCATAGACTGCTCTGCTGAAGAGCTTCTGATCCTTAACGCTGGGTTGCTCTGTCCCAGGTACAAATGGATCCTTCTTACCCCTCGCCTGACGGCATGATGTGAGCCTCTAACTTCTTCTCCTCCAAAACATCAGAGCACCCCGAGGGCCAAGACTCTGCTTCCTCTTCATATTTCAATATTTCAAGTGTCCAGCACAGGGCCTGGGATGTGGCAGGTACTCAGAGAAACGTTTATTCTCAGGAACCTCTTGTGGGCAGGGTGGCCTAACAGGAAGGATTTAAACCAACCTGGAGACTCCTGCCCCAGAGGCCCAGGGAGGCAACATTCGGTCACAATGGTCCCCGGAAGGCCAGGAGGCCAGGACCGTAACCTAAGGAAAGGGCCCAGGATTAGGTGGGAGACATGCAGAACTGATCCTTAAGTTGCTTTCTCACCAGCCACCGTGGTGGGCTGGGCCACTTCAGGGACACGCCTGTAGTGGAAGTCTGGGCCCTGCCAGTTACACAGCCAGAGCTGGAGAAATGTTTGTGGAATCAATGAAACAAACTGAAAAATGCTATTTGTTCCTCAGGCTGCTGAGAGGCCAGCTCCTCTCTGGGGGCAGTTTGTAGGCAAATTATCTCAGGACTGTGTTTCCTCTAATGAGGCTTCTCCCCTTTGCAGCTCAACTCCCAGGAGTGTGGGAGGAGAGAGTGCTCCGAGCCAACCCCAGTGGCTCGCGTGCTCGGCTTCCTCCCCAAAGGGTGCAGGCAGCAGGACCACCACTCCAGGATGGGGACAGTCACCGTGACCCGCTGGGCCTGGGCATTCTGATCATGGCAGCGCCTGCCTCCTCCTGTGTGGCCCCTCTGGGGAGGAATGGAGGATGGGATCAGAGAGCCATGCTGACTTATGTAACCAGCTTCCTGGGAGTCGGGAGGCCCCTGCAAGTCAGAGCCCAGCGCTTGCTCGCTTCCTCGGTGGCAGGAGAGGCAGGGGGAGGGGAAGGGAGAGGAGGCCTCCTTCCCCTCCTCTGCCACCTCTCCCCCCAGACTCCGTAGTCCTCTGCGGCGGGCACCTCCTGCTAGGGGCTGGGAACCAGGAAGGGATGTTGTTTTCTGAGTGTGTGAAACAGTGGCCGGCTGGCTTCCCTGGCAGGAAACCAGCCTCTGGGCTCTGCACCCAGGGATAGCACCGAGGGAGAGAGGCCCCCGGAGCTGAGATGCCAAGGGCCCTCCCTCCACAACCGCTTCCAGCTTTCTGTCTCTCCCCGCTTCCTCCTAGGAAACCTGCTCTGGGTGAGGGGCGGAGAGGGGCCGGCAGCACCACACCACTCTGCTAGGGCTGGCCATGGGCAATCTCACTTCCCTTTCCTGCCATCCTGTGAGCTTGTCCTCTGGCCTCTTCGGCCCCCTCTCCTGGGCACCCAGCTGTGTGTAGTCCTGACGGGCTGGGGAGAGGCGGGGAGGGAGAGAGGAGGAGGGAGGGAAGAGAAGACAAAAGCTGAGCTCTGCCCCCAGTCTTAGAAAACAAGGACTTCTTATGTGCCTTTACCCTCTGCCCACAGCTATCCCAGGAGGTGGGTGGCATTATTAAGCCCATTTCCCAAATGAGAAAACTGAGGCCCAGAGAGTCTAAAACCCTTGGCCAAGGTCACAGAGCTACAGCTGAACAGCAAAGCCCCATCTGTCAGACCCTAAAATCCATACTCCAAACCTGGGGGCTCTGCCTCTGAGGGAGTTCCTCCCCTAGGTACACGGGGGGGGGGGGGGGGGGGGGGGGGGATGCTACTTGGGAAATTCCTACAGATAAAAAAAAAAAAACACTGCTGAGCCCAAGAGAGGGAGCCCCAGCTTTAAACAGTCCCTCCCTGAGAACACCAGTTTGAGAACCATGGGACAGTCCCTACTACAAGGTGGGGACTGGGTAGGACCACAGCCTGAGGGCAGGATGTGCCAGGGAAGCCGCAGGCCTCCAGCAAGTCTTCCCTTGGGATCAACCTACTGCACTGAGCCTAAGGTGGGAGCAGCCCCTCCCTCACACCCTCCCCCACACAACTGCCAGGACCTTCGCCCTCCCAGAGGCAGGGCTGGCCAGGCCCTAACATCTCTGGAGGACAGCTTGCTGTTTAGGCCTCTCCCCTCCTCACTGAATGAGGAGAGGCCTGAGAGACCTTCCAGACTGAAGCCTCTTCTATTTCCTGCCTGACACCTGGAGAAATTGAGGCCCAAAGAGGAGAAGAGGTTTGCCTTGGAATTAGTGAAGAAGTGGGGTCCCTGGCTCCCATGTCACCTGGGTGATCTCCCCACATGGCACACTCCCTGCATCTGTCCCCCTGTCCCCCAGCCTCTCTCCCCACTTCCCCTCCCGTTTCCTAGCTCTGCCCACAGCTGGCCAGCTCTCATCTTCCCCTCACACTTCTCCCAGCCTCCGCCTTCCCTCCACTCCTCTGGGCCAAGGAGCAATTCTTGGGTGGTTTAATTAGCTGATTATAACCACAGCCTTCTGGATCCAGTGCCCAGAATTCTGTCCCTAGTAATGAGGTGGGTTCTGAGCACTTGCCCAGTGGGCAGTCGATGGGGAGCTCTGGGCTCTGCCCGCCAAGGGAGGGCTCTTCAGCTACATAAAGAGCTCCTTGATCAAGGCAGGAGGCGGAAGCATGCTCCTTGCTCAGGCCAGGTCAAACCACACCGGGGATACTATAGCCAGACCTAGATGTCCACCCTAAAGAGGGGACTCCCAACTCTCCCGTGCTACTGCCCAGAGCCAGAAAGGCTCAGTAAATGTCCAAGATGGGATGATGAACGGTGCCCACCCTGAGGGGGCCAGCAGAGCCTGTCTCCATTCTGGGGTGCTTACGGGAAGGAAGACTTGAACCCAGGGAGACACTAGGACAGCACTCGAACGGGGGCAGCAATAGGCGCAAAAGCCCAGAGGCTGGAAGGAGCCACCAATCCTCCTGCCAGGAAGCTCTGGTGGTCAGAAAACACTTTCTCCCAGTAAGGGAAATCCAATCATCTAGTGACCTCTGCCCTCTGAGCTAAAAAGACTCATCTAAACCCTGCGTCTCTGGGCTACTCTGCGATATTTTGAAACTAACAATAATATCCCATCATTCCCACGAACCACACTGCCCACCCCCCCAAGTAGATCTTCTCCCAGTGAAATACTTATATCCAGCTTCCTTGTCTGAACAAATATTTATGGAGCTCAGGGCCAGGCCAGGCCTACACAGCGGATAGGGACAAGCAGACCCGGGCTGGGTGCCCTTCAAGAATTCTTGACCTCATATAAGGATATCACAGGTATGCAAATAATCAAGATCCAATGAGGCCCTCACTTAGGGACAAGTGTGTGCAAGAGAGAAGATGGGAAAAAGGCCACCAAAAAGCACTTGGAGATCAGTTAGGACTTCCTGGAATGACACATGTGATCAAAGCCTTGAAGCCCGGGAAGGAGAGTTGTATGAGTCAAGTCAAGGTAGGATAGGAGGAAAAAGGTAGAAAGGAGGCATAAAGGAGGGACCAGGAAACATAGTCTGAGATTCTGCATACCTTTCCAGGTCTGTTACTCCCCAAACCCATCTCTTCTCTGGGCTTGTCACTCCCAGATTTCCGGGAAATCTGTAAATCTTAAAGTTACCATAACTCACTTATGATCATTACCTTAAGAGAGATACCTATAATTTAGGAGACTTGCTAGCACTATTTACGGATCAGCCTAAGGATCCTGAGAATGACCAGGCTACCACAAACCATCTCCAGCTAATCAGACTGATGTCCTCCCCACAAACCTTCCCATACTCACCCCTCCTTAACTTTCTTTTAGAAGCCAGGACTTCCCAAAATGCATCTCTCACTCTTGGGATGGCCCACATTCTCCCATGGCACATGGGGGAGGGCGCCTGGAAACCACTTAGACTGACACCTATTTTAATCCCAAGAGACAAGGTCCCACCCTGAGGAGTCCTCCACCTGATGGTGATATGCTTTGCTTTCCTAAATAAGTTTCTGTGCCTCTATTGCACCTGCTGACGTTCTTTCCCATCACATATGTCAAAGACCCTCATTTTTCCTGAGTTGAGGTCTCCCATCCTCTCTGGGAACTCCCCAAGACCCTCTTCTAGATGGAGATCTTCTTGAGTGACAGTCACCCACTGGGTACCAAGGACCAACGATGATATAGGATAATGCTGAGTATTTTGGATCCTTTGAGGCCAAGCTGAGTGGTGGTGCATGCCTATAATCCTGGGTACTCAGGAAGCTGAGGCAGGAGGATCCCAAGTCCAAGGCTAGCCTGGGCAATTTACTGCGATCCTGTCTCAAAATAAAAGACCTGGGGATATAGCTCAGTATCAAGGCACTTCTGGGTTGATCCCCGATCCCCAGTACGGGGCCATGCCTTGGGAATCAGCCAGGGTCCCTCCCTGGGGGAGCTCAGCCTGGTGATGGAAGCAGACTCAGAAAGAGGATGTCCTAGAGCTAACACTCCTATAGCATTAAGCTTGTGCCAGGGACTCTCTGAGCTAGACCCATTTAACTCATTTAATCCTCAAGACAACCTCTTACCCTGGTTTACAGATGAAGGAGATATAGCACAGAAAGGGTTAAAAAGTTGGCTGAAGTCACCCAGCTGAGGACAGCCAGAGCTGAGATTTGAAACCAGGAAATCTGGTTCTTCCCAGAGCCTAACCACTAAGCTAATCAGCTTCTAATCTATGGTAATCAGATCACTAAGGGCCCCTGAGCAACCTGGAGACTCACAGAATGTTTCCTGAAGAAAATGATCCTGAGCAGAACCTTGAAGGGAAGAAAGGGAAGGGTGTCCATAAGGAAGGAACAGCCTGAGCAAAGTCAGATGATCTTTGAGGACCTGCCAGTTACTGCAGATGCTTCGGTACCCCTGGAGGAGTCAGGAGATGTGACCAGAGAGGTAGAAACAGCAGGTGAAGAAGGATCTGATCCCGGGATGGGGTTGTGGCTCAGTGGCAGAGTGCTCACTTAGGATGTACGAGGCCCTGGGTTCGATCCTCAGCACCCCATACAAATAAATAAATAAATAAAGATATTGTGTCCAACGAAAAAATGAATATTTAAAAATTAAAAAAGGATCTGATCCCATGAGAGAGATGACAACACTTTCAAGCAGAAGGTGACTCATTCCTGGCCCTCAGCACCCACCACCAGCCCAACCTAGGACCTGGCTCCCTGCCAGTTTCAGTCCCACCCACAGGTCTGTAGCAGAAGACTGAGTTGCCCAATCCTCCATCTTTGGTCCCTGGGAGACAGGTCATTCCCTAACCCAATGACAGAACATAAGAGAAGGCCTCACACATGCTGTCTGATTTGACTTCCATAGAGACACCAGGGCCCAGAATGAGTGAGTGGCACACTCAAAGTCACACAGCAATGAGTAAGCAGTACAGCAAACACTGGGACCCTCCAGGGATGGTATATTCCAGTCACCTACTCCTCACCTCTCCCTTGGCTCTTTGCCAAAACTCCATGCCCATTGATGGCAAGGAGCCGGGGCAAAGCTGCAAAAGAATCAAAAGGACCGGTTGTGGTTCCTGAGGCCCAGGGCCAACCTAAAAGGGAGGTCCTGCCTCACCCAGCCCTGAATGGTTCAGACATTGAAAGAGTCCTGCCTCCTGTGGGCCTGACACAAAGTCACAGCACGCCTCTTGCTGAAGGCTCTTGAAATTCAGGGGTCAGATCCTCCTTATGCAGGAGACCCAAGCTCCATGGGGGTCTCAGCCAGGCCTGGCCCAAGCTCTAGGCAGAGGGACAGTTGCTCCATCACCATGGTGACCTCAGTCACAGGAGCCCCAGGGACTTGTGAGGTATAGTCCCTCAGGCCTCTGGGGGGCCTCCTCTGGCATCAGGACTCCTGGGCAGGAACAAGCAGTTCCTCTGAAGTAGGAACGAAGATGGGGCCAGTCCCAGGAAGGAGGAGCCCGTCTCCAGAGAGATGACCCAGCCAAGGTCCCTGGGTGAGGGAGGGGGAGAGGGAGCAGGGACAAGAGAGGCCTTTGTTCCCCTCTCAAAGCAGCCACCCTGTCCTGCTACCCCCAACCCATCCTCCACCCCACCCCACCCCCGCCACCTCTGGGACAGGACCTAGCCTGCACGTGGGGGAGGGCGCCTGGAAACCACTTAGACTACACCTAGTTTAATCCCAAGAGTCAAGGTCCCACCCTGAGGAGTCCTCCACCTGATGGGGAGACATCCTCCCTTCAAAGGCCTCCAGTCTGATGGAGAAGCATGACACCCTCCCTTGAGCCTCCAGTCCAGTGTGGGAAGCATCCCTTTCACACTGGGAATTCTCCAATGGGAAAGAGTCACTTCACCACTTATGGAGCCCCTGGGCTGAGAGCAGAAGCAAGAAGGGATGAAAAAATTTGGTCCAGTTCAACAAGCCTCTATGAGACATTCCTATCAACAGGAACCTGTTTGTTGGCCCATTATCCAGTCCGTGGATAGCCCTGAACCAAAAGGAGCACACTGCTGGGCGTGGTGGCACAGCGGCTGGGGAGGCTGAGGCAGGAGGATTGGAGTTCAAAGCCAGTTTCAGCATTAGTGAGGCCCCAAGCAACTCAGCGAGACCCTGTGTCTAGATAAGAAAAAAAGAAAGGGCTGGGGATGTAGCTCAGTGTTCAAGTGCCCCTGAGTTCAATCCCTGGTATAATAATAATAATAATAATAAAGCACACCAATGGAGTAATAAAGACACATAAGGTATGAATGAAGGAGGAAGTACCATGACCCCTGCCTGTTCCAGTACCCAAGGCCTGCTGGCCAGGGCTGCCACCTCCTCTGCGGCCTGGCACCTCACTCTCGCACCTGATCAGTGTCTGCACCTTGGCAGAGGCTCTTCCTTCCATCCAGAACAACTCTGCCCCTTCCCAAGCCTTCCTCATGCTCCGGCACCCATCTAGAGTCACCTGCTCTAGGAAGCCTCCCCAAGGGCCCCAGCCTGAGTCAGAGGACCCTCTTTTCAAGAGCCAGCACAATACATGTCTCCCCTGAGGCCAGCTCATACTCCACCCAGGCTCCTCCACCCCACAGCCTGGTTTTGAAAGGACAGTGCAGGGCAGTGATCTTCTGCCTTTGGACACAAGGCAGAGGGGCAGGTGGATAGGGCCATCCCGGCCCCATGACTACAGCCCCCTCTGACTCCCAGCCCAGGGCATACTCAGGCATGTGGGAAAGCAGGGTCTGCCACTTTTCCCTCTGCCTCCGTGGCTCGACTGTGCCTCCCTACTCCACCCAAATCCCAGGTCACCTTCCACTGCCTTCTGGCTAAGCATGGGGTCTTGCTGCAGCCCCACCTCTGTGGGTCCTTCCCAGTCTCTTGGGCCCTAGGACCCAGCTGCCCTGTATCCTGACTCTTTCCAGGGCCCCCGCTGACCCTGAGCATCCTCTCCGCCTCGCCACACACTGTTATCCAAACTCCCCAAGGTAACAGCCCACGACTCTACTCTCAAGACTTCCAAATTCCTGCTTCCCACCAGGATCCAGGTCCCATCTATCAGAGGCCTCCCTACACCTTCCTCACTGCCAGCCTGTGGCCAGCAGTCCTGCTCCCTTGTCACACTGCTGCATGTGCACCCTCCAGGGGGCTCAGCCAGATGCACAGCCACTCTGTAGCAGTAGATGGCTTGGCAGCCCTTTGGGGTGTGCTGACTCCCAGTATCTTGTTCTTTCATTGCCACAGCTTGAGGTACAAAAGACCTGGAGGTGGCAGCCGACAACTCAGGACCCCTGTGCCCATGCCAATGAGAAGCCTCAGCCCCAGGTGAGGAGGCCTACACGTGGAAGGGAGAGAGCCACTGGAGACATCGGAAGCCCAGAGGTCAGCCTGATTCAGAGACAGTGGGCCAGCTCACCACTACCATGTCCAGCAATCCCAGGAGGAGTCCTGGCCAAAGCCACAGGACTTCCCCATGTCCCAGCCAAGATAGGTCACGCAGGGCTTAACCACCAAGAGAAATGACAGCCAAGGTTCACGGAGAGCTGGTGATTACACTTTCCCATCACAACCACCCTCCTCTCCTAGAAAAAAGAATTCATAAACATCAGCAGGAAAGGAAATTCTATTCCACCCCATTGACTCTCAGGAAGTCCCTCCTGATGTCTAAATTTGATCCATGATGTTGTCATTAGAAATTAGTAAGAACAGTAAGACCCAAAAGGGATACTTGAGGCAAGGCACTGCTGGGGAGGCCAACTATGAGTCAAACAAACTCCGCTTGCTCTGAATGGAACTAGAAAGTAGCCAAAAGGGCTTTGTGGGCAGGCCTTGGCTCAGATGCTTGCTGGCTACATGGCAGTAGACAAATTACTTACTCTCTCCTAGTCCATTTCCTTAACTGCATAAAGAGAGCAACAATCCCTACAATTCTAGATCATGGGGAGAATCCAATAAGATGATGCACATAATTCTAGCACATACCAGTCACTCAGCAAGAAGGTCCAACAAACCAGCAAGTCTGACAGACTCTACTTCCTTATTGGTATTCTATTTCTCAGCTCCATCCTCTCTAAAGCTGTAGTTCTGAGTTCAAAGCCTTAGTTCTCAGGGAACCCCCTATGGGCCTCCCCACCTCCCATCTACACTCTTGGCCACTGCCAGAGGCACTTCTCTGAAAGGAAAATCAGCTCCAGCCCACCCCACCCCACACACCCTTGCCTGAACCACCAAGAAAAATCCTGTCTCTTTAACTTGCCATTCCCAGGCTGCAGACTGTCCTCGCTCACCCCCTCAGGCTCATCCTTCATCCCCAACCCACTCCTAGGCCTTATGCAGTGCTTCATGCCTCTAAGCCTCTGCGCATTCTGCACCTTTGGTCAGGCAAGATGTCACCAGTCCTGCACCCATGGCCTCTTTATCCTTCCAGATGACACTCAGGAACTCCAATGCCAGTTCCTTCCCATGCCCCCGGCCCAGGACTGGGTTGGGGACTCTTCCTCAGGCCTTTCAAAGCACATGTCACCCTGCATTATAATCACCTGCTTTACTCTAGATCATGGGGAGAATCCAGTAAGATGATGCCTGATGTTTCTATCCATGATGTTGTCATTAGAAATTAGTAAGGGATAGAAACAGAGTGGATTCATTGATTTCTGGACCCCCAGATGGAGAGATAGATGTCATGACGCCTGATGCTTAGTGTATTGGATATTTGCAGTTTCCTCTTTCAATTAATCAAGTAGAATCTCGTGGCTTCAGAACAAGACATGGCCCATTAGTGAGATTGCCTTTCTCTTCCCAATTATATAGAACCTGTCTGAAAAGGGAGAGGGAGACCTCATGGGGCTGCTAGGGAGGCTGAGGCGGGCATGCAGGGCCACCGGCGGGATAGTTAATCAGACCTGTCTCTAGGCTATAGGCAGCACCTCCTCCCATGCCCAGCGAATTCAGTAAACACAGGAAGAACCATGGAAAATGTCAATATTGATAGTTCCCATTTACAGATGGAAAAACTAAGGTCAGAAGAGAAAGGCAATTGCCCAGCATCCTCAAGGTCCAACAGTGAGTTTGAGGCAGAGCAGGAGGAGTCAAGGAAAAAGCCCTGACCCCAGAGACAGGGTCTCCAACAGATGCCTGGCAGCACATGGTGTCCTCATCCTGCTGACAACTCATGCCAGCAGGGGAGCAATGACACTTCTCCCCAAGTCACAGAGCAGCAGAGAGAGGCCCAAGAGGGGCTGAGTCACCCTGATTGCCAAGCAGCACAGAACAAAGGAGAAGAGCAATGGCTCAGGCTGCCTGCTGTGCCCTGCAGGGAAAGAACCTGACCTCACAGGCCAGGGGGGTCTTGGTTCTGGGGGACACTGACGTGTTAGAGAAGGGAGTCACACACCCTCCTGCTAAGACAGAGACCTGGATTGCGGTGCTGGCCAGTGGCTGCAGTGGGGACTAACTGTCAAGGTGAATGCAGACACCTTATGATCTTCTGCAGTCTCCCCAAGGCTGAGCCTCCAGCACAGAGCAGGCACCTTGCCCCACCCACACACTTGGGGCCCTTGAAGGGCTTGACAGTACCCAAAGGAGAGCCACAGAGACAGGAACCAAGTGGGCTCTGGCCTCTGCCCTGCCTCCAACCCCCTCTTGACCTTTAACAAGTCAGGTGACCTCTTTAACCCTCTGGTTCCTCTTTGGGAAAACAGGAAGAAGAAAATGAACCTACTGGAAGAGGACGGCTGAGAAGCAGTTTCTCAACTGTAAGAGTCTAAGTTACCTCTGAGCCTCGGTTTCCTCACCTAGAAAATGGGAATAATCGCTGAAGGACCTTTGAGTATCAGGCGGCAGTGGGTGAGGAATCACTTTGTCAGGGGCCTCAAAATGTGATGACCACAGTGGGCGGTTTCTCTTTGGTCTGTTGATTCTTTCAGGGGAGGCGCGAATTTGATCCCCCACACTACAGCCTAGTATATAGCAGGAGCTCAATAAATAAATGTTGGAAGCAAGGAGGGGGAGGTAGAAAGATGGAAGGGAGAAATGGGACAGGAGAACAGAATAAGGTAAAGAAAGAAAGTAACAAAAAAGAGCAGGTGCAGAAAGGGTGAGCAGAGGAGCGCAGGAGAGGCTGCTAGCTGAACTTCCAGGGGTGGGGAGGGTGACAGTGCAGGAGGTCAGCCAAGCTGTCTCCTTCAGAAGGGCTGACCCCAGAGGCTGCCCTGCCCAGCCCCCTGCCTCTTTTGTCCCAGTTTCCCATTTCAGAGGCACATCTATCCCTTTCTGTGACTTTCAGAGCAGGCCCTAAGACACAGGAACCCCCTCTCCATTCTTAAAACAGCCCCTTGCCAGCACCCCCCCACCCCCCAGGCCTCAGGAGGTCACAGGGAAAGGAACCAGAGTGGATGGGAACCTGCCTTCCCAGACTCTAGAGGGGCTGCCTCCACTCCTGTCACCTGGATACTGGTATGAGGGTGTCAGTAGCCCCAGGTCTGGCAGCTCCCTCCTGTTGGGTGCTTAGTCCCCGCAGACATCAGTCTGATGTGCCTCTGTGGGGGTCAGCACTGGCCTTCCACTGTGATGGTGAGACATATGCCAGCCTCATGTCATGTCAGTGTCATGTGAGGGTGACAATGTGTGCATGCCAGCCGGAATGTTACAGAGTCCAAGTGACAGTGTATGTGTGCATCAGTGTGCAGCACATGTGTGTGCCATCATGAGGGTGTGTTAGAGTTGGTGTGTGTTGCAGTGTGACCTGCGTATGCCAACAGGGCTGTCAGTAGGAATGTGTCAGCAGGCAAATGTGTGCCAGGGAGTGTGTGTGACATCCTGTCACTGTATGTGAAGAGTGTGTGTCAGTGGCTGTCAGTGTGTGTGCTATCATGAGTGTGTCTGTGTGTCCATATGAGCGTGTGTTTTGTGTGTCAGCCTGCCCCAGGAGTCTCTGCGTCTGCTGGCCAGTGCTGGGTGTCAGTCAGTCTGTGTGCGTCCGGTCAGCGGCCACAAGCCAGATGGGGTGGCCCTGTCTTTGGCCTCTAAGTACCCCCGCCCCCCAGCTCCTGCCAGCGACCACACAGGAGACCTGCGGTGGACAGCCGGGTACCAGGTCCTCGGGTGACCGCGAACGAAGACTGCACCCCCCGCCCATGCTCTCGCCTAGCTCGCCCCCACGCGCGCGGGGCCGGGTGGCCGCCCGCACTCACCGAGTCCCTTTGTCGCCCATGGTCCGCGGTGGCCGCAGGGAGGTCCGCGGCGTCAGCGCCCAGTCTGGAAAATCCCCGGCCGGCAGGAGGAGCGCTGGCCAGCCCGCTCCGGGCTCCCCGCTCCGCCTCCTTTGCTCTCCCTGCCGCCGCCGCCGCCCCCGCCCCGGGTCCCCGCCCGCCCGCCCGCCGCGCCGCACAGCTCCCGGGCAGCGGCCAGGGGCGTGGAGCCGTGCGGGTGTGCGCGCGTGTGCCTGTCTCTGTGTGCGTGTCTGCGTGTGCGCGCGCCTCCCAGCAGAGCCCAGGGAGCCGGTGGGAAGCCTCCAGACCGAGAGCTCTCTGTTGGGGGCGGGGGTCTACCCGAGTTCGTGCCCCTGTGTCACACCGAGGGGGACGTCTGCGCACGCCAGTGTGTAGGTGCGGGTGCACGGCTGTGCGCGGGCCTGTCAGGAGTGTATTTGTGTGGATGGGAGGGTGTGCACGTCTTTGTGCAGTTGTGCGTGTGTGTGCGCACCGCCGTGGGTGCGAGCGCGCTCTCCCGTGCACGCCTGGGCAGCCTTTGTGTGTTCGGGTGGGTGGAAGCCCGGGTCGGGGAATTGAGGCCGAGCTGCCGAGCTCCCGGCTGCACCCCTGCGCTGGGACAGTGGGAGTCTCCGGATGCCTAGCAAGGCCTTCGCCCCACGCTCCACCCTCCCCATCCCCACCCCCGCGCTTCTAGAGAGATAACACTTAACCACCCAACAGGGACAGGAAGAGGAGGTGGAGGGGCCGCAGACTGCGCTGACGTTAGGGAATTGGTGGGGGTGGAGGGGTACCGGAGGCCAGCAGGGACAGTCGGTGGCAGCCAGAAAGAGGAAGCTGTGAGAAGGAGATAAGCAAGGGGGCAAAGAGCTGGCCTGCTGCCGGCCTGTGAGTGTGGCTCGGCAGGGTCCCATCGTGGAAAGCGCCAAGGCCCAGCTCCACGGCCTGCTGCTGGGACCCTGGGTACCAGCCCCCTTAGAACCGATTTCCATACCTGTAAAGTAATTTCAGCCCACTGACTTGTTGATAGGTGGAAAGGTCTCGCTTGGACTCGCTTGAGTTTGCGGGTCTCAGCTGGGACTAGCCTACAGCAGCTGCCAGCAGAGATTAGCCCACACCTCTCTGCAGTTTTCTTGGTCTTTGGAAATCCTGGCTCCTCTCAAGATCCCTGACCCCTGCAGGAACAGCAGAGAGAGCTTTCTCTCCTTCCCCAGTAGGAGTGAGGGTGGAGTCCAGAGGAGAAGGGGCTGGTAGGGTTCTGGGCCTTAATCCATTTTTCTTTTGGCTCTTTGAGGGACTCAGCTTTGCCGGAGGTCCCTTCTTGCTGTGCCGGTAGTGGGAGGTCTTTCTCATCCGTCACCCCTGGAATTTGGCTAATTCACCCTGATAGGTCTCTAATATTGTAGTATTAATGGGAGGAAGAGAAGCTATCTTTTACTAAGATGCAATTGTGGGTCTGCAAACATCTCCTGTAATTATGCTCAAAAGCAGTTACCTATGCTGTTTATATAGAATGTATTGTTTATACAGTGTAGATAGAGTTGGTAATGATATCCCAGAATAATTACTATAATTATGTCCAGATGTTGGGGAGTAGAGGCTGATGGGCTGGCAGGGTGGTCCATGTCTGGGCAACATTAGGAGCCAGGAGAAAATGGATTAAAGCCCAGAACCTGATTGTGTCCCTTCTTAACCTCTGGGCTCCATCCCCACCCCAGAGGAGAAGGAGAGGAAAGCCACCTGCTGTTCCTACAGGGCTTCAGGGAGAGGAGCAAACGAAAGGCCTCCTTGATGGCAGGAGACTCACTTTGTAAGCCAGAAAGGCCCCTGATCAGGATGGAGAGGCCTGGTCCTGCCATTTGCCACATCACAGCTTCCCCACCTATAAAACAGTTTCCACCAAAGCAGATGATCTCCACTGGTGCTGATGTCCAAAGCACCTGTATTTTAAAATTCAGGCAAATTCTTCATTCTACTCAATAAGTATTTGTGTTTATTTTACTATAACAAATAATGTTTTAAATTACTTCCAAGTAAAACAAACAGTCCAGAAAGATGCACCAGATGGTTTCAGGTTAGCCCCCACCCCCACAGAGCTCTTTCCAGCCCAGTTTGGAGAGTGTGGCTCTAGCATTTATGGACACTGAACAGATTGGTAGACTGTGGAGTCAACATGCAGGATGTCAAATACATCCCCAAGAGCCTGTAAACCTCGTGAGGGTGTTTGTGGTGTGCCTGGCACAACTTGATTCTCACAGTTCTTTGAGAATTAATACTCTTTCCTTTTCTATATAAATGAATAAACTGATACTCAGAAGCTAAGTAGTTTGCCTACATTCATTGCTTCCTCTTGACCTTGGCCTCTAACCTCCCTTCCTCTAGCACCCTCCAAAGGGAAGCTAATACAGAGTAGAGCCAGAATTTGACCCTTGATTTAATGTTTATTCAATAGCTGTTTATTGAATGTGCAACTCGTGGTTCTAGAAATTTATGAGTCAGTAGAAAACAGGACAAAACAGCTTTCATTCGAGGAAGAAATCTAGGACAGGGGAAAAGGGGTTAGTTAAGAGGGGACTTATGGGCTGGGGATGTGGCTCAAGCGGTAGCGTGCTCACCTGGCATGCGTGCACCCCAGGTTCGATCCTCAGCACCACATACAAACAAAGATGTTGTGCCGGCTGAAAACTAAAAAAATATAGATATAGATATAGATATAGATATAGATATAGATATATAAAAGAGGGGACTTTGCTTTACCTGTCAGGATCTATGGAAAACATATTTATGTATTCTTTCTATATCAAAATTAATAAAAATGTAAAAGTAATAATATTGAGAAAAACTATGTGTCAACAATTTAATTTCAAGGGATTATACATATTGGAAATGAATAATACAGTAGTGAAAGAGAGTGATAGGGGCAAGTGTACACAGAAGAGGCCTTCCAAGGAGATGACCTTTGGGTTGAGACCTCCAGACTAGAAACCAGTAATGTGAGGCGCATGCCCCAGGAGACTTGACAGGCGGAAGGATCAGCAACCATAGAATTGCAGGAACCAGGACAGTGTGCCTGGGTTTTGATAACCGGGAAGGAGTGGCCAGGTGGGGCAGGCAGGAGTCAGATCATTTTGAGGTCAGAAGTGAGAAGTTTGGGGCAGCAAGTTCAGGGAGAAAGTTTAGGCCGATGAATAGCAGTATCTACTTTACATTTTTTAAGGTCACACTGGCCTTGTTGGATGAGGATGACTTGGCACTAGAGAAAAGCAGAGGCTGGCATCTCATTAGTACAGTAGCCACAATGGTGATTTGGCCTAGGGTGGGTGCAGCAGAAACAAAGACGGTAAAGTGCTCCTAGGTGTTTTGTAGGCAGAGTCAACAGTACCTGCTGAAGGACCAGCTGTGGATAGGAGGATCAAAGCTGACTCAGAGGTTTGGGGCAGAGTCTGTTCCATAGTCCATGCAGGCCACCTCTCCATGAATTTCTCCAAGGGAAGTTAGGGTTGAGAGGATAAAAGAGTTCTATCCTTCCTATCCCAGTCCGCTTGCAGTGCATCTTCTGTCTGAACACCAGAGTGATTTTCCAAAAAGGTAAATGACTTCTACAACTGAGGCTCAGAGGAGATGGTCATCTCAAGCTAGGGCCCAGCTGTCACATACCTGAAATTTACCACTTGCAATAATAATTTCTTATGTTAGCAGGGAGCACTGGCACACACCTATAATCCCAGTGACTTGGGAGCCTGAGGCAGGAGGATCACAGGTCCAAAGCCAGCCTCAGCAATTTAGGGAGGCTGTAAGCAACCTAGTGAGATCCTGTCTCAAAATAAAAAAAATTTAAAACAAGGATTGAGAATGTGGCTCAATGGTTAAGCAAGCACCCTTGGGTTCAACTCCTGGTACTATTACTACAACTACTACTACTAATAATTTCTTATATTAAAAAAGAGACAGAAAATATATTTCCTGCTTTACAGGTGAGAAAATACAGCTCTAACAGGGGAAGTGTGGAAGTCAAGGACATAGCAAGGTAGAGCTAGTGCTCAAACCCAAGCTTCTGCTTGGCTGGCCCGGTAGTTGAATGTCAAACTGAAGTGAGAGGGAGTGAGCTGAGGAGTGAATGATGAATTTTCAACATTCCACTCATGAAAAGATTTGCAGCCGACTGATGCCTTCCTTTGAGATGTTAGAGGTTAAGAAACCAAGGCACTTCCCTAACTCAGCCCAACCAGAAATCTGTCATCCTGACTCATCCCTTGCCACCTCAATCCATATCCATCAATCCTAGGCTTCGAGCTCCTAAGTGTCTCCTAATAAAGATAGAGAAATAGGCAGACCATGCAGAGCCTGGAGGGCCATGTAAAGAGTTTGGTCATCATCCAAATACTGATGAAGGCTTTAAAGGATTTAAGCAGAGAGGTGACATGTTCAGAGTGTGTTTTGAGAGGATCCCTCTGTTACATGGACTGCCCTGGATGCAGAGGGAAGAACAACTAGAGGAGGTGCCAGCAGTTCAGGAGAATAACAAAACTGCACTCCAGGGAGAAATGCACAACAGCTGTAAAGCCAGGGAAGAAAGAAAGAGTAGGACACTTAGGGGAATTCAGATGGACCCGTGGCCAGCACAGAGGGCCGGGGAGGGACTGGAAAGGAAGATGGGGGCCATATTCTGAGGAAGCAGGTTCAGAGACAATGCAGCTCACCAAGATGGCAGGGACTGTTTAGATTTGTCTTCTAAGAACTCCAGTCCCTTGAAAAAATTGTTAATGTTTTTTCCTGATTTGATGTGAAATACTAACGTTGATGCAGATGATATAAAACTCATGAGAAACCAGTTAAAAAATGAAAGAGTATTTAAGATTTATCCACATATATAATAGATACATCCAAAATCTTACAGCTCATATATGAAAGAAAATTATTAAAGATTTATTCCAAATTTGACAATCTTAACATTGCATATGATACTAACAATTGCAGATTTTTAAGCTGAAAGAAACTTTTCTAAACTATAAATAATAAAAAATTTAATTAAGATTTTTTTTTTAAAGAGAGAGTGAGAGAGGAGAGAGAATTTTTTAATATTTATTTTTTAGTTATCGGCGGATACAACATCTTTGTTTGTGTGTGGTGCTGAGAATCGAACCCGGGCCGCACGCATGCCAGGTGAGCGCGCTACCACTTGAGCCACATCCCCAGCGCCAAATTTAATTAAGATTGAAATAGATCCTTATTAACAAAGCACAAAAATCAAAACTCCAGAAGTTCAAGATAACCAGCCAGCAGTTTAACTGCCTATTGTAAAAAAATTCAACACTCTCTAAAGATGACAAAAATCTAGTCACCGCAGCATCTATAATGAAAAATGCAAAGTAAACATTATTATGAAACGAATCCAGAATAATATAAATTACTATAAAAAAAAACCAAATAGATCATGCAAAAGAGCAGTCAATAGAAACGGACTCTAAGATAACCCAGATGTTGAAATTATTAGACAAGAAATTGAATCCACCAGTAAAAATATGTTCAAGGGTTTAAAGGAAAACACATTCATAATGAGTGAACAGACAGGTGAATTTCAACATGTAATTGGGGAAAAAAAAAGCCTTCAAAGGAACAAACTAGAAAATTTAGAATTTGGAATATGATATATGAAAAGAAAAATTCACTGATTGGGCTTACTATCGGATTGGTGGCTGCAGAAGAAAGAGTGACCTTGAAGATAGATCTAAATTATTCAATTTAAAGAATGAAGAAAGATAAAAGATTGCCTTACTGATTTGTGAAACAAAAATCATGTAATTTCAATTTCAGAAAAAGAAGTGGCAATGGGACAGAAAAAATAGTTGAATAAATAATTATTAGTAATTTCATAATTTTATGAAAAACACCATCTTATAAATCCAAGCGGTTCTACAAAACCCAGGTAGGATAAATCCAAAGAAAGCAACACCCAAACACCTCATTATCAAACTACCAAAAACCAAAGATAAAGAGAAAATCTTGAAAACAGCCACAAGGGCATGGGTTGGGGGAGACATATTACAAATAGATTGTCTATAGAGAAACACTACAAATGAGGGTTGATTTCTCATCAGAAATCATGGAGGAGCTAGGTGAGGTGGTGCATGCCTGTAATCCCAACTACTTGGGAGGCCGAGGAGGTAGGATCTCAAGCCTGGGCAATTTAGCAAGACAATGTCTCAAAAAAAAAAAAAAAAAGAAAAAAAAGAAATTTAAAAGGACTAGGGATGTAACTCCATGGTAGAGGGTTCCTGGATTCAATTTGTAGTACCAAGAAGAAAAAAGAAAAAGAAGGAAGGAAAGAAGAGAGGGAGGGAGAAAACCAAGAAACCACAGAGGCCAGAAGACAAGGGAGTACCATCTTTAAAGTACTAAAAACAGAACCAAAGAAACCCATCAATCTTCTGAAATAAAGGTATTTTCAGATAAATGAAAGAGAACATTTGTCACCAGCAGAATGGCAGTACAAGAAATGCTAAATGAAGTTATTCAGGCTATAGGAAAATGACATCAGGTAGAAAGTGAGCTCTTCAGAGGGGAGTGAAGAGCACCAGAAATAGCAAATATATATATATTCCCCCCTCAACTCCCTGTCATCCCACACTGGGGATTGAACCCAGGAGAGCTTTACCACTGAGCCACAGCCACAGTTCTTTACTTTGCAACAGGGTCTTGCTAAGTTGCTGAGGATTGACTCCAGTTTGCAATCCTCCTGCCTCAACCTCCCAAGTTGCTGAGATTACAGGTGTGTTCCCCAGGCCTGGCTTCATCCTCCACTTTTAAGTGCAAAATAATAACATTTTATTGTAGGGCTTTTTTAAAAATATTTTTTTTTTAGTTGTAGATGGACACGATACCTTTATTTTATTTATTTATTTTTTTATGTGGTGCTAAGGACCTAACAGCACCCTCCACATGTGAGGCGAGAACTCTACCACCAAGCTACAACCCCAACCCCTTTATTGTAGGGTTTTTAATGCATGTAAAGGCAAATATCTGGCAATAATAGCATCAAAGGGGGCTGGGGATGTGGCTCAAGCGGTAGCGCACTTGCCTGGCATGCGTGCGGCCCGGGTTCAATCCTCAGCACCACATACAAACAAAGATGCTGTGTCCGCCGAAAACTAAAAAATAATAAATATTAAAAATTCTCTCTCTCTCTAAAAAAAAAAAAAAAAGCTAATAATAGCATCAAAGGCAGGGAACAAATGGAATTATATTGTTGCAGCCTCATATATTTTATTCTATCTAAACTGAATAAATTAAGAATGCACATTGTAATTTTGAGAGCAACCCATTTAAAAACACAAGAAATTGGGGTTGAGGGTGTAGTTCAGTGGTAGAATATTTGCCTAGCATATGTGAGGCCCCAGTTCAACCCCAGCTCCCAAAGAAAAGAAGGGAAAGGAAAAGAAAAGAAATAGTCTAAACATTCCAATTGAAAGAATTAAAAAAGTGAAACCCAACAACATACTTCAAAAGACTCACAAGCTAAGGGTTCCTTGGTCTCCTCTAGCAGAAGCAAGATGAATGAAGAATGAGAGGCTGGACTGGAATCGCACTCTCAGAAGACTCCCTTGAAAGGGGAGCTGAGCAACTGCACAGGTTGGCCCAAAACAAAGGGGTTTCCTGAAAAGCTAGACTTGGAATTTTAAAACTTGAACAACCCTGAGCAAGCTTGGTCACCGTGTTTTCTGGGAATCCCCCAACTTTTTCAGGGGAAACATGGATGGACTGTACCCTTCCTATCTGCAATCTTTTTGTAACAAGTGGTTTAAAGGTCAAGGGCAAAGGTGGCTCCCCAGGAAGCTTCAATCTAAAATAGGATCCGGAGTTTAGCAAGTGCTGGGCAAATTGCTGGATCAATGAGAACCTTGAAGCAGAGGAAAGAGTTTGTTCTCTGGGAACCCCTTACCAAGGCCCTCCTTCCTGCACAGAATCTATATTGACCAGTTCCTATCCCTGCCCAACGATTACAGACATTATGGTTGTTTTTATAAAACAACTAAATAATAATTATAATAATGCTTTTATTCATGATTAATGTCAAATGTAAGGAAAAATTTAAAGTTCCCCTCCACCCATCCTACCGTGCTCTTCACCTCCTCTCTAAAGAAAACCTATTTGCAGGCCAGTGACTGAGGCAGGAAGATCACCAATTTGAGAAACTTAGCAAGATCTTGTCTCAAAACACAACATTACTCCTCTCCCTAGTGCGCTGAGCGCGTGAGCCTCGGCGCTTGTGTGGTTGCTGTGGAGGACTATGTTGTTACCGAACATTCTGCTCACCGGTACTCCAAGGGTTGGAAAAACTACACTAGGCAAAGAACTTGCCTCAAGATCAGGACTGAAATACATTAATGTGGGTGATTTAGCTCAAGAAGTTTGATCACCGGATATCATGGAGTCTGGCAAGATGGCTTCTCCCAAGAGCATGCCGAAAGATGCACAGATGATGGCACAAATCCTGAAGGATATGGGGATTACAGAATATGAGCCAAGAGTTATAAATCAGATGTTGGAATTTGCCTTCCGATATGTGACCACAATTCTAGATGATGCTAAAATTTATTCAAGCCATGCTAAGAAAGCTACTGTTGATGCAGATGATGTGCGATTGGCAATCCAGTGTCTAGCTGACCAGTCTTTTACCTCTCCTCCCCCGAGAGATTTTTTATTAGATATTGCAAGGCAAAGAAATCAAACCCCTTTGCCATTGATCAAGCCATATTCGGGTCCTAGATTGCCTCCTGATAGATATTGCCTAACAGCTCCAAACTATAGGCTCAAGTCTTTACAGAAGAAAGCATCTACTTCTGCAGGAAGAATAACAGTACCACGGTTAAGTGTTGGTTCAGTTACTAGCAGACCAAGTACTCCCACACTAGGCACACCAACCCCACAAACCATGTCTGTTTCAACTAAGGTAGGGACTCCAATGTCTCTAACAGGGCAAAGGTTTACAGTACAGATGCCTACTTCACAGTCCCCTGCTGTAAAAGCCTCAATTCCTGCAACATCAGCAGTTCAGAATGTTCTGATTAATCCATCATTAATTGGGTTCAAAAACATTCTTATTACTACTAATATGGTATCCTCACAAAATACTGCCAATGAATCATCAGATGCATTGAAAAGAAAACGTGATGATGATGATGACGATGTCGATGATGATGATGATGACTATGATAATTTGTAATCTGGCTTTGACGTATGTAACCTGTAAACTTGGTCTTAAATCCATTGTACTGAAATTAAAGAAGCATGCTGGATGTTTTCAAGTTGTGTGTTAGAAAACTTAAGTAGTATTTAATGAGTAAATAATAGTTCTTATTCTTAATTGCAATGTTGGATTTTCTTTAATAGGACCAGTAATGGTTTTTCATCAGCCTTTATATGTAAAAAATAAAGTTGTTAACTGATTTGTTTGGCAAACAAACAAACAAAAAAAAAAAAACACAACATTAAAAGGACCAGGGATGTAGCTTAGTGGTAGAATGGCCCTGGCCTCAATCTCTGATCTGGGGAGTGGAAGTGGCAGGGGACAAAAAACAAAAGTAGAAAACCCTGTTTTAACCTTTTCTGCTTTGAGCTGTTATGGCTTATACCACAAATCTGATTAATATACATATATCTCAGTTTCTTTTTTTTGCCCGGGGCAGTGGGGTGTGGTACCAGGGATTGAACCCAGAGGTTCTTAATCCCTGAACTACATCTCACCATTTTGACGCCATCAGCAATGAGGTCCTAACCAGAGCCAAGCTGATGCCAACAGCATGCCCTCCTTGAACCTCCAGAACTGTGTGCTAAATAAACCTCTTTTCTTTAGAAAATATCCAGCTGCAGGTATATTGTTATAATAACAGAAAACAGACTAACACACTACCTGAGGCTCTGCTTCTGGGGAGCCTGACCTAAAACACACCAAGAAACAATAAAACAAATCTGACAAACATTGAAAAAAAAATTTGAAAGAAAAACAACATTAAAAAGAAAAGAAACCCTGCAGTGAGAATTGTTTGCCTACATGTATTGGATTTAAATTAGAACACAGAAAAAGAAGGCTCTCATAATAACGTCTTTAAGAAAAAAAGTGAATTTCAGTTAACAATACAATTAAAGAAGATAGACTCTCTTAGTCATAAGGTAAAGAAAGCACATTTTTTTTTTTCTGAAAAATGGGGAAGACGCTAATAAATTCCAGGAAAAACATGAATCTATACCAGAAACTGTGATTCAATATAAAAATGTGGTGAGATTTTTAAGCAATTGATGACATGTAAGGAAAAAGAAATCTTTGACATGAGTATTTGAAATATTTTATATTGTTCTTTTCTGGCTTTATTTTATTTTATTTTATTATGGAAAATTTTAAACGTATCCAGAAGTAGCAAAAAATAGCAAAATGAACTCCCAGTGCCCATGATTCAGCTTCAGCAGTTATCAAGATATGGTCAATCTCAGATATCAGTTTCCAAAGTTCCCTAAATGCCACATGTGAACGCTTCTGAGCATATGTGTTTCCTGTTTGTATTTTTTTAAGCTGGTTTGAAATCCAGATCCAACTAGTCAACAGATTGCATTGAGTTGACATGTCTCTTTAGTTTTGTTGTTTTTTTTTTTTTTTTTGTACCCGAGGATTAAACCAGGGGCCACTTCCCCAGACCTTTTTGTTTTATATTGACACAGGGTTTACACTAAGTTGCTGAGGCTGGCCTCAAACTTGAGATCTGAGATTGCATGCATGCACCACCATGCCAGCCAAATCTTCAGAAAAATCTTTCTTTTCTTTTTTTTTTTTCTATTTATTTTTAAACCAGGGTTTGACCCAGGGGCACTTAATCACTGAGCACATCCCCAGCCCTTTTTGTATTTTATTTTGAGACAGGGTCTCACTGAGTTGCTTTGTGCTTCACTTTTGCTGAGGCTGGTTTTGAACTCACAATCCTCCTGCCTCAGCCTCCCAAGTCGTTGGGATTACAGGTGTGCTCAGTTTTTTTAAATTAAAAGAACCTCTAGTTTATTTGTTCTTACATGACCTTTCTTTGGTGGCCCAGTCAATACAGAAATATGGGTTCCCCTGTTCCAACATAAATACCGAGGAAGGTATCCAATGTCTATAAATCCTCTGTACTGTTTTGTTTGTCTAAGTTTATTAAGAGCTCTCCTGGTTACACATGCTATGGATACTTGAGTGCCAGATAGGATTAAAGACACTCAAACAGTGCTCTAATTTATATCTGAACCTCTCAGAAAGTCCCAGGAAGTTTAGATTAAGAGCTAAAAGGTGTTTAGAGCTGCAGCCACAAAAGATCCTCAGAAATAATCTATGGCCATGGATTCCAGATTTTGTTATAGAATCTACTCAGCCTTGAAGATGAAGTACGTAGCCTGACCTTGGGCCTACAGACTGCCACTGTGAAGCTCTGCCTCCTGCCCAATCCTGAGTCATGGGCTCTGGACTTTACCCCCATCCCTCTCCTTTGGGGTGGTTGGTCATGGGGGTGGGAGGAGAAGGCAGGCAGGGTTAGAACCCAAGAAGAAGAGAGCTTTAGTCTGAGCTGCCCAAGACTGCCAAGCTACTGAGTTGTGAAGCTAGAATTTGAATCCAGATCAGACTGGCTCCAAATGTGAGCCCCTTCTTCTCCCTCCCCACTCCCATGGGATCTGCAAGCCCAGGAGAAACTCTAATGCTGATTTAGGTATTCACTGAGAAGAGGAATGCCTGGAATCAGAATGGCCAAGTTTCCTGCTGTTAAATAGTTGATTCAAATATCAACAGACACACCCAGAAACTCGAAACCAAAAGTCAACCAGCCAACTAACAAAGAAGGGTGAGGGAAAGCCAGAGAATTATGCAGGTCAACCTTTTTATTACCCTACGCATGCCTAAGGGACTTAAATATTAACCAGCTAACTTTTTTTTTTTTTTTTTTTTTTTTTTTTGGTGGTGGTGAGGAGGACAGGTGGACATCTTGAATCTGCCTTACACTGCTCTAAGCACCCGGGACTCCAGGATGAGAAGACAAGACCCTTTCCTTGAGGAAGCCGTTCATGGGCGCTGCCTTCCTGTGCAGGAACAGTCTTCATTATGTCTCTCATCTCATTGCCAATAAGGGGCCTGGCACAAAAATACCACTTCATGAATGAATTTATGTTTTGAAAATTATCCCCTTTTCTCTGCCACCTGACAAACCTTCAAGTATTTGGTGACTGTAAATTTTTAGAAAAGAGGAAACTATAGTCAGGGAAGAGAATTTAGAGGGGAAATGATGTGTGCTGCTTAGCAGAAGGATTTTTTTAATGCCTTCTAGGGTAAAGAAAGGGAAACAGAGGAAGAGAATAACCAGGCCTTAGAACGACAGTCCTTTAGCAGCAAAGGAAAAAAGCTAGAGACTTCTGGAAGAGGCAATGGGACCAGACAGTGACTATCTGCTGCCTTTAAAGATCTGAAGCCCTGAGGGTGGGAAGGAGACCAAGTTTGGAATGGTTGTTAGAAGCACATCTCCAGGCTTCCAGGAAGAGGCTCATTCATTCATTCGACATGTATTTACTGAGCAACTACTCTGTGCCAAGTCTTGTTTGAAGAACTAGAGAATATAGCAATGCATAAAAGTTTTAAAATTCCTGCTCTCCTGTAGTTTACAAGCTAGTCAGAAACAGGAAAAAACAATTAATCAGTAAGACAAAAGTATAAGTGCACTTACTCCTTGACCTAGCAATCCCATTTCTGGGACTTTAGCCTAAAGCTTCATCTACACTATACGAATTATCCTGATCAAAATGTTAACAGTGCCAAGGTTGAGTAACTCTGCCCTGGTGTGTAGCCAGAGCACAGAGAGCTCTCCCCCACCTCCCCCTCACAACCTGCCCCCCTGTTTCCCACCCGCAAGCAACTGAGAGATGTACAGGGACAGTTGCACTACTTGTCACAGATGTTAGTCAATACCAAATTAGGAAGTTGATGGAAAAAATATCTTGCAAAACTGTGTACTTTCTCAACACTGCACAGGGGTAAACCATGCATTAAAAAACGAAGGAAAAATGACTAAAATGTCAGGGTAGTGAACTTAAGCGATAGAAATACTTTTCCCTCTCATTTCCCTTTTTTTCTTCCCTAATATTTCCTGAGAACCATGTCATAAAATGTTTATGTAGATAATATATGTTTATTTATACAAGTATATATATATATATATATATATATATATATATATATATATACTCAAATTCTTACTCAAATATCAACAGACACACCCAGAAACTTGAAACCCAAAGTCAACCAACTAACTGACAATGAAGGGTAAGGGAAAACTAGAGGATTATTCAGGTACACACACACACACACACATGCATATACGTATGTTTTTATTTATTTACTATTTTTTCAGTACTGGGGATTAAACCCAGGAAATTGCATATGTTAAACAGTGCTCTACCACTGAGCTATATCTCTGGCCCTTAATATTTTATTTTGAGACAGGGTCTCACTAAGTTGCCCAGGCTGGCCTTGAACTTGAGATCCTCCTGCCTCAGCCTCCTAAGTCACTGGTATTACAAGCATATACCACCATACCTGGTTCATATTTCTAAACTTTTAGACCTTTAATATATACATATAATGCATGATATTCTCCCAGTACTAAAAAAAAAAAAAAAAAAACTAAAACAAACTTGGAAATGACACACTAAGACCAGTGCACAGGAAACTGTCGCTGCAAGGTTGATGCTAAGCACTGCAGGGACACAGCTCTGCCTTCAGCTTTGAACTGACACTGGAAAATGGGGTTACCCGGTCACAGGGAGCCAGTACATTCTACCAGATACTGCCTAGTGGCTTTATAATTAGCTGTACCATTTCTCTCTACCACCAGGAGGTATGACAGAACCAGAGTGAGCCAGTACCTGACACCAGGCTTTAGTTCCCCCCACCTCTGCCCTCTGGTACTGGGGATTGAAGCTAAGGGTGTTCTTTTACTGAGCCACATCTTCAGTCCTTTTTATTTATTTACTTTTTATTTTATTTTATTTATTTATTTATTTTTGAGATAGGGTCTTGATACGTTGCAAAGGCTGGCCTTAAATTTGCAATTTTTCTGCTCCAGCCTCCTAAACTGCTGGGATCAAAGATCTGTGCTGCTATGCCTGGTGACACCAGCTTTGAAATGCTGGCCAATCTGACAGTTGAGAAGTAGAATTTCATTGTTTTAATTTTCATTTCCTTTATTGTGTGTGGGGGGGAGATTGAACAGTTTCAGGTGTTCACTTTTATTTTTATTTAATTTTTTTTTTTTTTTTGCAGTGTTGGGTCTGAACCCAGGGCCTTGCACATGCTAGGCCAGTGCTCTACCACTGCCCTATTTTTATTTTTTAAAATATTATTATTTTCTGCACTGGGGATTGAACCCAGGGGCACTCTACCTCTGAGCCAAACAGGGTCTTGCTAAGTTGCTTAGGGCCTTGCTAAATTGCTAAGGCTGGCTTTGAACTTGCAATTCTTCTACCTCAGCCTCCCAAGCTGCTGGAATTATAGGCATGTGCCATTGTGACTGATCCTATTTTTATTTTTAAGTTAATTAAAGGTTTATGATAATGCAAAAATGCAAAAAATGATCTTAAATTTCTAATTAAGATTTTAATTGGCATACATGCACATCATACAACATTCACAGAGGACATGGTGAACACTCCTGTAATCCCAGCTGCTCAGGAGGCTGAGGCAGAAGGATCACAAGTTTGAGGACAGTTTGGCAATTCAGGGAGACCCCATCTCAAAATATAATAAAAAGGGCTGGGGATATAGCTCAGTGCTTGCCTAGCATGCACAAGGCCCTTGGTTCAATTCTCAGTACTGGACAAAACAAAAACCAAAAAAGAAAAGTTTGTCTCTTTCCCATGGATCTGAAGCTAAGCCCCTGCAGACCTTCTATACACAGACCATGTCTGACAGCCATTTCTAGAGTTTCCATTCAGAGATATTTGGTGCATATATAAGCACTTATATGTATTGCCTTTCCAGTTTTTACACACAAATATATTTTTTTGGCAGTCCTAAGGATTGAACCCAGGAGAACTGTACCCTTGAGTTGCACCTCTAGCCTTTTTTATTTTTCATTTTGAGATAGGATCTCTCTCCTAAATTGGCCAGTCTGGCCTTAAACTTGTGATCCTCCCATTTTAGGCTCCCATGTCGCTGGGTCACAGGCATACACACTGCACCTGGCACAAATTATAACATTTTTCTACACCATTCTGCATGGTGTAGAAAAACTTAATACTAAAAAGTAATTGCTCTTTTAACAACTTAATACTAAAAAGTAATTTATCCCACTCTTCACAGAGCCATCTCATTCTTGTTCATGATTTCTAGTATCCCTCCCATTCAGTAAACGTACTATAGTTTGTTTAAACCGTGCCCTAGCATTGGAAATTTTGGTGGCCTCCAATCTTTTGCTTCACTGATTGTTCTTATGCATATATATTTCTCACATATGGGAACATATGTGTAAGATAATTTCCAAGAAGTGGAATTTCTGAGTCAAAGGGTTAATGTATTTAACATATTTAAGGTTATTACCAAATCGCTTTTCATATCATTTTACTGATTGTCATATTAATGATTATGAATAAACTATCTGCTTATATTTTAATTCAGAGAAAAATATAACATAGTCATTGTCTTTGATCATAAGAGATCATCATTTTTGAAACATTTACTATGTGTCAGGAATGTACACATAATATCAAAACACTCCTGACACCGTGAATTAAGCCCTTTGTTTAAGATACCCACAGAGTGGGTGAGGGAGCCAGAAACCAAGCCTTGGCTTATCAGGCTCTAGCTTTGGCCTGATCCTGGTCCTTGTTACTATGCAGGAAGCTGACACCTGGTATGAGGAACTAGATTCCAGGGTAACTCACGGTGATGTCATGTGACCAGTGCCCCAGAACACAGACCCAGAGCACAGGGACAGGTCAGGCAGAGGCAAGGATCTGAAAAGGATTCACAGACGGAAGGCCTTCCAGGTGAGGCTTAAATGTTGGAGGAACAGATCTGGCTGATGAGAAGTAGAAAAGGGTCCTCAGTGGGGAGGGACCAACATTCACAAAGACATAGAAACTGGAAAATCAGCTCCAGAAAGGAGAATAAATGTGTGCAGAGCAGAACTGGTCTGGGGCCAAGGCTGGAAAGGTATGTTTCAGGCAGGTGGTGAAGAACCCCTCACATGCGGCTGTCAGGCGCTTGGCTCTTCAGTAGGAGATCACTTACTTATCTGGGGATCTGAACACTGAAGAAGTGGCGCAGAGTGGAACTCAGACTCTGGAGTCAGACCATTTGGATTTCAGTCTCACTTCTTCCCCTTCTTAGCTGAAGACTTGTCTCCCCTTCTGTAAAATACAGAATGTGATTTACAAAGTTGTTATAGGGATGGAGTATTTCAAGCATGTTTTAAAAAAAGCAAAGTAGGAAAATATCTGACTCTTGGCAAGTACTCAATAAGTGGTATCCAGTTATTAGCAAACAACTAAATTGTTTTAAAGAGGTTTTTTAAAATTGACAATCTTTTTCTGTATTCTGTTAAAAATTTTTAGTTGGCAGAGAGTGGTAATGATGGGCTCTACTTAGTTAAATGGGACAGAAAGTGATGCTGTAATGGCCCAGTCAAAGCACCACAGAGAATGGTCTTGATCCTCGGCAGCACGGCCACTGAGATAGCTCTCAGTAGTTTATACTTATGGCCAAACAGTAATTATTAAAAAGTGTTGAAATACAGTTAGGATGCATTGACAGCTGTCTCCTCACCCCTCAGGTCACCTCTTGATACACTAGAGCTGCAAATGTAGATTTTTAAAAGTTAACATTTATTTTGCTCTTACTATGTAAGTATCTCACAACAATCTTTTTGGACAAGTACTATTACCCCTGTTATACAGATGAAGAAACTGAGGCACAGGGAAATTTTTAAGCAAGTTGCTCAGGGCCACACGATTGGGATGCACACTGGGCTTCATGAGTCCCCGGCCTTCTCTCACCTCTTTTCAGATCTGCCGTTTCCATGTGAAACTGGATCAAGAGTCCAATTACTGTCACCAGTGCCTTCCCAGTCATTGTGCCTTTTTGAAGTTAAGCTGCCTGAACCCTTGAAACTTCTAAATCTAGCCTGAACATCTCTGGTCTCAAACTGAAGGAAGAAGGCTAGAGGGGTTGTGAACATGTCCTAATCTGGGGCACCATAGGCTGAGCTGCATTTTAGAAAGCAGCTCTAGTGTATCAAGAGGCGGCCTGAGGGGTGAGGAGACACTGGTCAATGCATCCTGAATATCTGTGACAGGTGTTGAGTGGCAGGGGCTGGAGGTCAAGGCTACAAGGAGGAGTCCTTGGCCTCACTTGTTCTGCAGCAGGCAACTACCTAATTAAAATTATCTATATCCACAAGTGCCTATTGGGCCCTTGAAATGTGACCAGTTCAAATTGAGAATGACTGTAAATAGAAAACACACATTGGATTTCAAAGACATAATACTGAAAAAAAAAAAAAAAGAAAAAGTAAGACATCTGAATAAGTTTTATGTTAATTATATGTTGAAGTACATTTTGGATTTATGGAATTAAGAAAAAAAAATATTATTAGCCAGGCCTGTAATCCTAGCTACTCCAGAGGCTGAGGCAAAAGGATCCAAATTCAAGACAGCAAGACCCTGTCTAAAAAAAAAAAAAAAAAAAAGACTGGGGATGTAGCTCAGTGTTAGAAAGCCACTGGGTTCAATTACAATACTGGGGGAAAAAAATAATCTTTTTCTTCTCTATTTTTTTTTTTTTTTTTTGAGACAAGATCTTATTAATTTGCCCAGGCTGCCTTGAACTTGGAATCCTCTGCCTCAGCTGGTATTCACAGGAGTGCACCACTGTGCTCAGCTCATGAAATTACAAATGTGCTCACGTTATATTTCTATTGGACAGCTTTGGACCATAACCTTGCCTACAGGTGACCTGCCTCCCTTTCACTGCCTGAGAAGCTGAGTCCGCGTCAGAGAAGGTAGGCGGACGTGTCCCTCAGTACGGTTCAGGGCTGCCGCTGGACCGCCCCGGGCACCGGCGATGGACCACCCCGCCGCTGTCCTCTGCCGCCCTCTAGTGGTTTGTCTTCCAAGCGTTCGTTCCTGCGGCTGTTAAGCGACATCCTGTCTTCACGGATGGAAGTGTATTGGACTTGCTATCCTGAAACACTTTGTGGTCCCAAATCATTTATTTTTCTTACCTACTATCATTTTAGTTATGTATAGGCATCCAATAGGGTGCTAGAGGTATAGCTCAGTGGTAGAACTGTTGCCTATCATGTGCCGAGGCCCTGGGTTCAATCCCCAGTGCCACCAGGAAAAAAGCACTTGATAGAAGGAATTTAGGTCATTTCCTGGTTTCTATTTACTATTTCCCCCTCCCCACCATTCACTGTCTTGATCCATCACTTTCACAACAGGTATCAATACAATTAAGATGCCTTGGGCTGGGGATATTGTTCAGTTGGTAGAGTGGTTGCCTCATATGCACAAGGTCCTGAGTTCAATCTCCCAATCCCCAGCACCACCAAAAACAATCAAACAAACAAATGCCTGAAGTATCTCTTAACTTCTTCATGTGCTGCTTCTGGTTCAATTATGTCTAGAAAAATGATGCTACCTTTCCCTTTAAATTCTGGTAATTTGATTTAGTGAAGGAGGAGTTTGATCTCAAGACAGAATCCTTTTGTTGGTAAAAAGTGTTAATAGTATGATAACAGGTTAAACTGCATTGTAAAGATGATGGAAACATATAAAAAGTATTTAGTACAGTTCCTGGTACATTATAAACTCTCAGTTATTGTAGCTATTAATATGTGAAATTGTTACTTATGTAAGCAGCAATCTTGTAAGAGTGTTATTTGTCCCTGCATGCTGGGACTCTGGTTCAGAACCTTCTTGATAAGTAAATAAAGGGAATGGAAAGAAACTAAATTTCATTGGATCACTAGGCTGGGAAAATACCCAGCTGGGTCTTCTTGGAAAATGACCCATCTAGACTGAACTTGAGTTAGCTCTGCCAACTAGGACTAGAGGAGCGGCTGGGGAAGAGGTCATGGATCAACTCCACTGGAACTGTGGATTTTCAAGGGTGCACAAAGATATTCCCAGGGTTGTGTGGAATGGAAATACAAGTTAGAGGGGAAAACATAACAACATAAGTGCAACTGTTCTGGGAAAACTTATTTTTAAGTGGATAATTGCATCAAATTTCTGTGGTATTTATGTTCCCGGTGGATAGGGGACATTTAAAAATAGTGAGCTTTATTTCAAATATTGACATTAATACTGGAAACTATAGTTTCTTCAAGTTTATTTAAACTCATTATGAAAGGTCTACCTATGTTAAAGTCCTACATAACTTCGGTTGGATATGTAGCTCAGTGGTAGAACATCAGCTTACCATGCATGAGGCCCTGGGTTCCATCTCCTGCAGCCCAAACACAAATAAATAAATAAATAAATAAATAAATAAATAAATCATATATATATATATATATATATATATATATACACACACACACACACACACACACTTAAGAGTCAAAGAAATTTGAATCCTTCAAATTATTTTTTTAAATCTTTTTTAGGTGTAGATGGACACAATATCTTTATTTGTTTTTGTTTTGTGGTGCTGGGGATAGAACCTAGTGCCTCACATGTGCTGGGCAAGCATTCTACCACTGAGTCACAACCCCAGCCCTGAGTCCTTTTTGAAGGGTGAATGTAAGCACAAATTTTTTGAGGACTAGGGCTCTAGGCTATATATTCAGCCTGGAATTGCTGCATGGTAGTAAAATAGTGACTGTCCTGTGTGCTTGAGAATGAAAGGCAGTGGTGTTTTGGTTGTCTATGAACCATATGTTGGCATTGCTGAAAGAGACCTGCCCTAACCAAAATCATTGAAGATTAATAACGTAAACCTAAATGCTTAGGTGTTTGTTGGCTTTAACAGCAATGATAATCTGTCCCATCTAACAAATAATTTCCATGTGCTGGATACCAAGCTAAGAGCTTTACAGATATCATTTCAATCAACCACAGAAAGTCTGTGAGAGTAATGATAATTTCTTCGCTTTTCAGGTGAAGAATATGAGGCTCAGAGAAGTTAAATGACTTGCCTGACCTCACAGAGCTTGTGAGTAGCAGCACTGTAATGTGAAACACATTGAGCTGGCTGCAGATTTCCCTACCTCGCCACCTCTCCTAACCTGTCACTCCCTCTCCACCTTCCAAGCATGGCACCAGCCTCTCCCGTGCACCTGTGTATTATGTGTCCCAGGGCTGGGTCAGGTGATAACACATCTACATACTGAATGTTGATCCTAGGGAGAGATCTCATGTGCCCAAAGTTTTTATTAACCAGCACAGTGTCTTTTTTATTTTCCTGGGTCATTTTTCTTCCTTTTTTAAAAAATCCCTTTTTAATGAAAACATTTTATTATTTTGAATCAGAAAAATAAAACTATTTTTATAATTCAAGATGTTCTTTTGTCCCCAAAGGCTTTAGCCCAAGCACTCTGCCTGATGTGTCCCATGGTCTGGTACACACATCTCTTGGGAGCCTCAGCTCAAGGATTAGAGCATTGTGACATTTTTCCCTACTCCCTGCCCTCCTAGATGCTCCCTCAGTGCCCAGTTATCCCTACCATGACACTTGAGATGCCTATCATATTTATTTATCTGTACCCCTGACCCCAGATTTGAGTTCTTGGGAGGCAAGAGTTAAATCAGATTCATCAGTGAACCCGGGTCCTGGCACAGACACTTGTTCCGAGTAATAATAACTAATGCTAATTGAACACTTTCATGCCCCACATACTAAGCATTTTGCCTGTATTAATTAATTTAATCTCACAACCATGCCATAATGGGAACTTATTATTATTTTCATCTCATTTTACAGATGAGGAAACTGATACAGAGATAAATTGCCTGAGGTCACATAGCTAGGAACCAACCAGATCAGGGATATAAGCTCAAGTTGTCTATCTCAAGTCTGTGACCTTAAACACTCTGCTGTACTAAATAGATGCCGAGTGGACACATAGCCAGATTGTTCAGGGAAATTGGACAAGGCCAAGTGGTTATACTCACTGAGTTCACCTCTATTCATTCACTGGACCAATCAGACATCAGTTTATAAAAAAGATATGTGTATAGGGAAGAAGGACTGTGATGGTCTCATTTCCCTGGATCCAGAAACAACCCTAAATTTTCTTTTCTTTTTTTTTTTTTTTAATATTTATTTTTTAATTTTCAGCGGACACAACATCTTTGTTTGTATGTGGTGTTGAGGATCGAACCTGGGCCGCACACATGCCAGGGGAGCGCGCTATTGCTTGAGCCACACCCCCAGCCCCCCTAAATTCTCTTGATTTGCTTCCTCCATATCTCCAGAGCTGATCTTCTGGGCCACAGTGAGGGGTCCCAGGAACTCAATAGAGGACGAAACTTGGCTGTAAGTTTCCCAGGGCTCCCAACAAACAGAGAAGAAACAAGGTAAGTTTTTAACATTCCTTGTAACTCCTTGTAAACCATTTATTTTCATTAAGTCTGTGGTGAAAATAAGACTTTCCATTAAGTCTTACTAAATGCTGATCCTCGGCCAATCACTGTGCTGTGTCTCATGGAAACAGTCAAGTAAAACACCTTTGATCCCCAGTACAGTAAAACAGAATATAATGAAGGCCTCAAATGTGATCACAAATGTAATACTAAATTTTCTAGTAGCCATGTGAAAAAAAAAAAAAAAAAAAAAGAAAGAAGAAACAGGCAAACTTAGTTTTAGTAACATATTTTAGGGCCAGGCATGGTGGCATACACCTATACTCCCAGTGACTCAGGAGGCTGGGGCAGAAGGATCTCAGGCTGTCAGGGGAAATCAGCAGAAGCCTGTCTCAAAGTAAAATTTTAAAAAAGGCTAGGGATGTAGCTCAGTGGTTAAATGCCCCTGGGTTCAATATCCAGTATTATATTTAAAAAATTCACTTACTATATCTAAAATGTTATTCTTTAACATGTAATCGGTATAAAAATTATATATTTTTTATATATTTTATATTTTTTTTATTCTTGAAGACTGGTATTGTTTATACTTAACAGCACTTTTCCACTCTGAGTAACAACCTTTCAGTGAATAATAGACCCATGTGGCCAGTATAAATTTATATCACTACTAACAGACACTGAACTTTCTGAAGAAAGGATTGTGGGATTTGGTATTGCAGGCAGAGACAGCCACACTGTTTCACAAGAGGCCATGTGATCAAAACTCTGTATGCTTGTAGCTTCTTGCATGTTTTCTTTTTTCTTTATTTTCATTTTGCAAGCACTATGTGAATAAATTTTCATTATAAGAAGAGTCCAACAACAGAAACTGCTCCTTCCAGCTACTCTGGAGGCTGAGGCAGGAGGATGCAAATTCAAGACCAGCCTTGGAAATTTAGCAAGATCTTATCTCAAAATAAAATAAAAAGGGCTGGAGACATAAAGGTAGGATATCTTTATGTGCAAGACTCTGGGTTCAGTCCCCAGGTCTGTAAAAAGAAAAAGAAAAAAAAAAGTAAGTGACAATCAAATATGATAACTATTACCTTGAAACAGCAATCCTTTAAGAGCAGTCCTAATGGGAACAGATGTATCCTCTCCTCTCTTTGAGAATTAGATCTTCCTCCAGGATTGGTAAGTTTTTTTTTTTTTTTTTTTTTAATTAAACACTAGATAAAGTAGTTAACTTGTTCAGGGTCTTTTCGGAAAAAGAAAATCTATGTTTGAACACCCAGCTCAATTAGACGTTCACCCCATAATGAGGCCACAGGACAGCTAGCCTAGACTACCTGCAACAAGAGATGAAATCCTCTGTCCTCCTGCCTGGCTCTGATCCAGGCCCTCCTGGGGCGGGGAGGAAGGCACTCCCTCTCCCACCCACATACACTGCTTAAACTCTACTTCCCTTTTTTGTCAGGCTCCTGGAGCTGGATTTAGGTAAATTAAATGCTTTCTATGAGGTTCTGTTTTACTTGTCTTGAAGCGACTAAACTACTCTCAGAAACTGTGGGCTGTGTTCATTCAACCTCAGCAATTCTCACCTCTGGATTTTAGGAATTTCAGGAAAGTACCTATGTGGTGTTCATGAGACCCAAGGCATGGCCCAAGTGTAGCCACAAAGTCTCATGTGTTCTCAGACATAGTCCTTTTTCTTCACATGTCTAAGGATAATTCTGTGACACTGTGGGCTAACTGGATAAAACCTTATTTACATTTTGGATACCCCAGGGGAAATGAAGGCACTACTCCTACAGTCCACTCTTCATTAGAACTCTATGACTGCACTGTAATTTTTTAGCATTATTTAGATTAATAGAATGTCATTTTTCTTATGTCAGTCTTACATAACACAAAGAACATTATAATAAAGACAAAGTCTTCCTTTATGGTTTTTCTGTTGGACCAGAGGATGATATCTAGGCAGCCGTCTGCATCACTGGGGAAGGGCAGCAGATGAGGTATCACGGAACCACAGAGAGGTATTTACCTCAGAGCACTTGCTATGGTTTCATCTTCAGTATTGAATCTTTATTTTATTTTATTTTTAGGTGTAGATGGACACAACACAATGCCTTATTTTTATGTGGTGCTGAGGATCAAACCTGGGTCCCGCTCATGCTAGGTGAGCGGTCTACCATTGAACCACAATCCCAGCCTCCAGTATTGAATCTTCAGAAATTGGTTTCATGAACATCCCAGAAAAGAAACAGTACTTGCAAGCAAATTTGTTAAGAACAATACTACCAGAAACTGATCTAAAATTCAGAATTCAGGCATGGATTTGTTTGCTCACAGACTTGTATTGATTTGGCTTGAGCCTGGCCAGATCCTAGGTTCTGGATATGATAAACAAAGCAGACTTAGCCCAGGCTCTTACAAAGCTGAGGGTCTAGTGAGAGAAACACATCAACAGACCATTCCAATCTAGTGAGAGGAGTGATATGGTGGGGGTCATACAGAAGGCTATGAAAGCAACGAGCAGGGGCATCACCTGGAGAAAGTGTGTAGCATATTTAACATTAGGGATGGCAAAGAAGGGAAAGAGCTAGTATGAAGGAAGAGTATCACAGGAAAGGGAAGGAATGATTGTAATATTTCAAAGAAACAAAACTAAGACAAGTCATGGTGGTGCCCAAGTATTCTGGAGGCTGAGGTAGGAGGATCACCAAGATCAAGGCCAACCTGTGCAAGTTATAGAGAGCCTGTCCCAACATAAAAAGGGCTGAGGATGTAGCTAAGTGGTGAGTGCCCCTGGGTTCAATTCCCAGGATTAAAAAAAAAAAAAAAAATAGAAAAGAAAGAAACTTGAAAGAGAACACAAAGGTGAGGCTGACCCTGGGTAGGAAGACTGCTTCTTTCCTAAACTAAGGAAGGAAAGTGACCATAGGTACATAGAATTATAAGATGGGTGGAAGGCAGTTGTTGTCTGTACAATCTGTATGCGGGGGAAGGGATCAGGAGGGAGGTTAACTACTCAGAATGAAGAGAAAATGCTGGTGTTTGTGATTTGAAAAAAGATTATATTTGAACTGTGGGAGAATGAGACAAACATCAGAATGGGAAAATGCAGGAAATTCACTAAAAGGACTAGCCTATTTGAAGTGGATCACTCTGTCCCCAGCATTCAAGGTGGGGTGCTCTTCTACAGTACCCATGACCCTAGTGAAAACATAGAGAAGTCACACTGGCAAATTCACCAAGGTTATGGTTTCGGCAACCTGACACCACTTAGTTTACAGTCCTTGGGCAGGAAGAGGTGTGAAGAGCAGAGGAATATGACAGATGGAGGGGGGATTAGAACCTGTTTCTGTTTTCCTCATCTCAGCCAGTGCTGTCACCAGGCATCCACCACTGAAATCAGGAACCATGGCATCATTTTTATTTTTAATTTCTCTCTCTCTCTCTCTCTCTCTCTTAAATAGTCAGAGCGTCATTGCATCATTTTAAATTTCCCTTCAACCTGAATCCACATTTAAGATATATCAGGTCCACACCTATCCTATCTCTGGTTCATTCCCTTCTTTCCCTCTTCGTTTGGTCTCAGCTGTCACAGAATTGTTAAGTCTATGATAATAGGACTCGTCACTCGGCACCAGAGTTGTTTTAGTGCTGGAATTAAATATACTCAAAATGGTTTCTAAGCCCAGGAAATAATTGAGTGAAGCTTCCAGAGACTTCACTCAAGTGAAGTGAGTGAGTTCCGTGGTACACTGAAAAGTTATTTTTCATCTAACAGGGACAGGGGTTCTTTACCATCTCCAGCCCTTTTTATTTTTTGACACGGGAGCTTGCTAAATTGCTGAGGCTGGCCTCGAACTTGCAATCCTCCCGCCTCAATTTCCCAAACCCCTGGGATTACAGGGGTGTGTGACTGCATCTTGGTAGACATTTTCTTAATAAATCGAAACGGATTTTTTTTTTTTTTTTTTTGGCTGAAAAAAATGAGCAGGCGAGCCACTACTCTGTCCGATACAAATTTTAATGGATTGTTATGAAAGTGAGGTAGGGGTACATGAGTTAATAACATTTTAAAAAATCACATAACAGTTCCTAGAGAATTTAATAAATGTTAAGTATTATTATCCATTTAAAACAAAGAAAATGAACACAGATTGGAGAAGATGGGGTGCTTGAATAAATTTCACTGAAGGGCTTCCGGCAGATTTTCATTACTGTGGACCGGATGTGTAGGAACCAGGGTTCCGCTGATCAAGTTCTGTTGCTTTGAGAGTTAATACCTGTAATTTCCATCTCTACGCCACACGTTGCTCGTTTGTGAGCGGTAAGAACTAAACTCCAGATTGCTCTGCAGTTCTGTTCTACCTACAGGTGTCACCATTCTTCTCTTAACTCCTTCTTTACGTGAAACTGCATTTCCCATGAGCGCCCGCCGGCGTCGACGTCGCGCAGTGTTTTCGTCGTCGCTCCGCGCCCTTTATACTCACTTCCGCCCGTCAGACTTCCTTTCCTTTCGGGGCTTGCGGCGGCAAGATGGCGGTACAAATTTCCAAGAAGAGGAAGGTGAGCCTTTGGGCCCGAGGACGGGAAACTCTGGGGATGCACGGGCCCAGGATTTCTTGGGGTGTTATTGAGAGACCCACAGCTCCGTGCCTTGTTCCAGGAAGTGGCTATGGCCGCCTTGCGTTCCCGCGGGCTGCGGATGGCAGTGGATTGAGGGCGAGGCCCGCGGCGGCCGAGCGCAGTGTGGCTGGGGAAGATACAGATTCCGCCAGTTCCCGACTTAGCTGGGCGCCCCACCTGCCCGGGAGAAGGAGCTTGTGAGCATTTCTTAGGCCGACAAAATAGTAAACGTAGCATTTAGAGGGCATGAGGCGTCACATCTCATCCCATGGCTTTGGGAAGGAGCGATAACAGTGTAGTTTGGTTTCCTTGCTTAGTGTCTCAATGTATCTAACAACTCCAGAGCCCTCAGTTGGAGAGGCTACTGATAGTTGCTCCTTCCTGAAGATTCTCGGTTTCAATTTTTTGTCATTCCCAGAGTAAAGAGCTGTAAAAGTCATTAGCTTTGGAAATAGACGGTTTGTTTTTATCGATCTTAGAATTAAATCTAAGTAGAGTTTGCTAGATCAGTTCACAAGTACGTTAAGACCAGGTAAACATGGCTGGGATTTTTGCGACCAAGTTGCAGTCCCCATGTGAGACTGCTATCTTCAGCCCACACTGCACCTTTGACAAGTTATGTAGGTGTCCTCGCAGTGCTTAAAAAAAAAAATATATATGTGTGTGTGTGTGTGTGTGTGTGTATATATATGCCACTTTAGAGCAGCTTTTTATTTTACGTGTTTAAGTACCAATTTTTAAACCCTTCAATGAAGAGATGATGACGAGTCTGACTTGGTTCATCTTTGGCCATGTGGCCCTACTCTGTGCTACGTTCTGTGGCACAGTTTAAAGGACCCTGGTAGAAGATACTAAATAAAGATGACCTAGAGGCATTTGTCTGAGAAGGGTTCCTGTATTGCTGTTGGAATAGGAGTGTTTGGAGAATTAGCTGAATGTGATGGCACATGCTTTTAATTCCAGCAACCAAGGAAGCTGAGGTTCCAGCTCAGCCACAGCAACTTAGTGAGGTCTTGTCTCCAAAAAAAAAAAAAAAAAATGGTGGGGATGTGGCTAGGTGGTTAAGCTGTCCTAGGGTTCAGTCCCTAACACAACAACAACAGAAATAGGATGATTGATGGGTTATTTGTTGGAAGTGTTGCTTTGTAATGAGTGATTAATTGACTGATAAACTAGACCAGTTCAGGGGAATGTAAACCTTTACTTGTTTCCTAATTTTTAACTTGTTTTTTCTTTTTTTTTGGTGGTGGTGGTGTTAGTTTGTTGCTGATGGCATCTTCAAAGCTGAGTTAAATGAGTTTCTCACTCGGGAGCTGGCTGAAGATGGCTACTCTGGAGTTGAGGTCCGAGTTACACCAACCAGGACAGAAATCATTATCTTAGCTACCAGGTAAAAACTCACTTGATTGGTCATTACCTATGATTGTTATATATACTAAGGTGACTTATTCTGTGTAAACTTTGGAAACAACCAATGAATCTGGCCTTGGTGAATGCTTTTCTCCTCCATCAGTATTGGAGATGGAACCCAGGGGTGCTCTACCACAGAGCTATATCATTTTTCATTATTTTTTGAGAGAGGGTCTCACTATAGTACCCAGGCTGGCCTTGAACTTAGGATCATCCAGAGTACGGGTGTGCCCCACTGCACCTGGTTAACCAATGGTGCTTTATTGACTTTTCTCATGCTGAGTCTGGGAGAATCCTGGTATGACTCTACCCTCCCAGAGCTCTGAGCCAGATGGACAGACAGGAACAGACACTGCTAGAGAACTGGGGAACGCACTGTTTGTCCTTCACTTGGCTGCATCCTGGATGCAAGTTTTTTAAAAGCTGGATTTAAAAAATTTTATCTTAGTTCTTGTTATTTAAAATTTATACTTTCTAAGCTGGGCACAGTAGCACATGCCTGTAATTTTTAGCAGCTTGAAAGACTCAGTCATATAGGATCCCAAGTTCAAGGCAGCCTAAGCAACTTAAGACCCTCAGCAACTTAGTGAAACCCTGTCTAAAAGGGGTGGGTGGGGTTGGGGGGTGTAGTTCAGTGGTAAAACACCCCTTGGTTCAATCCCTTGTACCACCAAAAAAAAAAAAAAAAAAAGCATAAGTGCAAGATTTAAAGCTACATTTAGAATTTTGTCATAAGATTTGAAGTTAGGTTTAGAATTTTGTGAGAATCATGAATTGTCACCTTTTTTCCTTTAGGACACAGAATGTTCTTGGTGAGAAGGGGCGGCGGATCCGGGAATTGACTGCGGTAGTTCAGAAGAGATTTGGCTTCCCTGAGGGCAGTGTAGAGGTGAGTGGTCATGGTTTGTGCCAGAAATTATTATGGACTTGGAAATGGCTCTTTAGAATGGTACTTAAAAAAAACCTTGATGTAACCTTTGAAATTTTAATGTATTTGTGTTTGTTGAGTATTACAAATATTTTGTAAAAGTTCTTAATCAGTAGTGGGGTTAATTTTATAGGTCTGTTCAACTAATTTGATGGCTAAAGAATTTTTATATTCCACTTGAGTATAGAAAAGGTAACACAGGATAGACTGGCTACTCCATTGGTCTTCCTAGTGTGGCTTTAGGGTGAGCCAGTGGTGGGAACACAGTGAGAACTGTGTCACTATGTACCTGTGTACCATGTGTGGGTAGAAGTGCTTCAGTTCTTCAGGGATATTACATTGATAATATATGATGGTGTAGGAAAAAGATGATTGTGCTGGCTTATAATTGGAAACAGTGAAGGTAACAGCATGTGTCTTGTTTTCTTTAAAGCTTTATGCTGAAAAGGTGGCCACAAGAGGTCTCTGTGCCATTGCCCAGGCAGAGTCTCTACGATACAAACTACTAGGAGGGCTTGCTGTACGGAGGTGAGTGTCCTGAAACTTGATGGTTATGCACTCTTTGTGTGGATCAGAATATGGTATCTGCCATTTTGTTGATTTAGCAGATGAACTCTTATTAAGTGATAGGATCATCTAGTCTCTGAAGATACTGGTAATCCATGGCATTGCTGAACTGGTAGGCTGACAAGATTAGTAAAGAAGCAAAAGCCATAAAGTGTGGTCAGTGCTGTAATGGAGAAGTGTTCTGTGTATTTTGAGAGTAGAATAGAAATAGAACTGCAGCCTCCACTCACTAAGGAGTAATTCGTATTAACTAGGCTGGTGTTATGTATCTACAGGCAATAAGTGTGCTTTGGCACTTGTAGGATACCTCCATTCAAGCCAGCTAGAAGCCATGCAAATCCACTAATGAATTCACCCTTATGGGGGCTGTGAAGAGAACACAGTCCTGGTGGGAGACAGCATAAAATCTAGACACTTTAGGACAATGGGGAGTGATAAAGGTATAAAGGGCAATAGGGAGTTGGTTGACGAGCTCTTTGTGCAGTTTGACTATTTGTGGAGTGTCTTCCCCTTGTTGTTTGGAATTTAGACAGTACTTGACTACAGAGCCCTGGAGGAAGGAATGTTTTTCAGCTCAGGAATGACATGAATGTTCTGCTATAGGAAGGTTGGTCTGTAGGATTGGGTAATAAAGTCAAGGACATGGAAAAGACACCTGATTTGAGTGCCAGTTCGCTGTTATAGCAGTGTTCCTGAAGTTTTATTTCTGGGCTAACATTACTGCCATCACTGGGAACTTCTTAGAAATAAAAACTGTTTCCATCTAGTACCCATTGAATGAAAAATTAGGGGTGTGTGTGGCCCAGCTCTCTGTCTAAATAAGCCTTCCATGTGATTTTTGTTGACATTAAAGTTATCTTGGAAGTTCTGAAACCTAATCAAATTACTGAGTTTCTCTGACTGTTGGATCTCCTTTAAATAAAGGTCATTATGCCAGTTGTCCTTAGTTGTGATGATTGAATGAGATTGAGAAAGGGTGGGAAGTGGTTAATAATCCAGTTGGTATCTCATGGTGTAAAGCAATGGATGAGACTGGGCAGCAAGGGCAGTTTTATAGACTAAAGTTTTTTCCAGAACTCTGATAAAAGACAGCCAGGTTTCCATATAGTACTCTTGTTCACTTCTGAATATGAATTCTAGAGATTGAATATTTCAGTAAACCATGGAAGAACCCTAAGTTATTAAGAGCGGGTTTGTGGGTTTTTTGTTGTTGTTGTCGTCGTTTGGCGCGGGGCATTAAACCTAGGGTTGCTTTACCACTGAGCTACATCTCCAGCTTTTAAATTTTCATTTAGCAACAGTATCACTAAGTTATCTAGGGCCTTATTAAGTTGCTGAGGTTGGCCTTAAACTTGGGATCCTGTTACCTCAGCCTCCTGAGTCTCTGGATTACAGGCATGTGCCAATGTGCCTGGCTGTACTTGTGGAGTTTTAAAGTATAGTTCTCAACTTTTGTTGTATGTGAAAACTACCTAGGGACCACTTTTGAAAATGCCTTGAGCTTTGCCACCCCAGAGCCATCAGGGTTTGGTTTTTATAAAGCTTTCTGAAGTGATATGCAGGTACGGTTGGAATTCACTTTGTTGCTTGGAGCTTAACATTAGTTCCCTAAGGAAAATTAGCCTAAGATTAGTTATGAGAAGAATAGAAGAGAATTACTATTTTGGGGGGTCAGTATGTGATCTCATTTGCTCTTCATTAAAGGATCATTAGAGATAAGAAAGATGGTCTTTTTTTTCTTTTTTTTTTAACTTGCTGGAGTGGTTAGATGAATTTTGTATTTGTTAATAACACAGGTGTGTTTCTTTTGTTCTTCTAAAGGGCCTGCTATGGTGTGCTGCGATTCATCATGGAGAGTGGAGCCAAGGGCTGTGAGGTTGTGGTGTCTGGGAAACTCCGAGGACAGAGAGCTAAATCCATGAAGTTTGTGGATGGCCTGATGATCCACAGCGGGGACCCTGTTAACTACTATGTTGATACTGCTGTGCGCCACGTGCTTCTTAGACAGGGTAAACAGCTGGGGATATTTGGGGCAAAGAGCATAAGCAGATGTGGTTTTCCATAAACAACCTCAGTGTTTGTAGGGATTTACCTTGGAAATAGCTGGGCATGTTAGTACTCCTTAGGTTTATTGATTAGCTGCATGGATGTAAAATTCACATTGTTGATCATTGCTTTGTTTTTGTCTTAGTCTTCTCTGTACCCTTCAGTGATGATATGATGACGAGTCAGAAAGGTCACATCCTGCTCTTGGTCCTTGTCAGTGCCACGTTCTGTGGTGCTGTGCAGGGTTCCTTTTGCAAAAGTGTCCTGTTCGTTGATTGATTTAGAGGCATTTGTCTGAGAAGGGGCCAGATCCAATGGGGCTCGAGAAAACTGCTCTTTTCTATCCTGTATGTGTGTGTGAGGGGGGTGTTGGTGAAGCACTGTCTAGTTCCTGTCTGATGTCCTCTAGGTGTGCTGGGCATCAAAGTGAAGATCATGCTGCCCTGGGACCCAAGTGGTAAGATTGGCCCTAAGAAGCCTTTGCCTGACCACGTGAGCATCGTGGAACCCAAAGATGAGATCCTGCCCACCACCCCCATCTCAGAACAGAAGGGTGGGAAGCCAGAGCCCCCTGCCATGCCCCAGCCAGTCCCTACAGCATAACAGGTAAGTCTGCAGTGTCCTTCCTATTCCTTGTGTGTGTGCATGTGCATGTGCATGATCACGCATGTGTACACTGGTATCAAACTGATAATAAGCACTTGGTGAATAAAATTGGATTCTGGAGATTTTTTTTTTTAAGGAGAGAGAGAATTTTAATATTTTTTTTTAAATTATTGGCGGGCACAACATCTTTGTATGTGGTGCTGAGGATCGAACCCGGGCCGCACGCATTTCAGGCGAGCGCGCTACCACTTGAGCCACATCCCCAGCCCCTGGATGCTGGAGATTGACTAAGTTGGAATCTGGGGCCCATTTAATTCACATTTCTGTTGGGGTGGCTGATCTAAGAATGAAGATCCTACTTTTACTGTTATCTGAAATACTTGCTCAAGATTTTCAAGGCACTCTTGTTAGTAATTGGCTGGTGTTCTTCAGCAGCTCCCTAACAAGCAGTCTCTTATGTATCTGAGGGTTTTGTTTGTTTCTTGGTGGTGGTGCTGCTTCTTATTGGTACTAGGAGTTGAACCCAGAGGTGCTTTATCACCAAGCCACATCCACAGCCTTTTTTTAATTGTTGTTTTGGGTCAGGGTCTCACTAGGTTGTTGAAGATCTTGGCGAGTTGCTGAGGGTGGCCTAGAATTGTGATCCTCCTGCCTCAGCCTCCTGAGTCACTGGGATATTGGCATGCACCACTATGCCTTCCTGTGTTGTTAATCTTAATGTGAACCTTAAGTGGGAGAGTGTGAACCTATTTGATAAGTGAAGGAACTTGATACTGAGGTACAGTGTCACTTACTATTGTGCTCTGTTTGGTTTCAGGGTCTTCTTGGCAGCTGTATCTGCAGTCTGGATGTTACTCTTTAAAGACATTTAATAAAATCTTGTACAAAGACATAAGGCCTGACTAGACTTTCTGTCCACTATTCAAGCTGAGTTATGTTGGACTGTGGAACATATCATTTTGGTTTAAGCCATATTTACAGTATTTGCAAAGGGCCAAAACTGGAGGAACCAAGCAGAGCTAACCAGAGAAAGATGAGATTGTGAAGATTGACAGCTGGCAGGCAGCACTTTGATTAATTATCTTATGTTTCAGGATTACAGGTTTAGAAGAAGAATTTGGTTTGGAAGGTGGTGATTGAGCCTAAGGCCTTGCACATGGTAGACATGCACTCCACCACTGAGCTATGGGGGTTAAGATTATTTTTTCCTGCTGTATAAGGAAAATTGTATTGCACATAGAAAGCAAATATAAGTACATACTTTTGCCATCCTATGCTAAGTGTGTGTGTTATCTGAATTCTTAGCATCTCTAAAGTGTAAAGGGGATTTGACTGTGCTATTGTGCTTAAATCTTAGAAGTGAATTGCCTTAAGCAGTGTAAAACTGTCATTAGAGTCCACATCCTAAGTCCTGTGCAGTTAGCTTTTATAGCTTGGAATACTATTAAAAACACCTAAATTGTCTACAGTTTTGTCTGTTTAGAAATATTTGCTACCAGTGACTGTATTTTGTAAGAAATTGGATGTTTTTGATTAGGTGAAATTGGTGAAGATAAAGTTGGCTTGAAAAATCCCACAAGACTGGTAGACCATTTTGGTCACAGAGGAAAGTAATTTACCACTACATAGAACCACTACATACAGCTTCCTAATGACAGCTGTTATAGGAATGGAAGGCCAAGTCAGGTGGCTCCATCATCCTGGTTGAAATGCTATCTGGCTGGTGATAAAAAACTTGGTTCCATCGATTGCCTCAGAAATGCTGTTTGATTATTTGGTTGTCTTAACTATATAGAGTCGAACGAGCACCTGCACTGTACATTGTTACGATAAGGACTTAATATTTCACTGAATTAAATAGTGTTCACAGGACATCTGTATCCATGTTCCCCATTAACTTGTGTCAAATGCAGCATAAAAATTATTATCTTAAGCATTTTTAAGTGTACACTTCTATAGTGTTATAAGTACATTTGTGTTGTACAACGTATCTCTAGAACTTTTTGTCTTGCAGACATGTCTTCCCCTTGTGGAAGAACCTTTAATGCCTACACAGTATGTCTGTAGAGGATTAGTTCCAGGACCCCCAAAGACCTCTTTTACTCAAGTCTCAATAAAATGACATATGATATTCACGTGTAATCTAAGCACATCATCCCATATGCTTTATATCATCTAGATTATTTATGCCTTAAAAAGAACTCCATACAAGTTCAGTATAAGCATGATTATTAATTCATCAGTGGTTGGTTGAACATAAAACCCATGGATAGCAAGCACAACCTGTAAGGACTTCTGAATTCTCTAATCATTGGCATAACTAAAGTGTTAGTGACCCATTTACTGGCCTTGGGTGAGTTTACTTTGTAATACCTTATGTCTAGAAACTAAAACCTGACTTAACAAAAATAAGTGGGGCTAACATCCTAAGAATGAGCCTTCTCAACTGATAAAAGGTTTCTGGGAAGATTTGAGAGTGAGATATTGTAAAGGCTGCCTGTCGGGGTAACTGCATATATAAAATGGTTGTGTGCTTACCCCCAAAACTGACAGGCAGCTCTTTGGCTCTTATCTTCCACCAGAACTGGGAAAGTTTTATTTATCCCTTGTAGGTAAAACTAGGTGTACAAATTTTGCTAAAAATGTTGGTGGGGTTTTATTGTATTTTGGGTGGTGCTAGGGGTCAAATCCAGGTCCTTGAGCGTGTTGGTTAAGGGCTGTCCCACTGAGCTATTATCAAAAGTCCAAATATTTTCACTAAGCTAAGCTGCTTTATTCCTATTATTTCTTAGCCTGTGCTGATGTAGTTGAGACATGATTATTTGTAGTGAAATGTGTTAAAATTAATTGGAGTATTCATAGAGAACTGGGTGGTGCAAACAGGGTAAGACAGTTGTCATCTGAGATCAGCATTTAGTACTGGCACAGCCAGTTACAGATCTTTGTATGTAGTGGTAAATTACTTTCCTGATGATTTTTCTGCAAACCTCACCAATCCACTTAGAATTGGAAGTTCTTTGTCTGTGGGACAAATAAACTTCCCAGCAGGTGATGTTGTAACAAGACTGCTGTAAGCAGCTTGGAGAGGAAGAAACAAAACTTACTGAACTGGTACATAGGGAAAACTGCAGATGATGATGATGATGATGATGATGATGATGATGATGATGATGATGATGATGGCCGCAGTGTTATAGCACAGGGTCTCTGTCCCCACAATAGGTAAGGTATTAATGCTGAGCAGCTAAAGTTTTGTTGTAAAATTGTCCTTGGATCCCACTGGTGATAATGAGGCAATATGAAGACAAGTGCTGAGGCCTGTTGTGGACTCTCTACTAATAGGTCACTGTCAGGCTCTTAGATGTTAGGTTGTTAGGATTCTTGGCAGCTGGTGACAGGTTGCAGGACTTGCATGGCTAAATCAGTTGTCCATAAGCAAGGAGAGAGCACCTGGATGTGTGAAATCTTACAAGACTCCAGGCAGGTGAAGGTTGAAGACCAAAATGGCACCATCAGTTTGTAGAACCAGGAGAAGCATAGAAAATGTGGTGAGGACAGTGGGGAAAGGGTTTTAAAGGGGGAAATATTTGGGCTTGCAAACTGTCACTATCACAAAGTCTGTTGGAGCACACAGTGAAGTGTGATTATTTGTGGAGCCTCCCCACAACTATATCTCCAGGGGGAGGGCCAAGAAGTTTCAGGCACAGACCCCAGCTCACCACCTCCCGTCAGCCAGTTTTGCACTTCTAACTGGGACCAAGGATGCCAGTTGTGACTGGGATCTGCTTTTCCACATAAAATATATTTCTAGAGACATAATAGCAATAGTTAAGAACCCTAGTCTTTAAGCCAGTCTGAATTCAATACCAGTCCACAACTTTTTATGTGAGCAGGACACATCAGTTAACATCTCTGCCTACTCCAGACTGTCTGCATGTAGAGCTCTTAGCATGTAGCATGCTGCCTAACTCAGCAAGTGCCCAGTAAGTACTGTTATTACTACAGTTGACCTGTGAACAGTTTCGGGGTTAGAGACACCCCATGTGGTTGAAAAATCCCAGTATGACTTTTGACTCCCTAAAAGCTTTATAAATCCTTAACTGATAACATAAACAATGAACACATGCTTTGCATATTATTATATTACTGCAGTAAAGCAATTTACTATAGATACCAGTCATTCATTCATTCAAGAATGAAGCACTTCAGGGCATTTTAAGTGGGGCAATAATTGAGCTCCCTGCAAGAGCAACAGGACATGGCTCTGAAATTATTACAGTTATACAGTATTAACTAGTTAATTTTATGCAGTTATTTAATACTGCATCTTTTGGACTTTGGTGTGTGAGAGTGTGCGCACGCCACATAGGCTGGGCATTTAATCACTGAACCACATCCCCAGCCTTTTTATTTTGTATCTATTTTACACAAATTCTTGTTATATTATTTAAGGCCTTACTAACTTGCTGAGGATGGCCTTGAATCTGATTTTCCTGCCTTGGCCTCATGAGTTCCTGGAATTACAGTGTGTGCCACCACACCTGACTAGTGCTTCATCTTTATACCATGTATAGTTTCTAAGTTTTTTAAAAATAAATTTTCAACTTTGTAATAAGTGTATTTCATGTAACGATAAAGTAGACTACATATATTTTATGTATTCATGACATACCTGTCTTAATTTTTTTCAATATTCATAGGCTACACAGTTCATTTGCAAACTTTTACAAGTTCTCACAGATCTTAAAAAAAAAAAAAAAGTTTTATGTATAAGTGGACCATGGAAGGGCTGGGGATGTAGCTCAGTTCGTAGAGTGCTTGCCTTGCATGTACAAGGCCTTGGGTTCAATCCCCAGCACCACATAAATAAAAAAATGGGCCTATGTAGCTCAAACCTGTGTTGTTCAAGGGTCACAGGTAGGCAGGTATCGATGTTCCCATATTATAAGTGGGAAATTATGCCTTTTGCCATGCCTTGACCCAGTTGCTGTCTAATGACTCCTGAGCTCCCATGTTGCTATGTACAAATACAGCTGTTACATTTCAAAGTGGGGCTTGCCAACACCGAATTATAAAAATATTTAGGTGCCATTGAGAATCAGCATTTTCAACCTCAAAGATTGTTTTTACTGTTTTGTCTACCAGCTCTTTCTCTGTTAATCAAAGCTTACATTTATAGGGGCTGGGGTTACGGCTCAGTGGTAGAATGCTTGCCTAGCATGTGTGCAGCACTGGGTTTGATTCTCAGCACTGCATATAAATAAAGTCCATTGACAACCAAAAAAAGAGTAAAGCACCTAACAGTCTACAAAGTACTAAAAAAAAAAAACAACAAAAAACTACATTTATAACATAAGCAGCATGGCTGCGGTGAGGAAACAGTTTATATCCTGTTAACATCTCATTTAATCTGTCCAGCATTCCTATAACAGGCAGATTTCATTACTAACCTTAGTTGACAGTTTAACTCATGCAGTATATATCTTAGGAGGATGGCAGTTTCTCTTAGGCATTGAAAATATTTAGGATATCAAAATTTTCATTTCCGATTTGAGAACAAGTCACATGAAATCTTAGGTTAGGAATGACTTATCAACAGCCGAACCTGGCCAGGTGCAGCTGGGCCTTTGTTCACTGAGCAGGGAGTATAGTATGATAGATTTATTTCACTCTCCCTGGTGGGCCATCCACTGTCCTGAGCAACCTGCTCCTCAGCCCTTTGTTTGGTGAGCCAAAGAGCTAAATCTTTCCTTCCAAAATTGCCTAGAGAGGACAGAGCTCCCTGGTCTTCTTGTTTAAGGATGTTTTCCTTTTAAAAGGAGAGAATAGGTACAATAATAGGGCTGCTTTCCTGCTTGGATGGTCCAAAGGAAATGGATTGCTGACTCTATGGTTTTTCCCTCAACATGCCAGGAAAGGTGGTCATCATTGTTCACTGTTTTGGTGCAATGGACACCCCCATTTATGTTTTAAGTAATTTTACAAATGATTTACAGAACTAAGAGTGATAGTAAAAAATAATTGCAAGGATTAACAGGCATTCAAATACTCAAAACTATTCAAATCTTAACAAATACATCATATTTTTTAATATACTAGAAATTACTGGACCTTTTAAATAGATGAATATATTTCCTTAAGGCTTTCGTTCATAAATAAATATCTGTGAAGATACATGTGTGCGCATGTAAATTAAAACAGCAGATAATTTCATGTATTCCTTGTCTTTGGAGATAAAATGAGCACTGTCCCTTAAATGCAATGAAGTAGTCTGCCATGCATGAAACTGGAACATATTCAACTGGAACTACTGATTTCAGATTTCAAATACATCTCTAATAGGCTCTGATTTATCATTGCTTTCACTGTTTTGTGTTTGCACTTGTATCCTCAGCATATAATACTTTGAAATTTTTGATGGCTCATAGTTTTATTGAGATGGCAACCATTTTCTTTATTCCCTAATTATAAAACAATTTTTAGACTTAAAAAGGCCAATTGTGATGATCAATCCATAGTTTAAAAAAATATCTAACCAGGTACAAGGCACATGCCAATAATCCCAGTAAGTTGGGAGCTTGAGGAAGGAGGATTGTTAAGTTGGAGGGCCAGCCTCAGCAATTAGCAAGACTGTGTCTCAAAATATAAAAAGGGTTGGGGTTGAAGCTCAATGGTACAACACCCCTGGGTTCCATCCCCAGTATTAAAAACAAAATTCTCTATCCCATCTGTTTCCCTCTAGTCACCTTGGGCACAACTGCTTTCAGCCTTTCTCTACCTATGAATTGTACCTAGTAAATTATGATGCATAGTAACTGTAAAGATGAAAAAATATTGTCACACCATTTTTTGGCAAAACAGGATGGTCCAGGTTTTTGTTACCAAAAGAGCAATAAGGGCTGGGGATATGGCTCAAGAGGTAGCGCGCTCACCTGGCATGTGTGCGGCCCAGGTTTGATCCTCAGCACCACATACAAACAAAGATGTTATGTCCGCCGAAAATTAAAAAATAAATATTAAAAAACTCACTCTCTCTTAAAAAAAGAGCAATAAAATCTTCCTATTATGAATAAACTGGATGAAAATACCATTTTTTGTGTGTTTAGAAATCATTCATTCATTACCAAAATGAATCTAAGAAATATTTTTGTTTATGTGAATATTGCACCACCATTCTGGAGTGCTGCTATGTGTCTACATTTGTTTTCTGATTTATATGATGTCCTCTCTCAATTTTCTTCTCCTTTTTCATTATGACTAGAAAAATAAGAAATCCTGAATTATCAGTTGATGTTTCTGGACTTCTAAAAGATGATACAACACTTTGGGAAACACAATAAGGAAACTGAAGGATGATATGATAGTGATGATTTCATTTTTACTATTGCATCTTCCTTCTAGGTAATACCATCATCCTTCCATTATTATCTTAGTCTTGTCTAGCATAGTTTGGATTAAATTGTATGAAGTAATTTTTACAATGATGAAATAGTCTTTCATGGTATAAGAGTGTCAAAATTTTGATGTGTTTTAAATTTATAAAAATCCTATGAATCTATGGTGATTGCAAGATAAATTGAGCTGCATTCTATATTTTAAATTTTTTTTTTTTTTAGTTGTAGATGGACACGATACCTTTATTTATTTTTATGTGGTGTTAAGGATCGAACCTAGTGCCTCACACGTGCTAGTTAAGCTCTCTACCACTGAGCCACAGTCCCAGCCCCATTCTGTTTTTAACATACAAGTTTGGTTATTGTTCTTTAAAAGACTGCTAAGAAAGAATAACATAAAATATCAATTATAAATTGCTAGAACTCAACAACTAGATTGGGTCTGGGGGTTCTATTAAGCCTCTGTTCTCAACTGGGAGAGCATGTTAAACCTGCATGGCTGCTGGGTGTGTTGGTGCATGTGTGCAATCCCAGCTACTCCCACTTACCTGGGAGGCTGAGGCAGGAAGATTGTAAGTTCTAGGCCAGACTGGGCAATTTAGTAACATCCTGTCTCAAAAAAATGGGCTGGGGATGTAGCTCAGTGGCAGAGCACCCCTGGGTTCAATCTCTAGTACTGCAAAAACAAAACAAAATACTCTGCATGGCTAAGGGGTCTATCTATGCTTAAGATTTTTCATGGTCTGGCTTCCTAGAGAATGGTAACAGGCTCTCTCATTCAAGAGTCAGCCTTGGATACAAAGGGCAGGGAAATTGGAGCCAAGGAGATTCTCTGTATGATCTCTAGCTAACCAATAAGTCCTAGGAGATTAGAACACTTGGTGTGTTCCCTTCTGATTATTTTCTGGTGAGCCTCACTCTTGAAGGGCTTAAACCATGTCTGACCTCATCCGGTTGGAGGCTCAAGGGCAAACAATATCCTATCAGACCAGGATTTCTCGGGGTGGAATTGATGGTAGTTTCTACTTATTTCTATACAACTGTGGTGTGCTCAACAAGATTGTTTCCTTAGGAGAGCCTGGGTGAGGCAGCATGGAGAGAGCAGCCTTTGGAGAAGGCTGCACCCAGGTTTGAATCCTCACTCTGCCACTGTTTACCATCCCAGTAACCTTAATTAAGTCACTTCAGAATTTTTTTTTTTTGTGTGTGTGTGTGTGTGTGGTGCTGGGGGCCTAATCTAAGGCCTTGTGCATGCTAGGCAAGTACTCCACCACTGAGCTATAGCCTCAACCCCACTTGACAATTCTGTTTCCTCATTTGTGAGGATAGAGGCAGATGGTGATAGTGCCTACCTCAAAGGTATAAGGTACAAATCCAGGAAATTTGATTGAGTGTATTTTGTAAGTGGCCTTGTTTCAGGCACTGGGGGATAGAGGTGAAGCTCACAACAGGCCTTAGGGCCTCCTCTGGGTGTGTTTTAGGAACTTAGAGATGTCACATAAAAAGCCTGGGTTATATGCTAGGTGATAAAAGAGGGGCAACAGATATGGAGCACAAGAAGAGAGTGGGTAACTCGGGTGTAGGTATCCGGTGTGCCTAGGCACACAAAATAGGAAAGAACATTGGCACTGGGGACAAAATGGTGAGCATGGAGGAAATGGGGCACTCTGCCTGGCACAGAAAATATCCAACTCAGGTAAGATGCTCTTTTTGAAAGAGTTTGCCCTGGATGTCCTCCTTTTTCCTGGGTAGGTAAATAATGTGGCACCTTCTTAGTTTTGTTCTGTTACTCATGAGGTGGGATAGGCAGGGTTGGTGGGTCTGGGCTTCCCCTCCCCTCCCCCTGCTGCCATTATCAGTTGTGTCCAGATGGTCACAGGATCCCTAATCTGGGATAATCGGTGGGTCACAGCCCAGCTGGGACCTGGGTCTTTGTGTCTGGTTATGATGTGCCAGCCCCAGCAGGAAAGACTGCAGACAGGCCCTGGGGCTCTGGAAGATGGGGAGAGCAGGGGGTCTAGCCCTGTTCTGGAGGGAGATATGAGGAACAGATGATAACTCCTCTTCAAAAGGCAATCTGAGCATAAATAAGGGGGCTTCTGCAGATGGGCCTGGCCAGGGCCTCCAGCCTTGGGCTTAGCTTCAAAATCTGCCTGGTTTGTTTTGTTCCCTCTCTATTAAGCACACCCCCACCTACCCAGCAGTTTTGTCACTGCCCCTAGAGCCTCAGGCCACACCACGTGTTTATAATGGCATCAGGAACTTGTGCCTAATATTGATTTTGGGGATCTGGCAGGTCCAGGTGCACAGCCATGCTGGCTGGGTTCTCAGGCCTGTGACTCTGGAGCCCTTCATCCTTCATGAAATATTTCATACTTTTAGAAAATGTCCAGTGCTGTTTTGAAGGTAAATGAGGTAATGAGTGTTTTATGGGCTGAATAGGTATCCCTCTAAAGTTCACAATGGAACCTAATACCCAACGTAATGATATTGTGAGGTGTGGCCTTTGGGGAACTCATGCAGTCACTTGAGACTAGTGCCTTTTTGAAGGGAGATGCCTTGCCCACTTCCATTAGGTGAGGTCACAGCAAGAAAGCGCCATCTGTGAAGCAGAACCCTCACCAGACACTAAGTCTGCTAGTGCCTTGATCCTGAACTTCCCTACACAACTGTGAAAAATAAATTTCTATTGTTTACAAGTTGCTTAGTCTAAGGTTATTTTAATACAGCAGCTTGATGGACTAAGATGGTATAAAAGTGCTTTGAAAACAATAAAAGCAGGGAACAGATGTTAGGGATTGCATCTCCAGGCCAAGGAGGCTCACCTTGGAATACACACACACCAACCTTTGAATGAGGTTTTATTTTCACAAGAAAAGGGGGCAATAAGTTAAAGGGCCATTGACATTGCAGGTTCCAGGAGGGGAGAGTGGTATGCCTGAGTTCTCCCTGCCTGTTCCTGGCTCAGGCAGTCCCAATCTGAATCACCTGCCCAGGCTCTGAACAATAGTAACACAGCCATGGGAGCTGGTACAGCGCTGCAGGGATGGCTGGGCCTCCACCTGCCCACTGCTGGGGTCAAAGGTGAAGACCCTATCAGTGCTTTCCCCATGATCATCCCGCCCGCCGAGGATGTGGACCTTCCCATCACACACAGTCAAGCCACAGCTCTCCTGGATGGACAAAGAGAAAACAGTCAACTATGGGGTCCAGCCTGGGGCTCCCTACTGCAATCCTAGCTGGCCAGACCAGATAATAGAAACTTTCCCTACAAACGTAGGGAGGCAGAAATTAGAGTTCAGGCTCTGGCTTGGCCCTTCTTAAATGAGGCATAATCAGGTCATCTGCTCTGGGCCTTAAGTTTCCTCATCTGCAAAGGATGAAGAATAATAGTACTTTCTTCATAGGGTACTCTTCCACAGTTAATGGGAATAAGTATGTAAAGCATTGTATATAGTGCCTTAGGAGGCAAAGGCAATATTGCCCGGGATATAGTAAATACACCGGGAATGATAATCACACCACCAACACCTAAGAAGCCAGAAATCTGGTTCTTAGGAATGCTGAAGGTCAGGATTGGCAGGGACCACCAGTCCAACCACACCTCCCCATAGTCTCTGGAGTCTCTGGAAGGAGATAGAAAGTCCAGGAGACAAGGAACTATAGGCACCAGAGTAGCTGACCTGGACCTCCTGTTTGTGATACTACTGGAGCAAGTAAACTTAGCAGAATCCTCCCCCACTTCCCACTGCACAACATGTCAGCTGGTGGCCTTTGGGGGTAGGAAAAAACACACTGAAGGGTCATTGAGATCAACCCTTCACTCAAAGATACAGCACTTGCAGTTCTAGGCTTTGCCTTAATATGTCCTAATCGGTAGCCTTGGGCCAACCTCTCTAAGGCCAGCTGCTTCATCTGTGAAAGTTTGATCATTACTGGGAGGACAGAGTTAGAGAATCATGTACCATATAAGACCCATCACTTCCAAGATCCACTTTCCTGAATGGACCATTGATTGCCAGGGCCCAGGCTAGGGATCCTCCACTTACCACGGGACTGGGAAGGACAGCAGCCTCCCCCCAGACATCTGTGCCAGGGTCATAGGTGAAGATTTTGCTCAGGAGGCCCCCCACCACATAGATGGTATCCTCAAGGGAGACAGCTTCAAGACACCGCTGGGAGAAGGGCGCTGGTGACCGCAGGCTCCACTGGCCCTCCTTGGGGTCAAAGCACTGTACCTGAAGGGCAGGAAAGCAGTGGTGGTGAAGCTTATCTTCAAGTGCCCCATTGCCCGTGTCCTGCCACTTCGTTTCCCAGGGATACTCAGCACACCACCAATATCAACCAGGCCTGGGCTAGTGTCTGGAATGTAGAGACCTACTGTCCCTGCTATCAGCCTAGTTCTGCTTTCTATGTTCCATCCCCAATCCCTGGATGCCCTTTGTCAAAAGCCTCCTCATCTTTCAAGGTCCAGCTCAAATGTCACCCACTCCTAAAGCCCTTCGGGGTGTTTCCTGCCTCCTCCACCAAAGGAACAGTATCTTTAATGGAGGAGAAATTAGGCCCTAATGAGATTAATCATCTGAACCCAATATCAAGCTGGGAGAGGTTCATGTCCTAGCAGGTGAAGGTACTATCCATATTCCCCCTTTTTCCTCAACAGAGATTTGTCCCTGGTTGTATACATTGTCAATCCTCTTTCATGGTGCTCTGGGGTTATGGCGATGTTCCAGCTAACGCACCTTGCAGCCTGCTGCTACAGCTGCTACAGGCCTTTCAGGGGTGCACACCTGTAGCTGGCTGCCTGTTTACCATTACTATCTTTCCTCAGTAGTATCCTTGGAGGCCTCCCAGAATAGCCTTTAATAAACGAGTGCTACATGAGAAGGTGTGGAATGGCACCAACCACTACTGGTGTCCCCTATTCCACTCCAGGAAGGTTTGCTGGAGAAATGGGGTCCTGGGAATAAGGAGGAGTGAGGGTTCCTAATTTGGGAAAAATTTGGGTACCAGGACCACAGGCTTGTGAGGCCATCAGGGGAGGGAGGGAGGGAGCAGCCATGAAAAAGATAAGTTTTTATTCACAAAAAACTAAACGCTACAATAGATTAGTAGACTAAAGTTCATCCACCCAGTGGGATGTTACAGACACTGAAATGATAGCCATTAAGTTCTAAGCATGTGGAAAGTGCTTTTACTTAAACTAGAAAGCAGAATGCAAAATTTTACAGTAAGAACATAAAACTAATACAGAAAAGCAAAAGTCAATTTGTGGAAACCTGGAAAGCAATATACCAAAATATTTGTAGAACTTATGCTTAGGTGGTGGGGCTGTTACCTTTCCTTCTAGGCTTTCAATGAATGTATTTTTGGAGAGGGATGGAGAAAAAAACTTCAATCCTACCCCTGCCCTCACTTAATTTTTAAATCTATGAGACCCATATGGATGGGATCAGCCCAAATACTCAAGTCCAGGTGTGCTGCTGGTGTGACACTCGGGACATTTCTCTGAATTCATTGCCGTGCCTGAAATCTTAGGATGACTCCTGGGCTGCTGACGTGATTGAGAAAATGGACCAGCACACGCAAACACCCAAGTTTACGGCTGATGCACAGTAAGCACCGCTGATTCCCTATAACTTCTCATGCCCCTTCCACGCCCCTAGACTTGCACCCACCTTGTCGGTATTGAAGCCATCCTGCCCAGCGCCCCCGATAACGTAGAGACGACCAGCACAGGTCGCCACCGCCGCAGAGCTCACCGCCTCTGGCAGGGGCGCGGCCGCGGTCCAGGTGTTAAAGAAAGGGTCATAGCGCTCCATGCTGCGCAGGCGCCGAAGGCCATCGAAGCCACCCACCGCGAACAGCTGTAGGTGAGAACATCAGCGGCGTCTGGAGTCAGGGCCATAGTCTGAGTGGGCAACTGTCACCACCCCAGCTTCCAAATTAACATGGGCAAATCTTTAGCACAGACACCACCTGGGCATCTTTCACCCAGTTAGGGAACTTCGCTGAGATGCTTCCTCTCCTTAACTGGGATAATGAGGCTGGTCTCTAAAATGACTAATGAATGCAGATTACAAATACCTGATGCTTACTAATAATAGCTAGAGTATTACCACCTCCACTTAATCGATGCTAAAAAGCACTTCTGTGCCGGGCTTGGTGGCGCACCCCTGTAATCCCGGCGGCTAGGGAAGCTGAGACAGGAGGGTCACAGCAATGACGAGGCGCTAAGCAACTCAGACCCTGTCTCCAAATAAAATACAAAATAGGGCTGGAGAATGTGGCTTAGTGGCATCCCTGGGTTCAACCCCTGGTGCCAAATAAATAAATAGATTTTTTTTCCCCTTCCTTCCTTTTGGTACTGGAGATTGAACTCAGGGGCACTCAACCACTGATCAGAATCCCCAGCCCTTTCTTATACTTTATTTAGAGACAGGGTCTTCTGAGTTGATTAGGGCCTTGATATGTTGCTGAGGCTGGCTTTGAACTCCTGATCCTCCTGCCCCATCCTCCAAACCATTGGGATCACAAGCGTGCACTGCCGAACCCAGCATTTCTGTGTTTTTGAATTCAGGATGTAGTTTATAAAGATAATTGGCAGATTTTTTTTCTTTTCTTTTCTTTTTCTTTTTCTTTCTTTCTTTCTTTCTTTCTTTTTTTTTTTTTTTTTTTGTGTGTGTGTGTGCTGGGGATTGAATCCAGGGGCACTTTTATCACTGAGCTACAAACACAGTCCTCAAAAAAAAAAAAAAAAAAAAGGAGAGAGGGCTAGGGTTGTAGCTCAATGGTAGAGCGCTTGTCTCTCACATGTGAGGTACTCACTGGGCTCAATCCTCAGCACCACATAAAAATAAATTAACTAAAATGTATTGTGTCCATCTACAACTACACACACACACACTATATGTGTGTGTGTGTGTGTATATATATATATAATATTATATTTTGAGACAGGATCTCCCTAAGTTGCTGAAGATCTCCCTGAATTACTGAGGCTAACCTAAACTTGCAATCCTCCTGCCTTAGCCTCCCCACTTGCAAGGATTACAGGAATGCACTACCAACACCCAACTAGAAGTTTTTGTCTTAAGTGGAAGAGTCAAGTTTCAAACCTGGACTGTTTGGCCCCACAGCTCACACCTTTGACCACTAGCCTGCATTATTACAGTAATGGCTATTATTGTTAGCATTGGTATTATTATGTGATCTTAGGCAAGTCCCTTTCCTTTCTTGGACCTCAGATCCCTTCTTACTTCCGGAGGTTCATAGACAGCCTTCTCCCAGATGGTCCACATCTGTGTCTTGGGTCCCACCGAAATAATCACATTGTATGCCTACCTGACCCTGCACAGCTGCCATCTTGTGCCTCCACCTCCCCTTATGCAGCGAGGCTACTTTGATCCAGGTGTGCAGATGGGAGCTAAACATCCACATATCACGGCTGTTGATATGACCCCCTAGGGAGAAATAAGCAACCGTTGCCTCCAGGCCCTCTTGCTATCCCCCCAAAAAACAGAAGCACAGACGCCCAAAGGAAGGGTTAAGGATAGAAAGTAGAAAGGACATCCTCTGAGCCATTGTAAGACCCTCTGATCCCAGACTGCTTTGAATGAAGAGAAGATCTTGAGTTAGGGCTCTTGAGGAACAGAATAAGGAAGAAAGAGATAATCTTCACTGGGTGCCTTGGGTGCTTTGTACTCAGGGAAGCAAATGTCAGGGTGGGGACTCTAGGCAAGAGTAGGAGTTTCAGGAATGTTCTGGAGACCAGGGGAAAGCAGAGCCATCTGCACAGGGATGAGGGAAGGGGTAGAGGGTAAGGCAGTAATCCTACATCACTTCTGCTTTTACCTTCATGATTTCATTTCCATTCTCAACCCTCCATGAGAAGCAGGAATTATGATACCTAGTTTCCATAAGCAAACTCATGAGATGTGGGAGTTCAGGAATGACCTGCCGAATGCCTCATGTTCTGGCTCCCAAGCCCAGCACTTAGGCTGCTGAAGGACACCACTAGCTACACTAGTGTGTCCCCCTGCTAGACTACATACCTCTTCAACCAATATCTGTAGGTTATCAGGCAAAGTCCCGTCCCTGTCTCCCGACTGGAGGGGAAAAATAAAGGGGCGGTGTGCAGGAGGCTCTGAGCCAATTCTGTGGGGCTCCTGCTGTGGCCCCGCCCTCACCAGAAACGTAGACGTCATTGCGAAGAGCACAGGCCGCAAACTCTGAGCGCATGTAGCCAGGCAGGCTGGGCAGTGGGGTCCAGCGCTGGCTCTCTGGGTGGTATGCATCGGCGAAAGGTAGCTTCAGGAGACCCTTGCGGTCACAACCACCAATGACCACGATCACTTCAGCCAGGTCCATGAATCTGGCGTGGGGATAAACCCAAGGCCTGTTGACCAGCAACCAAGGTGTAGCCCTTTCTCACCCTCTTGCTGACCACACTACAGTACTTCTGCCCTTCCATACCTAAATACCCACCTCTCCAGGGACCCCACTGAACTCCATCACTGCCAACCTTCCCTTTGGTTACCAATGGGAAAAGGTCACGAATTTTATTCTGTTCACTTCTTTTATATATATATATATATATATATATATATATATATATATATATATATATTGTTCACTACTTGTTTTTATATATCTATATCTATATCTATCTCTATCTCTATCTATATCTATATCTATATATCTATATATCTATATATAGATATATAGATATATATATAAAAGAAACTTTAAAAAGTCCTCCCCCATAAAAATCACCTCGTTTAATCATTATGACTATGGTAGGAGGTAGGGATTACTACCCCTTTTACAGAGGAGGAAACAGGATCACAGGCTACAACTTGCTCAAAGCCAGATCCCATTTCATCTGAGACAATCCATCCTCTTTACACTTTTCTGGCTTCCATCCCCCAAGCCATCGGTAATTCCTTTGAATAGGACTGCTCACGCTTTCAGCAAAGCAACCCTTCCCCGAACCCCTCACCCTTCAGGCTTCTGATCTCACCACATTTTCCAAACCCTTAACTCAGCGGTTTCCTTATTACTTTGACAGTGAGAATTATCTCTGCCCCAGTAAGGCTGTTAGAGATTTAGTGGGTAAAAGTGTCATCCCCTTCTTTTGTCCTTGAGGTGACAGATCATCTTGGACTACTCCACCCGTAGTCTCCTGGTCTGGCATTCTGGGGATTGGGGTAAAACCCTTATTTAACTCTCCATGCCCCCGCCCATTTATATCAATCGCTAGTCACTGGGCTCCTAGAGAGCACTCACTTCAAGACCTACAGAGTAAGCACTCAGAGTTATAAATGATCTGCAAGAAAGAGTGTGTTCCAGGACGACCTCTGTGCCTCTCCCAACTGCTCTGTTATCTCCTGGAGGGCAGTATCTGGGCACTGGGCCTATGAAATGTTGCACGAATGACTGAATTTCATTCAAGACGCACGACTAAGTGAATTAAGTAATGGTGAAAGAATGAGTGGGTAGTTGAAGAACAGGGAACTAGCGGAGGGTGGGAGGAAGGGAAGCAGCGGCCGGCCGTACCTCCGCGGCCGGGCCCGCAGCGCGCCGGCCTCTCGGCCCAGGATGAAGCTGGCGCGGGCCTCGAGCAGCAGAGGACGGCACTCGCAGCAGGCCTGCAGCAATTCATCAGCTTCCACTTTCTCCAGGAAGTAGGCGGGCGCCAGCAGCGGGAGACGCACGTGCTCCAGCAGGCGCCGCAGCTGCCCGCGGCGGGCGGGCTCGTCGTGCCGCACCCAGCGCATGGCTGCCTCGAATACCGCCTCTTCTCGTGCCACGCCCAGCGCGGGGTCCGCCAGCAGCGCCGCCACTTCGTCGGGTGCCAGCTCCAGGAAGTCAGCGTGGCGTGCCACCTCGGAGAAGGCTTGGCGTAGCACGCGGCCGCAGCGCTCTGCCAGAGAGGCGAGCGAGAAAGCAGCAGCTACTCGGCGCAGCGCCAGGCTGTTGTGGGCGCGCAGGCGGCCCTCGAGGAAGCGAGCGCAGACCTCGCGCAGGCCCACCACTCCCAGCCGCTCGGCCAGCGCCAGCACGGCGGCCGCCTCCTCCTCGGCGCGCAGCCGCACGCCCGCGCCGTAGACGTAGTCGAGCACCACGGCTAGCGCCGCAGCCGCTGCCCTGCCTGTCGGCCCGGTGCCAGGCTCCTCGGGTGACATCTGTACCACAGGCACCACGGCGAGGCAGCGCTCGGGTCGACCGGCCCCGAACAGGCTGCGAAAGTAGGCGCTGCCCGCGCTGAGCGCGGCACGGTGACAGGGAAAGTCGCGGCCACCGGCGCGCAGAACCACGTCGGTGAGGATGCCATTTCGCCGATACGCGTTGAGGGTCTGCAGGACGCGCTGCGCGTGGCAGGACGCTTTGCACGGCGCCTCGCAGCCCCTCTCGGAATCCTGCGGCCCGGGGGCCTCCCGCATCCTGCAGGGTGGAGAACACAGCGTCGGGAAATTGTCCTGCGAGGCTGGCCTAGGATCAGGAGGCACTACTCGCGACCCAAACCAGCCACTTATTCTTTAGTTCGCTCATTGGTTTACTCTTGCACGCACAAACGTAACGTGTGCTTGGATTCATTCAAACGCTCTTCTAACCAGACTTTAATCTAGCCTCTGCCCTATCTGTACCACCTCCTCCCATCACCCACTAAAGCCATATTGCCCTTTTTTCTTCAGACTCGCTAAGCTTTTTTCTATCAGTCTCCGCAGGAGGCAGATGGCAGACTCTCAAATAGGGTAATTTGTGGAGAGTCCAATAAAGGATCGGTTTACAAAAACCTAAGCAGTATTTAGGGACTCCAACAGGGATAGAACAGTGCCACGGGCTACCAGCAGTAGGGAGTCTTCATCACCAAGGTCTGAAGGAGGGAGGGTTCCAGGAACATGGACAAAATATCTCTATAAGGACGGTTCCATGACAGGAGCTGCAGTATTTGATTAAGGGTTTCAGGCTACCCTAGGGACCCCAGTGTGTGCGTACGAATGTGCACACAGGTGCGCAATGATTATCTCCCTTTCTCCAACTTTGCTGCTGCTCTCCTGTAGGTGTAGGTGCTTCCTGTTGACCAAACTCTGATTATATTTATTTAATGTCTGCCCCACCCTCACAGCACAGCATCATGCTATAGTAAGTGCTTAGACCTGTTCAAAGTCGAGTGAATGTAATGAAACAAGTATTTATTCAGAGACTTCCCAGAGGTCACAGTTTGGCAGAGGTCCTCTGGGGGAAGTATGAAGAATCTAGGGAGCTCACAGAATGGGTAGTAAACTCAATTTGAGGGGATTCAGGGGACGTGTTCCCGAGGGGTCGTTCAAACTGAGAAGACTGGGTAGAATTAGTGAAGCCAAAGGAGTAAAGGGAAGGTGCCTACTGTTGTGGGGAAGTGGAGAGAACCTGGCTCTAGTGCTCTGACCTGGATTGGGTAAGTTGTGAGCACTCAGAGGGAACCTCCCCTTCAGAGATTTGCTGCTAGGAGTAAAGGAGGGGTGTTGGGAAGAGCTGCACTCCACAGACTGAAGAGCTGTTCCCCACTGGTTTGGGTTTGGACCTTATGAGCATACAGCCCCTGCTTGTACCCCTCCAGGGTGGGGAGCACACCTTTATGTCTTATTCCAGGGAAGCTCAGCTCTGCACTGGAGCTCCTTGCCTCTCCCTCCATTCTCCTGATCTCAACTGCTCTGCCACCTCTAGAGGTGAGATCTTGCTTGGTGTCAGTCTGGTTGGCTGGGCGGTGGACTCCCTACCGTAGCTTCACAGAAAGTAAGCTTCCCGGTGGACAAGGAAGTTAACTATATTTGCCCAAGTAGAGCGGGCTGAGCCCTGACTGGCTGTGTAGAGGCTCTGCATGCCTAGCTACTCTCTGCCACTGGCCAGGGTGGGGGTGTGACTTGGAGCAGCCAGAGACCATCAGAGGGAGATAAGGCAGGTCATTCCAGTGTGCTGCCCTCAGTGTATCCTAAGCCAGCCCAGGATGAAGCCACACACTGAGGTCAACTTCATCAGGAAAAGGAGGGACTTCTCCCCCCTGAGATGTCCCAGGGCTGGAGGGGCTCCCTGAGAGGAGGGAAGAGGTTCTGTCCTGGGAAGTGCACGTGTACTTTTTCATTCTACTCTCCACCACTCTAGGTACTGTGAACTATGGACACAGGGACTTGAGACCCAGTTTCCATCCTGAGGATTCCCAGTCTGGAGCGTGGGGGGCTCCACCCAGTTGGAATATGGAAGGTAGAGCTTCCCAGGTAGGGCTTCGTCAGCATTCTTCCATGGGGCAGTCTAAGCCCTGGCTAAGGTCGTGACTGAGGCCCCACCTATGGAAGTCGGCTCAACATGCCAACGTCCCTGTCTTTCTGTCACCCCCACACTCACTCACATGTACACAGCTCAGATTTCTGACACCACTACCACACAACCAGTCAGCCCTGCATCCTGAGCCTTGCCCAGGGCTACCTGGCACTTACCTGGCCACTCCCTCTCCCAGAGGCTCCGCAGCTGATGCTTTCACGAGGACCACTCCTGATTGTACCTGCTGCCTACACCCCAGCAGCCAGGCTCCAGTGTCCCTTCCTGCCGCTCTGCCCAGACTCCCACTCAGGCTCAGCTGCGGGAGGACAAAGGGGCTGGACGCCAGCAGGAGAGGAGGAGGGGAGGGGGAGGGGGAGGGGTGGACGCTGGGCTTTTGTTCCACTCTTGGACCAGCCCCAGGAGGGGAGGGGGTGGGAGTAAGAGTGGGATTGACTGTGTGTGCAACTCTGGGATCTGGCATGCCTGGGATTGGGAGTGACCTGTGCTGGCCTTGTCCTTCAGTAATACACAGGGGTGTGTGTGTGTGGTGTGCCTCAGGTAGGCGAGGTGGTTGTCAACATGTTGGTGTTCCAGTGTAAATATGTGTGAATGTGGGAGTGCGTGACTATAGCTTGAGGTGGTGTGGACTTGTGGATGGATGACCACACAGCTGCAGAAGTGACCAAGAATGTGACTGCTACAGATGTGGATTGAGGTTTCTCTCCTTCTGCCTCTGTGTGACTATGCTGTATCCATGTCCCTGCTTGATGGCAGACGTCATTGTGGGACTTTGCCTGACTCTATCTCAGTATCTGTGTCTTTCTGTTCATTTTTATGTATGTCATGAGTGTCTCGGACTTGTGTGTGTTGTGGGCCTGTATATCCATGGTGTGTCTGTGTGTGTGACAGGGGTCTGTATAGCATGTGGTCCTGTGCCTGTCTGGTGTGGTATGAGTGGGGGATAAGCCCTTGGAGGGGGCTCAGTGGGGTAGGGCATGGTGTTACTGGGCAGGCTGAGTTGGGTGGAGAGGGGCTGACTTGGCCTCCTGGAGCTAAGGAAGGGGATTCCACAGGCTGGTTCTGGATGATTTGTTGCCTCTACAAAGGCCCACAGAGCCTGACACCCACGGGGTTGCCCTCTTGGAAGGGGCCCAACTTGGGGAGAAGATTGCTTTGACAAGAATCTGGGTAGACCCTGGGCACCTGGGACCTAGTCTGGCACTGTTGTGATGGTTGTGACTCTGGTTAGCACTGCCCACCTCTTGGCCTGGCTCTTCATCTCAGCAGGCAGGATACACAAGATTCCTGCTCTGCCTATCATATTGGGTTGCTTATAAGAAGGTGAGTGAAAGCTCTTAGAGAGGCCAGGTGTGAGGAGACCCTGACCCAGGCAGAGCAGGCTCAGACAGAATGGGGGCGCTCAAGATGATCTTGACCAAATGTGTGTCCTGAGGCTTGGCTAGAGTCTGTTCTGAGGACCTGCTCCAGGGAATGGTGAACTGCCCTTATACCGCAAAAAAAAGATTTCCTGTGTGACTATTATTTAAAGAATGTGAGATATTTGGGGGTCTTCATATCTCTTCTTGGGAAGAAGGGACTGGGGGTTCACAGAGGGGCCTGGAGAAGGTGGAAAGTGGGCTCAGACAGGATGAGGCTCCATCCTCTGAGGTCAGAAGGAAGAAAGGAGTGGTTTACAGGGGACAGCCAGAGGTCTAGGGGTCCCTTCTCTGTTTCCTTGTGAAGTAGGTGGCGAGGCTGTTTTCCGCAGAGAAGGGAAGGTCGTGGAGGGTTCCAGGAAGGTAGGTTCCCCAGGTTATATAAGAGGAATCAGGGTGGACCATGGCTGCAGGCTTAGATGGAGAGAAGCCAGGCTGTCTGCCCATCTAAGGTAGGACCGCCTTCCAACCTCCATTATTTGGGGTGAAAGGGTGGCAGCTAGACTGGCCCTGGATTGGAGGATGGGGTATGGGCTGGCTGTTCCAGTTGGGACCCCAGCCCCCTCCATCCCCACTTTTCTCTCCTAAGATTCCAGGATGTCTTAAGGTTCCCAAGTGTGGCCAGGAGCCTCAGATACCCTGGCCAGTGGGCCAGGGGGAACTGACTAGATAGGGAAGGACTGGTGTGAAAGTTTTATTCTCTTTCCTATGTGGGCCTGACAGAGGTTGGAGAGAAGGCATAACATGGTGGGGGGTGTGCATTTTGGGTAGGGCAATGCCCCCAACCCCAACACTGGCCCATCAGTTTCACTTACTGCCTGTGTCCAGAGAAGAGGCTGGAGCTGACCCTTGCCCCTGGAAGAAGCATTTGTCAGATATTCAGTAGCAAGGGAAAGAGGGATAGTCCTAGAGGTTATAACATGAGGGGTCAACATTTGGAAGGGACTCTTTTTCTTTCCCTTCAAGAAAGTGCCAGAAACTTTGAGGCCCCAAGAATTCTATCTATCCTTGTCTGGAGATGAGACACATCCCTTGGCTCCCGGGAAGTGTGGCATTTGCTTCAGGCAGGCTAGAGCTGGGGTTCAGCCTCACCCTTTCCCCTTGGGACACACCCAAGACATACAGACCCCTGGGACAAACTCAGAGTTGAAGATCTGCCCTGACTCCACAGTGAACCCCTCCCTGCAGAGAGCACACACCCCAAATATTGAAGAACAGGAAGGGACATATGTGGTCCCTGGGCTGCGTTTTGACTTTTGGCCCAGGTGTTCCCATTATGCTAGGCATAGGGGTGCGCCTGCCTCAGGAAGGTCCAAAGCCCTGAGAACTCAAAGCCACCCCCTGTCATGGGGCAGAGGCCTGGTGAGGGCTTGTTCTTCTATAGGGGAGCTCAAAGTGCCTCCATATGGCTGAGGGACCAGCTGTCCCACTCCCCAGCCCTGCATTTAACTACCTGTCCCCCCTGTTATGGAAGGCGATGTGGGTTGGAGCCAGTCTCTGGGTGGGACACTGGCTCTGCCTGTTCTAGCTACATGGCCTTAGACAATTGCTTTACCTCTGGAGCCAGGGCTGTTAAGGACACCTGGCATCATGACTGACAGGGTAGGGGCTCAGCCATCCTGCCACCATCCCAGAGTTACTGAGAACATTTCCTCCTCAAATCACAGGGCCAGAACTGAGCCCCAAACCCAGTATGCTCTGTCCCCACCCTCCTGCTGACAACTCATAGACAGCACACATCAAGATGGCAGCTTTAATCATCCTGGACGAGGCCCTCAGGCTCCCTCCACTGCAGGCCTACTGGCCACATGTCCACATTTCATCATGCTCAGAACACTTTTCCTAAGGGGTCTTTGCCCTGTGGCCACAGTGGGGGAACATGAGGTTGTATCAGTCTGTAGATCTCCTGGGCCTCAGGGCCACTTCTTCCCCAGAGGCCTGTTGGACACTTGGGTGTGAGATAGACCAGCCCTAAGCCTGTACTTCTGGCTATCTCCAGCTCCTCCTAGGGGACATGGTTCGAGCCCTCTGGTGGGGAAGGGGCTGGTGGTGGTGGTGGGAGGCTGGTTGGGAAGGAGGATGTATCTGGATCACAGCCACCGGCTTTCTCCCTGGGCAGAACTTCCTTGTGCTTTGAGACTGACATGGAGAGCAGAGCTGCCAGGAGCCAGGGGTAAGAGCCTAGCTCAGGTCTTCAAGGCAGGATAAAAATGGAGATGTCAGTTGCCCATGGCGTGGACAGGTAGACAGACACAGGTGGGCAATCACATCCTCGTTGCCACGGAAGATGGCACCATCCAGTGACCCATCAAAGCTTTCTGGCTGGGATGTGAGAGAGGCCTGTGAGAGCAGGACCAGGCCCCAGACCCCACACTTCCCAGAAGAAGGAGCCCCAGGCCTGCAGGGGCATCTGAAAGGCTGGAATCCTGGCCCAGCTGGGCCTCAGGGGAGAGGAAACACCCTCCAAGAGAGGTCATGGTGACAAGGGGCCAGGCCCCAAGTAGAGGCTGCGGAGCCAGCTCCCGGAGCTCTCAGTCCAACACGCTTCTGCCAGCTCTCCTGGGCTCTCCTGGTTTCTATGTCAGGTACAGGCCCAGACAGACAGGTCTTCTGCTAGCGCCCACCCCGGTCTGTAAGGGTCTTGGTGTGGCTGCCGCCCCCTCGGGGGCCCGCAGGCGTGGCAGTGCTGTTGGCATATGTGTCGTAGCTGCTGTCGGAACATACGGAGAGCTCATCGGAGACCTCCACGCCATCGCTGATCTCTATAGGGCCAGAGGGAGACAGAATGTGAGTGGGGAGGCCAGGGTGAGGATGGTGACAGGTGGGGCGGAAAGGGTGGCCTGCAGCAATTCCTAGTGGGGCACTTAGAGACCCGGTGCAGCTGCTGGGTTCCAGCTGGCATTGAGCCTGGCATTCAAGGCCCTCCTGGTCTGCTGAATGCTCTGGCCTTGCCTCAATATCTTATCTCCTGGAACTCTCCCCTCCAGCCACAGGAAGCCACCTGCGCCCTCTTGAGTTTGGCACTCTTAGTCTCCAGGGGATCTTTGTACATATTGGCCCCTCTCTTGGGAGGGACCAATGTCCCTGTGGACACTTCCTTTTCCTAAACTCTGACTCAAGTCTTCTCAGCTGTGTTGTGTCCCCCTTGTGGAAGCCTCCTCCGAGTCCCCCAGGAGGGATGGGCCTCTTCATGGACAGCCCCTGCTTCCTTTGGCCCCACCACATTTGGTGTGAGTTCTAGGACCCGACTAAACAGAGTGGCTCCCGAACATCTGGGCTGTAGAGATGGCAGAATGCAGGGCACAGGCGGGTTCGGGGAAGGTCTGCTGAGTGGAGCTCAGCCCAGAAGAATCTCTCTGGTTCCTGGTGCCCAGGCGAAGTGTTCCCACACTGCCCCCACCGGGAGCACCCTCCACCCACTACCCGGGTACTCTCTACCGCCCTCCACACTCCAGCTACATCATCACACCAAAACCTTCCTTGCTGCCCCAGGGAGCTCCGACCCCACTCTCCTCAGCACCCGCATTGGGAGAGCTCCAGCAACTCTCAATTTTCCATGTCTGTCCATATAGCTGCCTCCTCCATCCGACAGGGCTTGCCAACAGGGGCTAGCAACGAGTAGGGTAAAATCATTATTTGTGCTCCTGTATGTGAACTAGGGGAAGGGAGATGGACCTTCAAACAGGCCCCTCCCCGCCCGCACATCGCCCTTGCCCAACAACTGTGGTGTGAAAGGGAGCCACAGGATCCCGAGCTGCCTGCCTGTGGAGGTGTGTGTGTTCCTGTGTGTGCCTCTGTATGTGTGTGCCTCTGTATGTGTGCAGGTGTAAACCCAAGTGGGCTATGTACACCCGTCTGTGTCCCTACATACATGCGCTGTGTGACATTGCTTGTAGGTGTGAGCCCCCGGCCAGGGCCTGCTTCGCCTGTCTTCAGGCTGCTTACCCGAGAAGATGAGCTTCTCCTTCATGATGCTGACATCCCGGCTGGTCCGGCGCACCGCAGCGCTCAGCATGATCTGCTCAGGGTTGTAGCTCCGGATGCCACCTAGGCGCCACCTGCAGAAATGGTCCCATGGGCATCAGGTCCTTCCCCACCCCTTCCTGCAGCACAGACCCTGCCACTTCCAGAGCCTCTCTGGATGTGGCCTGAGAAACCGGCAAGACTCATGTTCCACTGGACAAATAGGGAAACAGGTCCAGAGAGGGGCAGGGCGGGGACTTGTGTCAGAGTCTGCTGGTTCTCGGCCAGGGCTCTCCTGCCTCCCTTTACCTCCAGAACCCTAAACTGGCAACCCGGCCCAGAAAGATGGTTGGTTAGTTCTGTCTCAGGTGCCTCCAGTTATGCACCTGGCTCTTTGGGACAATCTCAGGGAGGAAGGAGTTTAGCAGGCATGACTTGTGACTTGCCCTGGAATCCACATCAATGTCAGGAAGTTCCAGCTGATGCCTCCCACAGCTCCACCATCATGACAGGCCCAGGGAAGCCAGAAGGAAACCCAGAGATGAAGGGAAGGGAAGGGCAGCAGGGTAATAGCACTGCTCACAAGTGATCTTCACAGGTCTGGGAGGCAAGGGCGTTAGAGCGACTTGGGGTGGGGTGTCTGTGGCTCTGCTCCAGCAACCCTAAAGGGAGGGGCAGGCTGGAGCATGAATCCTCCTGAAGGCTGGGAGGGGCAGGGTGGTGAACACACTGACCTGAGGGTGGGCTGGGAGATGGGCGTGCACAAGGCACGCAGGGACCAAGAGAGAGTGGGGAGGACTCAGTCTCCTGGGCCCAGCCCCGGACACTGCCTTCGCTGTAGTAGTCCCTCCAAACTAACCCCAAATCCCTGGCCTCCCTTGGATGTTTCCTAGGATTTAGGCAGAAGGATTCATGACCCCCCGCACCCTACCCCACCAAAAGGAGATAAAGGGCAGCTTGGAAACAAGCACCCAGCCTTCTAGGGGACCAAATCCTGCTTGGGCCGGTGGAAGGAACCAAGACTCCACAAGAAATCAATTGTGAGTTTCTGGATGGGGTCAGCACAGCAGAAATGGACAGACGGATGGGTGGACAGAGCAGACAGACAAGGAGAAAGCAGGAGGCGGAGGGGAAGGCACCTGCCCCCTGGCTGGGCTGGCTGCCCTGCAAATCCTCGGGGGTACGGATGGCACCTCTTATCCAGCAGTGGGCCCCCAACGCCAATCTCAGTGCCTGCCTAGCGGGTGCTAGACAAGGACTCCTTGAGTGAACAAACAGAAGAATGAGGCCCACAGGGAAATGATCTTTTCCCCCTGCCTCATCCCCCAGGTCTCCTTCTCCATGATGCTGCCCCGACCCTCCGGGGACAATGACACTGCCCTGGTTGTATCTGAAGGACCCAGCACGACACTGGGCAGCATCGTGAGTGTCTACTGCCTCTGTGGACAGAGGAAGGATCAACTGGCTAAATGTCCCTCCCCCAGTCCCATAGCCAGAGGGCAGGTTCTCCTCCTAAAAAAGCTGGTCAGTAAAGGTACCTGACCCAGGAGGGCCCAAGGCAGTTGACCAAGGGATGCCTAAGACAAAGTTCTCATCTTGGAAATTAACATTAAAACCCAGCAGGAAGGTATCAGGCTACGGTCTCTGCAGCTAGGTGCATCTAGGACAGGAAGACGTTGTGGGGCTCCTCCCAGGGGAAGGGGAGAGGCGATGTCAGGGAGAGGAGTGGCAGTGGGGGTCAGAGACAGAGGAGGGAAGAAGGGATGGGAGAGACACAGAGAAAGGTAAAGAGTGTGGCGGAGGGAGGAGGAAGCCAGAGAGGCAGGAACTTGGGGTCTGTGCTGGGCAGGTGGTGAAGGCCCCCATAAGGTCTGGACTCGGGGGGATGGGGTGCTCAGGCAGGGACCCCCTCCCTGAGGGAGACACGTTGGTGCTGAGAGACAGGGTCAGGGACCTGTCAAGGAAACACTGGTCCCCACTGGCAGAAACTGCAGTGAGAACAGAGAGCAGAGGGACACACATGGCAAGATGGGAAGAGCAGGGAGGAGGGCTGGGGAGAGAAGGAGGGGTGCGGGGCTTCAGGCAAGGGGGTGTGTTGGCGAGGGTGACCCAGGCCCAGAGCTTGATGCACGGCAGCTTTTCAGACAGAACTAGAGAAGGGACTGGCAAGTAAGGAGAAAGAGGAACAGGAGGAGGAGCACACTAGAATTACCTGATCAAGTGATAGCTGTGAGGTGCCAGAGTGCAGCAGAGGGGGGGAGGGGAGAGAGGAGGGACATGCGCCGGATCAGAGCAGGATGGGACAGAGAGAGAACGTCAGTCAAGAATAAAACCCAGCCCCTTGGTTCCTGGCTGGGCTGGGCCCCCAGGTTGGCCCTAAACCCTCCCCTGGACCCCACCCACCCACATCCCAGCTGCCGCCCTGAGGGGGAGGTGGGGAGGCTTTCCACCAGGCACAGGCGAGGGCTCAGTGCTGCTGGGAATCATGCCCGGCTAACAGGGGCAGGCAAGCTACAGCGGGGCCCAGTTGGCCAAAGTCCACACAGCGAATCAGGACAGAGCTTGGCTCTGGGCTCCTAGCTGGGCACTCGTTCCAGAAGGCACCCAGCCTCTGCTGGAAGAAGGCAAGGCTGGGGGACCCCGGGGACTCCCATCTTCCCTCCTGGGTAGGTCCACCTGGCTGGGTGGGGGCTGGGCCTGCCAAGGGGTGGGACGGCCGTGGAAGTGTCAGCGCCTACTCACTTCTGAAGCACGAAGATGCCAACGATGAGGGTGAAGGAGATCAGGTCGGCGGTGACCCACATGAGACAGTACTCGTCCGGGGGCTGTGGACAGATGGCCCGAGGCCAGCTTCCAGTCATGGCCCATCCAGACAGAGGGTCCATGGGCTGGAGGACCCTACGTGACCATCAAGGAGGGTAAGGAGGACCTTGAGGGGGATGGAGGCTTATGATTTTACTTTGTAGGAGTGGGCTCTGCGTACTGTGGGCCTCAGTGTGAGAGAGAGTGTATGTGTGTGTGTGTGTGTGTGTGTGTGTGTGTGTGTGTTTGCGCGTGCGCACGTGCACATGCACACACTCAGGGTAGAAATGATGGATGTTAAATCTGGAGGGTCCGTGGCTTAAAGCAAGAACCAAATGATGAAACAAAGGTACTGTATGTCTGAACATATGTGCATATGAATGTAAGGGTGTGATACAACTGGCCGGTGAGTTGCGAACCTGTGGACAGGTGTGTAGCACTGTGTGGGGTAGGAGTATGTGTCACCGCATGAGGACTGGAGGGCAGAGAGAAGGGGCTTCCCCCCAGGGAACACTGAGGGGCTGGGAAAGGCAGGGCCCTGTGTGTAGCCTCAGGCTCCTGGGTCTCAGGCATGCTGGGAGGGGATGAGCTCGTCACCCGCGCTGGTAGTGAGTGGTTTTGTGCCAACTCGGGAGGTTTTAAAGGATGAAAGGCAGGTGAGAGCTGGAGAGCAGGTATTTAGGGACCTGGAGGCTGTGATGGGTTCTAACATGCAGGCCACGGCCCGGATCCCCATTTCCTCCTCTCCTCGAGGGCTGCTTCTTGCTTCCTTCTCTCTCCCTCATGAGTCCATCCTAACTCAGATGTAACTTGCTGACGATGCCACCCACGAGGCCATAAGGGGCCCTGTGTCTGCCTTTCATGGCAGCAGGAGCCGCACAGGAGGGAAGCCAGGGCTCCCCAGCTACTGGGAGGCAGCACAGGGACTAGAACTCAGCCTGCGGGTGCTCAGCCCACCAGCTCAACACCATTTGATTCACTATTTTCAAGGAAGGCTTTTAACATTCCTAATTCTTGTCCTATTGTTCTTTTCCCTTACTTTAAAATCAAATATAATGAACACACTCCAAACGAAAACTCCAAGTAGCTATTTGCTTTTTGAGGGCCCCTACGTGATGTGCTCCTCCCTGAGTAGGGCCCAGAGTTCCTTGAGCGCCTCAGTGCAGCCCCAGAGGCGAGGTAAATTCTCCTCTTGCCTCAAGCCTGCATCCACACCAGGGACACCTCCAGCCCCGAGACCTCCCCAGGGACAGCCCCCAGCACAGAGCTTGCTGAGTGGTAGGGGTAGGCCACAGGCAGCTCTCTACACCAACCCAGGTGTCCT